>NC_140173.1:81278691-81427000 GCF_963971535.1 Notolepis coatsorum
CATAAACGGTGTTCCACTTAAAACAGTGGATCATTTCACCTACCTCGGCTCCACTCTGTCCTCATGCTGCTCCCTTGACGCGGAGATACACACACGTATTAATAAAGCGGCATCATCCTTTGGACGCCTACGCAGCAGGGTTTTTGAAAACCGAAACCTGAAGATCAGTACCAAGGTTGCCGTTTACAACGCAGTATGTCTCTCCACTCTGCTCTATGGAGCAGAATCCTGGACCCCATACCGCCGGCACATCACCAACCTGGATGCCTTCCACATCCGTTGCCTACAAAGGATCCTCGGCCTGACCTGGGAAGATCGAGTCCCCCACACAGACATCCTCAACAACACCAACTCAATCTGTATGGCCGCAGCTGTGGCCAAAAAACATCTTCGCTGGATCGGGCACACGATACGTATGCCTGACCACCGCCTGCCCCGCCAAGTCCTCTATGGCCAACTGAGAGGAACAAAGCGGGCTGCTGGAGGCCAAAAGAGACACTTTAAGGACTACACCAGGGACCTCCTAAAGTGTGCAAACATCACGCAGCTTGAAACTCTGGCACTCGACAGATTAGCCTGGCAAGTCACTTGTGCCACTGCAGTTTCCCAAATACACCAAGCAAACCAAGACTGAAGATCTGAGAGGCGCACACAACGACACCAGCGGGCGGCTGGCATCCCCCAGGTATCTGGCTTCCCTTGCACCATCTGTGGACGGGTGTGCGGCTCAAGGATCGGACTCAACACCCACGAGAAGTGGCACCAGCAGCAGCGTTGCTAAACCCCCCCCATCCCTGGAGCAAGCGTCATCATCAAACACGATGGACAGCTAAGAGAGAGAGAGTGTAGCTAGGGGAGCTGTCCACTTTCAATGGGCTACTGTGTGGTGCTGAAATTTGCACGCAACTGATCAGCCTTTGATTCACTGCCTGCCAGTGAATAATCAGATTTGGATATGGTCATTGTGTTTGCATAATGTTCTATTTCACCCATATGCTATAATAACAAATTCTCTGTCAATTGTGTTGTGAGTTTTAAATGCAGAAACAAGAAATTGAGAGCCCGACATTAGCTTGGGAACATGAGCTACAGTAGTCTAATCACTCAGTAACACTTGGTTAACCCATCAACCTCCGCTGGTACAGATGTTACAGCTTTCATTTGCAGGCCTTGATGTCAGATGCGCAGTGTCCTCATCTGAAAAAGGACACCGGGTACATAATGACCACATCAAATGAATAGGCTGCGGCTATTGATCCGTCAATGAACAGATAGAACATTTATGGAAGGAATTTGTTTTTGGAAAAAAGAGACACAAGCACACGCCCAAAGCGTGTGGTGCATTGATGTTACTACTATTTGGTAGTGAATGTTGACAACCAGGACATATTAGCGCTTTACAGATATGTCTCAGGACTCGGGACACAAAGCTTGAAACCGGGACAATCCCAGACAAACAGGGATGTCTGGTCACCGTAACCAAACTGTCTGATCACGTTAGAAATTAATGGGCATTGTGTGGACTCATAATACTCTGTTGCATGTGACGTATCCTTTTGATTCATAGGGCCAATTGATTTAATATTAAGTTAAAACTAGATTGATAAAGAAAAGAGTATCAACTCAGCTTTGATTAAATTAAGGACAGCTGCCTGTCTGAAACAACATGGGGTCACACCACATTGTAACAATGCAAATGATGAAAAACACCCTATTTGGAACAGACATTGCAACTCCCTTTACACAAACACACACACTCACACACTAAACACACACACAATACCTCACAAACACACACTCTCACACATATAGACACACTCACATATTAGTAACTACAATTACACATTCTCATATACACTCACACACACACACACAGACACACACACACTCACACACACACACACACAGACACACACACACACACAGAGACACACCCACGCATCATTCCTGTCAGGAATGTAACTCCTCCACTTTCTGTATTGACCCTATACCCACAGCATTTCTTAAGCGAATATTCGATAGTATTGCAAGTCATGTCCTAAATATTATAAATACATCGCTTCTGACAGGTATTTTCCCAAACGCATTCAAAACAGCTGTCGTAAGACCCTTACTAAAGAAACCCAAACTAGACAGTAATGTACTAACCAACTATAGGCCAATATCCAACCTCCCATTCATCAGCAAGATACTTGAAAAAATTGTCTCAATACAAATAAACGCCTTTCTCAAAGAAAACAACATCATGGAGGCATTTCAATCAGGCTTCAGAACGCACCATAGCACTGAAACTGCTCTCACAAAAATAATTAGTGACCTCAGAATAAACTCTGATGCAAACAAAGTCTCAATTCTCGTCCGATTAGATCTGAGCACAGCGTTTGACACGATCGACCATGATATCCTAATAAATTGTCTAGAAAAGTTAGTTAGTCTTTCTGACTATGTATTAAACTGGTTCAGAACATAATCAAAGGGAGAAAATATTACGTCAGGCTTGGAGATCATTCTTCTGAGAAACATGACACCTACTTCGGAGTTCCACAGGGGAGCTGCCTTGGTCCATTATTATTCTCACTATACATGTTTCTTCTTCTTCTTTCGTGTAACGTCAGAGGTCCAATTCCGTATCTTGTAGCCATGCCCTTAACTCTGGTCCCACATCAAAGAGGCTGGCTTCTGAGGGTGGTTTGTATAGGGGGCAGATGGTCAGGATGTGGTCAAGTTCAACAGTCTGCTCAGGGTCTCCACACTCACATGCAGCGCTGTCTGCCAGGCCCCACTTCTTTAATGCTGCTTTAAAGCGACCGACCCCTGATCTTAAACGGTTCAGCAGAGTCCATTGCCGGCATGGAAGATCGTCTCCTGTGGCGCCATCTCCTGGATCCCAGATGTAGTGGTGGATACGGGTTGGCCCAGCACTCTCCCACTCTCTCTTCCAGGCTGCCGCCAGCGTTCCATTTCTGGATAGGACCTCAGTGGTGGAACGGAGCATCTCTTGTGCCGCCTTGTTGTAGGGGTGGCGGGACTTGAGTCTGCTCATAGGTGCTGTTGTTGTTGTGGTGTTGTGTAGGGTGTGCCAGTCATGCTTCACTGCTTTCCTTGCTAGGGTGAGAGTGGCAGCCTCTCGTCGTAGGCCAGCTGGATTACGTGGACTATACATGCTGCCACTCTGAGACATCATTAGAAAGCACAATTAGAAAGCACAAAAAACAGAAGCACAACATCTCTTTTCTCTGTTATGCTGACGACACACAGCTTTATGTTTCCCTGAAACCCAACAACCAGTCTCTACTTAACAGTCTCATATCCTGCCTGGATGATGTTAAATGTTGGATGGCACAAAACTCTCTAAAACTAAATCAAAACAAATCCGAAATAATCCTCTTCGGTCCCCCAGACGCTGTCACCACCCTTACCAACAGCCTTGGCAACCTGTCCTCCCTGGTCAAGCTGTATGTCAAGAACCTAGGTGTCATTTTTGATCCACAATTTAAATTTGACAGACAAGTGAACTCAGTGGTAAAGGCATGTTTTTTCCAACTACGCACCATTGCCAAACTCAAAGCCCTTCTCTCCCCTGCAGACCTTCAGAGAGTCATCCACGCCTTCATTTCATCTAGATTAGACTACTGCAACTCCCTCTATATAGGCATTAACCAGTCTTCCCTGTCCCGCTTACAACTGGTACAAAACGCTGCTGCCAGACTGTTGACCGGAACACGCAAGAGAGACCACATCACCCCTGTCCTTGCCTCCCTTCATTGGCTCCCAGTACGCTACAGGATAGATTTTAAGGTTCTCCTATTTGTTTTTAAAGCCCTTAATGGTCACACCCCCTCCTACATCTCAGACCTCCTATCCCCCTATTCCAACACCAGGTCCCTCAGGTCAGCCGATCAGAGGCTCCTGACAGTCCGGAGGTCTAACCTCAAGCTCAGGGGGGGCCGTGCCTTTGCTATTGCAGCCCCTGAACTGTGGAACAGCATCCCCACCTCCATTAGGCTCGCCCCCTCGATAGATGCCTTCAAATCGAGGCTCAAAACCCACTTCTACCTACTAGCCTTTCCCGTTCACTGACTCATGCCCTGTTTTTCTATGTGTTTGCCTGTGTGCCCTCCCATAAAACGGAGTGTGATTGTTGTCTATATGTATCTTGTGTATCTACCCTCTGTACAGCACTTTGGTTGACACGCGTCATGTGAAATGTGCTATATAAATAAATCTGATTGATTGATTGATTGACAATAGTTACACAGATGACACACAATTGTACATCTCCGCTGAACCAAATGATCACACAGCTATAAACTCCATTTCCGCCTGTCTCTTAGCAATAAACAAATGGATGACGAACAACTTCCTAAAATTAAATGAGGGCAAAACTGAAATCCTACTAGTCTGTCCTATAACAAAAAGATAAATGTTACAGAGCAAGAAGCATGGGCAAATGTCCGTCTTACATCAAGGAACCCGGACCATCAACAAATCAATCTTAACTATATTCACAGGACATACTTGACTCCTATAAGACTGAACAGAATGGGCCTGAAACAGGACTCAAAATGCTCCCAATGTACAAATGGAGACAAAGGGACATTTATGCACATGTATTGGGACTGCCCACCAGTTAAGGCATTCTGGAAAGATGTGACCCATCAATTATCAAAACCCTCACCTGAATGCGTCCATTGTTAACGTTAATGACTCTCTCTGTGTGAATGCCTTTACCTGGCTCAGTGAATCTGAATCCTAACACGCAGCTCTATTCAGATGCAAAAATAAACCCAGCCCCCACCTCTCCTCTGTGGAGAGGAACAAACTGTTTCAAAAACAGCCTTTTTTAAACACAGAATTCTTACAATTAGAGTTATTATATCTGTTCGCTGTTGTACTAAATATGTTCTTCAACTCTCGAACTGTAGTTATATATATAAAAAAAAAAAAAACACACAAAAAAAAAACACAAAAAAAACTTTTTTTATTGTGTCTATCTGTCATTTCACCCTGGCGACTTGTAGGCTACATCACCAGACTGGGTCACATATACCAGTACACCCCTCTGTATTGCTTTTGAATTATGTTTTTGAGTTTGCAGTAAATCCACAGCTAAAGAGATTGGTCTTATCGGGTATCACAGTAGCTAAAAAACTGATCGCATCACGCTGGTTTCAACCGGAAAAAATGTGCCTGAAAGTTTGGTCTCTTACATATCTCGATGTGATATATCAAGAAATATCTACAGCAAGAATTCTGGGTCTCAACGAATCCAAAATGTCAATGTGGGTAGAAGTGGTGGAGAGAATAAAAGCTAGCTTATAATGGTAGTGTCTGGTTAGGAGTGAGGGATAATGGAGGTACTATCCAAGGAGGGGTCCGGGAGGGGGGGGGTTCGAGCTGGAGCATATGTGTGTAGGGTTTTAGAAAATAGGTATTAGGGGTATGTCCTATATAAGCATTTGTATAATTGTTAATTTCGCTGGATATACACTGTATACGGTTAAAATATTATTATAGACTTTTTTTTTTGTCTTGTTTCTGTACTTGCATGTAATTTTAACCACCTTGACTGTTAGTTTCATTATGCATTATGTGTTGAGTACTGACTTTTAATAATTTCTGTTTTGCAATAATAAAAAAAAAAAAAAAAAAAATTTTACAGAGCAATATGGGGCAACTTACTCCTTGGATCAAAACTAAGTTACAAGTCTTGGTGTTATAATAGACTCAGACCTAAGCTTTAAATCACACATCAACAAGGTGACAAAAACATAATTTTTCCACCTTAGAAACATAGCTAAGGTACGGCCGTTTATAAATAAAAAAAATGCTGAAAAACTGATCCATGCCTTTATCTCAAGCCGACATGACTACTGTAATGCACTTCTCACTGGCCTCCCAAAAAAAACACAGAACAACTCCAACTCATTCAAAACTCGGCAGCTAGGCTACTATCTAGAACCAAGAGGAGAGACCTGTATTAGCTAAGCTACACTGGCTTCCGGTAACATTTAGAATTTATTTCAAGGTCCTCATCAAAGCACTAAATGGAACAGGACCAAGCTACATTGCAAATTCTCTAGTCAACTATGTGCTAGAACATTGCGATCATCTTCTACTGGTCTATTGAAGTTTCCAAACCACAGTCTAAGGAAAATCGGGGATGCAGCCTTTGCAAACTATGCACCAATTATGGAACACACTACCTATGGACATTAGGGAAGCTAGATCTCTTAATATTTAAAAAAAATAAGCTAAAAACGTACCTCTTCACCATAGCCTTCTAATACGCCCCGCTGTTGATTGTACTGTAGCACTATTTACTATGTCCATTCTATTGCATAATTTTACTATCTATTCTATTCTACTATTCTATTATTGCACTGTATTATTTTACTCTGTCTATTGCTTTTTATTACAGGTTCAAAACTGTCAGTTATTAAACTATGTGGGTATCAAACAAGAGACTGTCAGGCTTTAAAACTGTGTAGGACCCAGGCCTAGAACTGCACCCTGAGAGAGGGAACTGCAGGAGGTTTGCCCTGGGTGGGAGGTTCAAGTCAAGTCAAGTAATTTATTTATATAGCACATTTAAAAGCACAAGAGCCAACCAAAGTGCTGTACAATCAAAGCTTAAAATCAATGTCCTAATATAAAATACACAAAATACAAAAAGGCACAGCAGGACAAGACAGTACATTCAGAGAATAGGACAGTAGGACAACACACGGATAGGGGAACACAAAGTACAGTAGCACACAGGGGACAGAGGAGCATAAGAAGAGATACAAGAGGGAGGGGGCAGGATAAAATTACATGGGAGTGTGTGAGTTAGGGTGTGGGAGAATCAGGGTTTATTGAAGGCCAGGGAATAGAAGTGGGTTTTTAGACTGGCCTTAAATGTCTCCAGCGAGGGGGCAGATCGGATCTCCAGGGGAAGCTGGTTCCATAGCTTGGGGGCCACGGCCTTGAAGGAGCGATCGCCTCTCTTTTTGAGTCTGGTGCGGGGGGGGGGACCAGCCGAGCCTGGTTGGAGGATCTTAGTGACCTGGGTGCTGCGTAGGGGGTGATGAGCTCGGTGATGTATAGGGGTGCTGCACCCGATAGTGCCTTAAAGGTGAGGAGGAGGATTTTGAAGTCTATTCTAAGTGGGACTGGGAGCCAGTGTAGGGAGGCTAGGACTGGTGTGATGTGCTCTCTCTTTCTGGTGCCGGTAAGGAACATAGCTGCAGAGTGCTGGACCATTTTGAGGCGGGACATGGCTGCCTGACTGATGCCGGTGTAGAGGGCATTGCAGTAATCAAGGCGTGAAGTGATGAATGCATTGACTACCGTTTCCAGGTCGACGGGTGAAAGGATTGGTTTTATTTTACTGATGTTGCAGAGTTGGAAGAAGCATGACTTGACTACGGCATTTACCTGCCGGTCGAATTTGAGCTCTGGGTCAAAGTGTGTTGTGAAGGATCAGATTAAACCGAATATATATATTTATTTATGGATATATATTTAATAGTATTTGTATATCGTTTGATATCCCTTGTATATTCCTTGTACATATGCACTGAATATCCCTTTAGTCTACTAACAGCCCATAATAGTTTCATTCTCTCATTGGACAAGAACTTGGCGCCAGCAGCCAAGCCCCTTGGTTCAAGTTCAATCGTGCCGACGAACATGTCGTTACTAGCCCGGTTCCGCGTAGGAATACGTCTGGCGAAATACGAATGGTACTATTTGTTCACAGCGCATATATATATGGCGCAAGTAAAGTAGAACTTTCTTTTTAGTCCTTTAGCCCTTAGTTCTTTACCCTCCAACCTAGTGGCAAGACGTTAAGCCTCACCCACGATACACGTGTGGTGCAGTATGGTCAACTTGGCCTCAGAATGGCATTGAGACATCGTGTGGATTAATAGTTGAATTGTCATAGTTTGGCACTATACCGTCGAGTGGGACGTATTTCTATTAAGTTAATAATAGTCTATTATGTATGGTGCATCGTTCGGTTAGAGTTATAAAGTGAGCAGTACCCCCATCGTTTTCCTCGCGTTATCTAGAGTCTTAACCAGGCTGGGCAGACCACGTGTGGTGCTTTCATCCGAGGAGTTCTGGGCCAGGACGAGTGGACCTGCACATTGGATTACCTTACCCGGACGACGGCGAGCCCTACACGGCTTGGATTATCTACTTGCTTTGGGTGCTTTGATTATGCCATGGATAACAGCCAACACTGGTAAGTGTTGGAACTACCCCCGAGAGGAGTCCAGGTGAGACGGCGCTCTAACCCGAGTGAGGTCGCCTCACATCTCTTCGTTGTGGACCGGCAGCTACCGTCTACAAGAGGGCCCAACTGTATTCATCTGTGGACCAAGGTTCTGTGGGCACCGTGTTCAGCACTCTGAATTCTCCCAAGAAATCGTTGGCCAGATGGGATATCGCCGGCGGCTCTCCTAACCCCCCCCCCCCCTACTGACTTACAACCAGCAGGACCCCCCTTTAGTATATCCAGCTATAATCATTTAAGTACCATCGCTATAGTTCCCTAAAGAACCAGGTTGTATACTTGCTTCCTGCGTAACCAGAGATTGGACATTCAATGTTGATTTGCCTACGAATACTCATTTGCCTTACAAGTGCATTCAAATCATAAATGTCATTAAGTGAACGTTGTATATACCCTTTGCTATATATTAAATATTCGATTTATACATTTGTGTGGACTTGGTTTCATGGTGGGAAAGTGTTCATCATATCTATATCATGTACTGTGTGGCCAGTAGTTAAAGTACATAAAGCGGTAGTGGTTTAATGATACCATACTTATCAATACAGTCAGGGAATTGTACCCCTCAGTTACAAAGTGGGTATAAAACAGGAGGGAAGACTGTGAAGTTTTAAACTGTGGATACCAAACAGAGAAGGTAAAGACGACTTTTAACTGTTGAACAGTAATCCAGAACTATTTTATTGCACTGTAAAATATATATATATATTTTTATCTATTCTATTCTACAATTTTATTGCACTGCACTATTGCACTATTTTACTCTGTCTATTTTATCTTACTCTTTTTATTATTGTCTATTTAAAACTGAATCAAACCATAAACAAGGTGGCCTGTTGGGATGTTAGATCCTAATGTAAAAAAACTGTGATTTTATATGTCTGCACTTTATGTGCTCATTTTATGCCTGTCTTTTTTCTGTTGTGAAGCACTTTGAGCTGCAGTTTCTGTATGAAAGGTGCTATACAAATAAAGTTTATTATCAGTCTGAGGTAATTAATATTTGAGGTGTGGCGAAATTCCCCCAGAACTTTTCAATAATAATAAATATTATAACTTCTGCTTCTGAAATGGATTATATAGTGCTGTTCGAACAGTTAGATGCTCTGGCCGCACAGGCCGTACGCATAGAACGCATATTTAGAGATGTTTATGCGGACCACTAGATTGTTATCAAGAACATTTGCGGACCACCTCGTATGGAAACAGTAAAAATATATAAATAAACAACTGACTTTGACCCACGTCGCGCTCACTGCGTTCCGGATGGATTTGAGAGAGAGAGAGAGAGAGAGAGAGAGAGAGAGAGAGAGAGAGAGAGAGAGAGAGAGAGAGAGAGAGAGAGAGAGAGAGAGAGAGAGAGAGAGAGAGAGAGAGAGAGAGAGAGAGAGAGAGAGAGAGAGAGAGAGAGAGAGATGTGAAAGGATGAGACAGCTTACATAAACAGCACACACGAGGGATGTGAGATGACCAAACATGTGATTATAAACACACACCGGTCAAATCCTGTGCCTCCACACCTACAAGTTCTGAGCACACTCTGGGTTTTATCCACAGGGACCTTTCAGAGAGATAGATGACAGGTCCGGTATTTCCCAACACATATTGTGTGTGTGTGTGTGTGTGTGTGTGTGTGTGTGTGTGTGGGGGGCAGGGCACGAAATTGGAGCCCGCCACCCGCCACAGGCAGATTTTCGGATTGGCGAGTGACACTGAGAGGTCTGTCCGCCACGTGGCGGGTAACAAAATGAAAATAGTCATGTAAAATAATAAAAACTGCAGTGTGTTTTGGTCTAACGACAGTCGCCTTTTAGCAAATCGCAAAGCCTGCGATTTGGGATACCTTATACAGCCAGGGCCGCCGCTAGGGCCTCGAGAGAAGGGGGGCCTCGCGAGAAGAGAATTTTATTTTTATTTTATAAAAATATAAATAAATAGAATGTTAACAATCACTTTCCATCACAGACCTAAAATCTAGTTTTGCTTACATGCTTATATATTAGACACGTTTGTAGAATAGTGTTCCGGGCTCTGCGGCTCTGCAGATATACTATTGGTTTCATTCAATGACCCATTTACTTTTTTGCAAAGCATCGTGGGAGGACTAACACTAGGGCGAGCTGGTTGGCATCGGTCTGGTAGTCGGTAGAGAGATGTGAAGAAGACCGGTATTATCCACGAGGGGAGGGGGTACAGGGGGTCTATTCGGCGCTATCCACGGGAGCGAGTGGATGTCTTGGCCAAGAGCATCCTACTTTTGAAAACCAAATGTGCAGCATCGGAGCAGAAGAAATAACGCTGCGTGCCATAAGCTTATCAATACCAAGTATAGTGATTAGGTTATGCCAAGAAGAAGAGGACGTTTTGCAGATGGACTGAAGATGAAAGTTGTTGCGTGATAGAACGTTCAGTCAGGCTAGCCATGTCGGCTTAGCTAAAGGCAGGGACAGCTAACTAGCGTTAGCTACGTTATCGAGTGCTAACGTGTGGCAGATAAACTAGGAACAGACTCCCAAGTTCATCCCAATGGGGGGGATAATATGGACTGGTGAACTTTGTCATCTCCACGGTTGTCTCCTTCCTCTTGGACGTGTGGTGAGTTTTTAATGCAATCTATTCTGTTCCCGCCATGGATCTCTCTCTCTCTCTCTGTCTCTCTCTCTCTTTCTCTCTCTCTCTCTCTCTCTCTCTCTCTCTCTCTCTCTCTCTCTCTCTCTCTCTCTCTCTCTCTCTCTCTCTCTCTCTCTCTCTCTCTCTCTCTCTCTCTCTCTCGCGCTCTCTCTCTCTCTCTCGCGCTCTCTCTCGCGCTCTCTCTCTCTCGCTCTCTCTCTTGCTCTCTCTCTCTCTCGCGCTCTCTCTCCCTCTCACGCGCTCTCTCGGTCTCTCTCTGTCTCTCTCTCTCTCTCACTCTGTGTGTTGCATCATGCAACAGGGTCTGCTCACACTGTACTCGTGCATGTCCTGCTTGAAAAATTAACCTGGCTTTAAGCTTGTTTATCAGGTTCCAGGGGTGTTTTATGCATTTTCCCTGTTACTGCCAGGTGTACGACTGTACAGGTGCATTGCCACTAAGCCTCGGGCAACGCTATTATTTAAGAATACGTTGACTGTATCATATGCCCAGCCTCGGGCAGCGCTATTATTTAAGAATATGTTGACTGTATGCCCAGCCTCGGGCAGTGCTATTATTTAAGAATACGTTGACTGTATGCAATTTTTTCTTTTTTTTAATAAATGTATTAACACATTGACGGCCACAGGGATTAGACGGGCCCCACTCTAGACGACCAGCATATGTAAACAGACTTGGGGCTGTTTGTAGAGCTAAATCTATACTTTATAGTATTGCTATCTGTCCATTCTCATTGTCAATTGAGACCATAAATCGTCCCTTCAAAATGGATTAAAGAAAAAAAAATGTCATCAATAAGTTCTCATTTTATAGCGCCGTGAATATAAGCGTTATACGGCATTTGGTCTAGTATATTTCCTGGAAGGCGAGATAAAGGGCTAATAGCTACTAACGTTATATCCAATGGCATTTCCGTTATACAAAAGCTACAGTTAAAACTCAAACTGCATATGATCCGTATGATCCTCAAGCATGTATGCATGAAAGGGGGTGGGGGCGGGGGACGTCGTTTCTGATTATTGATTACCAATAACCGTGTTCGTCTAAGTAGCCACATACGCTGGTCGGCTGGTTGAGTATCATAGCAAGCTCTGATCAGCATGTAATTTACGTGAAAAAGATCTTACCATGAGCCGGTTGGATCCCCCCGAGCATTTCCCCATTATCGATCGCCATCTGGTAGATCGATATGTCCATTGGCTGATGATAAATCCCCTTATTGCATAGTGAAATCCACGATCCAAAACGTATTCCGTGCAACAGACAATAGCTATCGCTTCAGGTGAGTAGAAGACTACATTAGACTACTTTACCGTCACCCTGAAAGAAAAATCTGTGAATACCTTTTAGGGCTGGTAAACAACTAACATATTCCAGTTAACTGTATCTTTTTTTAATTATTCGTTACGAATATATCCATACTTCCATTGTGTCCGGGACATCCAGTGAAATCGCTTCGTGTGACAGTGGGTCTCATTCCCAAATGAATTTACAACCAAAAATGTCCTCTTAGGCAGATTTCTGCCCATTTAAAACATAGTATAGGGCTGGTAGCGCGAGTCCCCAAATTTTCCTGAGATCAGATTTGAGCGTGGCTGAGAGCAGATTTAAGAGTGCTGAGGAGCACTCTTATGATTGATTGACTAATTGAAATTTTTATGAACTTGACAGACTGTGTTCTCATAGTGATTCCTTCATGTTAACGCTACATGCCTCCTTGGAATTAATTACTTAATCATAATTAAAATAAATATGACAATATTTGTACGATAAGAAATTACGCATTTGATGTTGGAAAAATAAATAATATGGATTCATCTGATCACAGGGCAGCTGCTTAACCATATCTGAACCAGCTATTTTGGACAAATGTATAATTACTCAGATATTCAAACACAATTATGCAATTATTGTGAAATGATTGAAAATAATAATGATTTAATGCCTTCTGTGGAATTTGTATTTCTTATTTGTTAGACATCTGTTTTAATGATTAATTATATACATTTGAAAGAATGCAGGTCAACATGCAATGTATCCCATTGATTGGTATACAATGGGACAGACCTTTGTTTGATTGAAAACTTTATTAACAGATTGCAGAATGGGTACAGTACAGTACAGCTCAATTACATACAATTGTTAACGGGATGCAGACCAGAGAAAGACTTTCGTCTTGTTTACATCAGGGTCCCCCATTTTCAATTCATCATAACATATATGACATACACGACACATGCGGCGACAGCCAGTGGCTCTCTTCTCACTTGGCAGCGAGGGCTCTCATTGGTGAAGTGTAACACGTGGGAGGTCACGCTGCCTTCCTCAAGTCCTGCCTCCGCTGAACAAGCGCCCAGACCTGACCTGTAGGCGTCGCTGTCCACAACGCCAGTTTCCCACCCACGGCTTCCCTCCCCCTAACCCAGCCAAACGAGTTAGTATAGCGATCAGCCCAAGCCAAGGCAATGCTGACTCCGGGAGTCGAGACCGCAGCCTCTTGCATTGGTGACGAGCGCATTCTCCGCTACGCCACCTGACCGCCCTTTTAACGCCTTGTTATAGCGCCGTCATCTGGCAGACATGGGTGATTAGTATAGGCTATTAGCTGAGTAGTGGGGGGTGGGGGGCATAAGAACCCACCTACTGAATTTGCTTGGTCTAGGATTTATGGTTTCTGAGCCTCAGACACTTTTAGCGGAAAAATATTATAAAAAAAGAAAAAGACAACATAGAATTCCAGCCTTGTTGCTTGGACCCCTAATAATAATCATAACAGATAAATTAGGGTTCCAGTAGCTTTCCTACTCAGACCCCTAATAATAAATTACATCTGTATAAAGCTTTTCTAGAACTCAAGTGGCTTTACACTACGGGGTAGTGAGACAAACAACACACAGGATGGATGGGGAGGAGACAGTGGAGAAGAGATGGGTCTTGAGGCAGGATTGGAAAACTGTGAGGGACTCTGCAGTCTCTAAAGTCTTGGGGGAAGGAGTTCCAGAGCCTGGGAGCTTCCCTGGAGAAGGATCTGTCCCCAAAACTGTGAAGGTTGACAAAGACAAAAATAAAAGAAGTGTGACAGACATAATAAGTTGACCATGGACCTCGTTTTTTGCGTCAACTCGTGGGGTACATTTTGAAAGTGCGCTACAAGCTAAATGCTTGGCACCATTACAGTCCAGCCAATCAGAGGCTTACCTGGACTTTTTCTCTGACAAAACACGGACATGCTAACTTGTGATTCAGACTCTCCGTCGCTGGAATTGAAGACGTAAAATGGTGGGTCTGACCACTTGAGATCTAAGCCGGACCGGGATACATGCCAGTGTGAAACTGTGCGTTTCAACAACGGGGAGGTTGAATGTGTGTAAGATTAGATTTGTTTATTAAGGACAATGCAAATTAATGAACATCATTTATATGAGTGTATGCATAACATCACAGCATGATAAGGACGTAATTATGCCGGGAATAGCACAGGGCTAATTTCCACCCGTAGTCCTAACATAAAACAAACACAAAACGGACCTTACAACGTTCATTCATAAAAACTGACATCACTGACATGACCACACTAACATGACATTCAGTCAGTACAACATCACTAACATCCCTAATGAGTGCATATTTGGCTGTCTAACAGCCATTTCCTGAGTTGGCCGCTAAAGGTGGACAGGGTGGTACATTCCCTTAAATGCCCACTTGCAGGTTGTATTTTTGTTCAATAAACAATGTGGACTAGGCCAACGGTGACTTTCATGAAGAGGGAAAAAAATTATCGAAATTGACCCAGTTTTAGCGTTTTTATCAAACATTTTGTCCGCCCAACCACAACCACAACGCACGTGCATATTTTAATCCATGTTTCATAGCGTGGGCGTGTCATCTTAATGATGACGTCACACCAGGTATCAGGGCAGCGAGGGGCACTGAGAGTCACACACAGCTAGTGGCAGGAAGCAAAGAGCCTTCTTGTTACTACTAGCCGAGGATCTAGTATCTGTTGCACCTAACACTATTGCTCCGTGATCATAGCCATTTATCTCTAAAGCCAACCACTATTTGTAAAAGCCACAACCATATTACCATATTTGTAAATACTAATGTAAATCATTGTGTCATTGTATATATTGTGTATATAACGTTAGTAGCTAGCTTGCTAGCCGGCATTCTCGAAACTCCTAACTCCTGGATTTTTTTAGTATCACAAACAGTACTGTATTTGAAAATCTGGTATGTCATAAATGTATAGATGTAGCAGTACTGTCTATCTGTATGTCGTGTGTGTCATATTATATGATGAATTGAAAATGGAGGACCCTGATGGAAACAAGACGAAAGTCTTTCTCAGGTCTGCATCCTCTTAACAATTGTATGTATTGAGCCGTACTGTACTGTACCCATTCTGCAATCTGTTAATAAACTTTTCAATCAATCAATCAAGTATACCTTTGTCCTCACAAACAAAGTATTCTGCCAGGGAACTTATGGACACGACAGTAGTAGTTATAAGGTGTTTGAGCTTGTAACGTTAACGTTAGTTAGCTATCGTGGTAGCCCCTTTCGTGACTGTGATGCACCGAGTGCATCAGTCACGAAAGGGGCTACTATCATATCAACATGCCGTGACGTGTAGCTTGCTAGCCGACATGATACGTTTAGTGCTTTGCCCCACAGGTCTGAGAAGAGGACCTGCACATTTTACTTGTTCCCGGAACTCTTCTACATGCCCCGATTTAAAATGGTTCACGACAGTAGACATAATGCTAACGTTAACGTTAGCCAGCTAGCTTGGTACTATGACCCGTGACGGGGATAAGGTCGACAGCCAATAGCGCTGCTGTAGTGAACAACAGGCTGCCTAGTGGTAAATGTAAAAAAATAAATACGACATTAAAAACCTTAGAACTACCTTTGTTTCAACCAAAAATGCAGTAGTACCTGGTCCATCAAAGTCTCTCCGACGATTAAACCCATTTTCGTCTTGTAAGGCGTCCATTTGGATCAAGGAAATTGCTTTCTGCACTCGTCAAACTCCATTGTAGTGGATGAGAAGTAGGGAAAAGTTACCTGCAGTGACGTCACAGCACTGATAGCGTCTGATAAGCTTTTTGATTGGCTCCATACATGTTATTCGTGCATGGACATTTTTAACCCTTTCTGAGTGGAATTTCCGGCGTCAAATGAAAAAAAAATTATAATGAAATTAGATACTAATGATGTAAACTACCCATAATTGAAGAGTAGGGTTTAACCAGCAAGTGGCACTTTAAGGGGACCGGAAGGCTGTTCCATGTTCCACTTCCCTTTATCGATAGAACATTTTTGCTGAAGGCAATCTTTCTAAAATGGACCTCACAATCCCCTCTGGTGTTTGACCTAGTGGCTAATCCAGTGTTCCTTTTCTCGTGGATAAACACCTTGAGAGGGGGAGGGGCTAATCTGTGCAGGCATTTATATACAAAACAGGAACTTTTATAACGTCTGAGGTTTTCAAAATTTAAAATGTTATGCTTATCCAGGATTTTACAGTGGTGGTACGAGTACTGTTTCCTGTCATATACCTTCAATGCTCTGTTGTAAAGTTGTTCTATGGGTTTCATGGCTGTGTCCCCAGTAAATGACCAGTTTAGAAGGCAATATTCAATGTGGGAGAAGACCATACAGTGTAGGTATGTCTTTGCGGCTTCAAGTGTTAGGGAGGGCCGTATTAGCTTGAAGTTGGAAATGTTGAAGATGGTGTTCCTCACTTTCTTTATGTGTTTCTTAACACTTTGAGTGCCAGTGACGAGATTTATCGTTAGTTCATGCCGACCGTTGAGTGCCAGCGACGATAAATCTAACTTTTTTTTATTATTTTTTAGCTATTTGAATTCATGCGATCGATATTTGGAATGGCAATCAGGAATTGGAATAATCTTTTTGGAGAACATCTGATCTGAGGTAAGGAATCTATTTTACCAGTCTTAGGATAATCAGAACTTTTTTCACAGAGATATCAACGTGTGCCCTATGTGTGTGTGTGCATGTGTGTGTGTGCTGATCAGGAAATGAGAGAATCGGTTTTTCAGCTCGCTTCTATAGCATGCATAAGTACACATATACTATCGATAATCTAGCGTTTATTTGAAAACAATTCATAAATAGGCCGAAAAATTCCAACGTTTTTTGTGTATTCCAGAATATTCCAGTAAAGGGCGATTATCACAGAATCTTTCTATTTTCCTGAAACTTAAAAAAACAATCGTTTTTCAAAACAATCCGTTTCGACAGTGTTGACTGCAAACAAGTCATTGATAAGCGATGGCCAGATTAGACACATAATTTAAGACATAGTTTATGCGTTTGCAAATATGAGAGCTCTATCATTGAAGTGGACGCTGAAATACGGAGCCTTTTAGAGCTCCGCATGGCTGGCTCTCAAAGTGTTAAAGGTCAGGTTTGAGTCCAAGATGACCACAAGGAATTTGAAGTGGGAAACAAGTTCTAGTTCTTCCTTCCTTCCCTCCTTCCCCAGGACCGCTTGATGGTTTCTGGACGCTTGCTAAAGAACATGCACACAGTCTTTTTCGCATTACGTAGGAGACAGGTGCTGTTTAGCCAGCATTGTACCTTGTCTAGTGCGCATGTGAGCCTAGATGTAATCAACTCTATGTCCTTGCCCTGTGTGTAGATGACTGCATCATCGGCATACAGTACATCTGTACATTGAGTTCGGGACACACATTTGGCAGGTCATTGATATACAGGGAGAATAGCAGGGGCCCAAGGATTGATCCCTGAGGGACACCTACAGGGTTGTCTAGATATGGGGACTTGGCGCCATTGACCGTGACACATTGTTTTCGGTTTGATAAGTAGGATCTAAACCACTCTATTGTAGCAGCTGAGAAGTTGAAGTGAGTTAGTAGGAGGATATTATGGTTGACACTGTCGAAAGCCTTGCTAAGGTCTAAGAAGACAGCACCAACATACTTGTTGCTATCTAGTGCACTCTTGACCTTTTCAACAAACAGACAGTTGGCTGACTCTGTTGAGTGAAGGGCACGGAATCCAAACTGCATTGGGTTAAGTGGGTTGGGGCCCAAGTCGAGATGTTTAGTCATGAGATTCGACACCCACTTTTCTGCAACTTTGGATATGACAGGAAGTATACTGATTGGCCTATAATTGGTCACCAGTGCCTTGTTGCCAGATTTAAAGATAGGGGTCACCGTGGCCATCTTCCAGGATGATGGAACTTCCCTGGAGGTGATTGATTGATTCACTAGTAGAGTGATGGGTTTAATGAGTGCATCAGAGTATGTTTTGAGGAAATCAGTGTTGAGCCCGTAGGCGTCCTTGGCTTTGGAGCCTTTCAGAGCCAGAATGATGTTTTTCACTTCAGGCTCTGTTATCTCCTCCAGTTCAAAGAGGGGCTGGGTGTTGGTTACTGGGTTTGGTAGGATACTGGAGGGGGCAAAGTGTTTGGTGCTGTCTAGAACACTATTTAAGAAGTGTTCGTTGAGGGTGCAGGCCAGTACTGTGGGGTCTTTAACTAGTATGTCATTCACATTTAGTTCTGGGGGTGTTTTTCCCGATTGCGGTGTTTGCCTAGGAGTTTATTCAAGGTTTACCTGAATTTTTTGCTGTTCCCTTTTCCTGCTTCAATTATACTAATAAAGAAGTTTGCTTTGGCCTTTCTGAGGGTCTGTGTGATCTTGTTCCTAGCATGCGTGAATCTCTGTCTGTCTGATAGACAGTCCAGATTTTAAGCTATGTTTGAGGAGTGAGTCCCTGTCTTTCAATTGCTGTCTGCAGCTGTGATTTAGCCATGGGAGGTGGGTTTGTTTTTTGACTTTTTGGCTCCCCTTCCTAGAGAAGGAGACTATTGTCTCCTTGATTTTTGCTGTGAAGAGGGTGCAGTTTTTCTCTGTGGTATTGGAGGATAGTATCTCCTGCCAGTCAAGCTTTTTCACTGCATCCTCAAAGCTCTGTTGCAGGTTTTTTGGGATGTAGTTTGATGAGGTGGCAGGTTTTTTGGATGTTTTATTGAGTTTCCTGGTGAAACAGATGAAATTGTGGTCAGATATACCAGTCAAGATGTTGTTGGTCTTAGTGATTCTATCCGGTTGGTTGCTGAAAACTAGGTCTATTTTGGTCTGGGAGGTTTTGGTAATTCTAGTTGGCTGTTTGATTATTTGTTCAAAGCTGTGGGCATCCATGGATTGTTTTAAGTTCTTTCTAGCCTGTTTACTGTCCCAATTGACATTGAAATCACCTATGATTATTGTTTCCTTGTTGCAGGATTTTAGGACATGTTTTAACTGGTCGTAAAACTCAACTTTTGCATCTGGTTTTCTGTAGAGACATATCAGGGTAAATTACATTTGTTCAGCGAGAGTGATTTCCACACCAACAGATTCTACACCAACACATTAAAAGTCAGTGGACCATTCCAGTTTTTTACAAGCAATTGTGTCTCTGAGTAGGACTACAGTAGGACTCCCCCACCTCCTTTCCCAGTCTTCCTGTCATTCCTAAATACATTGTAGCCTGGCATGGATACTAGGGGCTTCAGGGGATGACTTCTTTAGCCATGTTTCACTCAGACCTAAGCAATGTAAGTTATCACACACACATAATAAACCTCTCCATAAAACAGGGACACGTCCCCAAGGACTTCAAAATTGTGAGGGTGACCCCTCTGCACAAAAAGGGCAGCAAATTAGACCCAGGCAACTACCGCCCTGTTTCTATTCTCACCTCCATCTCGAAAGTCATGGAAAAAATAGTCTACGAACAGGTCGAAAAGTACCTAGTGGAAAAAAATCTAATCTACGAATTCCAATCAGGCTTCAGAACATCCCACTCCACTGACACATGCCTTCTCTATTTGAATGACCACATCAAACAAGAGGTGGACGCAGGCAAATACTGCGGCATGGTCATGCTGGACCTACAAAAGGCCTTTGACACGGTCAATCACTCCATTCTGATTGACAAGCTAAAAGCAATTGGTTTTGATAGTCTATCAGTGAGCTGGATGCAATCCTACCTTGAGGGGAGGGAACAGATGGTGGAGGTAAACGGTACCCTACCCCCCCCCGCCCCTCACAGTGAGCTGTGGTGTTCCACAAGGAAGCATACTAGGACCGCTACTGTTCCTAATTTATGCAAATGACATGTCGTCAGCTTGTGACTGCAACTTGTTCCTGTTTGCGGACGACTCAGCCCTGCTGGTCTCTGACAAGAACAAGTTACAGGTTGAAAAAACCCTCAGCTCGGAACTAGGCAGAATCTGCATATGGCTCGCTGATAACAAACTATCATTACACATGGGCAAAACAGAGTCCATTCTCTTCGGTTCAAATAACAAACTCAGCAAGACCGACGGCTTCTCAGTTACAGTGGGTGACAATATTGTCACAAGGAAAGATGAAATTACCTACCTGGGTTCCATCCTAGAGGCTAATCTCTCCTGTGACAAAATGGCATCCAATGTAATAAAAAAAGTCAACCAACGAACTCGATTCTTGTACCGGATCTCCTCTCTGGTAAACAAGAACACCCTGAAGACTCTGGCAGGAGCACTCATTCAGGGGTACTACGACTATGCTTGCACCTCATGGTACCAAAGCACCTCAAAGGCGCTAAAAACAAAATTACAAACATCTCAAAACAAACTGGTCAGACTACTGCTTGACCTTACTCCTAGAACCCACCTCACCCCTGCCCACTTTGACAACCTAGGATGGCTTAGAGTAGACGACAGAGTACAACAACTTGCAATGGGCCTGGTCTACAAGATACACTACACGACCAAGGTACCCATGTACATGTCAAAATACTTCCCAAAGGTCAGTGAATACCACGATCACAACACCAGAGGGAGCTCCACAAATCATGTTAAACCCAGATTCGGCTCAAATAAGGGACTAAACACGTTTCGCAATTATGCCACATCAATGTGGAACGCCCTACCCAAAGCTGTAAAGGAATGTGGATCACTACCCACTTTCAAAACCTCTCTCAAGGGACACCTACGGGAGACTGCAATTCAACACTGGCCCCTGTAAATATCCTAACCCAACCCCCTCCAATGTACAGTCATTTACCTAGTATGGGTTTGTCAATAGTTCAATGTACAATTTTGTTTGTTTGTACAGTGTCTCCTCCCCCCCCCCCCCCTCAATGTACAGTTTTACTTGTTTATACAGTGTGCCCCCCCCCCAAACACCTCCAATGTAAATTACCCAGTATGGTTGTCAATATCCCAATGTACCCAACCCCCCCCACCCAACCTCCTCCAATGTACAGTTTCTACGTCAAATGTATATACTCCCTTTTCTTGACTCCTTCTGTATCACAAACAGTACTGTATTTGCAAATCTGGTATGTCATAAATGTATAGATGTAGCAGTACTGACTATCTGTATGTCATGTATGTCATATATGTCCTGATGAATTGAAAATGGGGGACCCTGATGTAAACAAGACGAAAGTCTTTCTCTGGTCTGCATCCCCTTAACAATTGTGTGTATTGAGCTGTACTGTATTGTACCCATTCTGCAATCTGTTAATAAAGTTTTCAATCAATCAATCAATCAATCAAATAGTCGTGCTCTAGCTGTTTGCGTTTATTACCAACACTACGAATGTTGAGGTGACCACAAAAGAAACCCTTTGGTTTGCATATAGGGGGTCCCATACAGTTCTGGCCTGGTTTAGGGTACCAAATAGTTTAGTCTTGCGGTGCTTTCTCAGTACATGGTTTCTACCTCTAGGTTTATTGTTTTATTGTGGAATCTCGGGTCCTACTAATCACCCCAAAGTACCAGAAAATACCAGAAAATACCAGAAACTACCCCAAAATACCCCAAAGTATACCCCAAAATACCAGAAACTACCCCAAAATACCAGAAAATACCAGAAAATACCGGAAACTACCCCAAAATACCCCCAAAGTATACCCCAAAATACCAGAAACTACCCCAAAATACCCCAAAATACCAGAAAATACCAGAAAATACCAGAAACTACCCCAAAATACCCCAAAGTATACCCCAAAATACCAGAAACGACCCCAAAATACCCCAAAATACCAGAAAATACCAGAAAAGACCAGAAACGACCCCAAAATACCCCAAAGTATACCCCAAAATACCAGAAACTACCCCAAAATACCCCAAAGTATACCCCAAAATACCAGAAACTACCCCAAAATACCCCAAAATACCAGAAAATACCAGAAACTACCCCAGAATACCCCAAAGTATACCCCAAAATACCAGAAACTACCCCAAAATACCCCAAAATACCAGAAAATACCAGAAACTACCCCCAAACCACCCCAAAGTATACCCCAAAATACCAGAAACTACCCCAAAATACCAGAACATACCAGAAACTACCCCAAAATACCCCAAAGTATACCCCAAAATACCAGAAACTACCCCAAAATACCCCAAAATACCCCAAAGTTTACCCCAAAATACCAGAAAATACCCCAAAATACCCCAAAGTACACCCCAAAATACCAGAAAATACCAGAAAATACCAGAAACTACCCCAAAATACCCCCAAAGTATACCCCAAAATACCAAGACACTGAACCCCAAATGACTCCAATAAGCAGGCTAGCACCTTGCATGGCATCTGGCTGCCATTGCTCTGTGAGTGCATGTGTGAATTGGTGAAGGAGAGGCAATTATAAAGCTATTTGTGCAGGTAGGAAAGTGCTATATATGTGGAGTCCATTTCCCATTCCCAAAGTACCACATATTTTCAAAACAAATGTTTATTTTAATATATTATAATCTCCAAATGTAATAACATCTGTATTGAACACTGAACAAACAGTATACATTTTTTTTTATCAATTTTATTTTAAATGTTCAACAATAACAAAACAACATCAACAACAATAATAACAGAACAGTATAAAATGTTTGAACAAATTCCAGTAAGGACGGAAGAAAAGAGACAACTATAGGCTATACATGACAACATAACAGGACATTCTAACTGTGTCATTACATTACATTCAGGTCCACAAGATGGCTACTTAAAAAACTAGAATACACACTGAACTAGGAAGAACAGCTTTTTCAAGCTTCACACCTTGGTCATGGAATGGGCTACAAGACCATATCCACTTAGATACCCTGGTCTCTCTCAACAAATTTAAATCTGTATTACATAACTTCCTACAAAAAGAATTTCGCTGCTTTCTGTAGTCGGGTCCCAACTGCAAAACTGCTAAATTACTGTATTACCCTGTATTTTACTGTCATACACCTTTACTATTATGTAGACTATTCTGTTTTGTGTTTTTGTGTTTACATGTATTGTATATTGTATACATCACACAAGAACATAATAAAAGTGCATATATTCAATATACAATACATGTAAACACAAAAACATTGCTGTCTGATATATTGCAAATAGTATTGCTGTCATCTTGGCCAGGTCTCCCTTGCAAAAGAGATCTTGTATCTCAATGGGACTTCCTGGTTAAATACAAAATAAATAAAAAATTCTGTGTCATCTAAAAAAAACACATATATAAAAAAATATAAAAAACGAAATCAAATCTCTTATGAGCATGCATGAAGTGAACATACTTATGTCTTCACTTTTCTTCTTTTTGAAGTTGTTCGCTCATTTTTTGCCGTTCTTTTTTGGCCAGGCTTTTTGGCTAGCTGGGGTACCACTGGAATGCTCAACTGACCATCATTTGATTCTATTGTTTTAGCCTTAGGTACCATCTTAACTTTCAAGAACTTTAAATATAGCTCATTCTGCTCATCTTTAGTCATAGTGTCCCATGTGACATTGGGGACCTCATATCTTTTAAATTCTGGCTTTAAAGTATAATTACCTTGGCCATGAAGGCATCTGCGCACATCTATATTTTGAAGTTGAGAAATTAGTTGGAGTTTTAATATCAGATCTGGTAACTTTTGTGGTTTCCAATTAGTAGCCAGCTTAATTATATGATTCATTGCTTCACAATTATTATTTGTCCAATTATCAGGAATCCATTTCTTTCTGTTCTTTGTCTCCATTATTTTCTTTTTCAATGTAGGTATTAACTTAGAGAAATATGTAGTGAACTCTGGGCAATTTGATTCTATATATGTTTCAAGTTCAAGTACCTTTTCACAAAATCTTCTAACATCTTCTAATTGTTCATCAAAGTAAAGGATGACACAAGGTGGTTTTCCCTTCCTAGAAATTATTTGCTGAACATAATGATTTTCCTGCAACATATTCAGAACTGTCTGAAGCTCATCAGCAGTATTGGTTCGATTACCAGAAGGCCTCTGGTCTTTTGATACTTGATGTTTTATATTCCTGACTTGTTTTAAATCTCGAGGTGCATTTTCCACATCTTCCATAACTAACTGTGCGCAGGGCCGCCTGGGAGAAATGCGAGGCCCTGTGCGAGATTTAACGCGAGCCCCCCCCCCCCCCCCCCCCCCCCCAAAGGTAAAAAAAAAAAAAAAAAAAAAATATATATATATATATATATATATATATATTTTTTTTTTTTTTTTTTTTTTTTATATATACAGTCAACATATTCTTAAATAATAGCGCTGCCCGAGGCGGGGCATGATACAGTCAACATATAGCAAAAGAGAGAGCGAGAGAGAGCTCCCGTTCTACAGTCAATATACAGTGTACAGAGAGAGAGAGAGAGAGAACATGTGTTTGTCATGTGTGTGTGTGTTAGAGAGAGACTAGAGCATGTATGACAGATTCAAAAGGACAAAGATCAAAAGAGAGAGAGAGAGAGAGAGAGAGAGAGACACATTGGAAAGAAATTGAAATGCTATTTGGCCCTAAACAGAGAGTACACAGTGGCAGAATACCTGAGCACTGTGACTGAAGATCCTTGAGCACAGCCTAGCCATCGAGAAAGGCCGCCATAGGCAGACTGTGTGTGTTAGAAAGAGAGAGAGAGAGAGAGAGAACATGTGTGTTTGTCATGTGTGTGTGTGTTAGAGACTAGAGCATGTATGACAGATTCAAAAGGACAAAGATCAACACTTAAATCCAACAAGAAGAGCAGGGTATACCAGAGAAACCAAAGCAAGGAGCCAATGGCCGACATCAGCTAAATAGGCTAGCCAGGTACTCTGTGACACCAGGCCACACACAGCTTTGGCCAATGGCCCAACGCTACACAAGCTACACAAGCTACACAAGCTACACCATTCACACACAGCACATGTCGTATCTCCAAATGTTGTGAAGTAGCATATGTTTTGCCTGGAAAAAAACATCGTTATTAACAAAACATTCGGGAGGGGAAGGAAGTAAGAGTGGGGTAATGTCATGACATTTTCATTAATCTTAGTTACCTGCACGAGGGCGCAGGGCGAAAGGCCGCAACACAGGTCTCCACGTTGACGAAAGGCCTCAGCGCGCCTCCCTCCACCTTCGCTCCCCACCCCTCCCTCCTGGTATAGTACGGGGGGCCACGGCTCCGGCCGAGGAGACTGGGTGTGGGGAGGACGTGGTGGGCCGACAGCCAGCCAGCCAGCCCACACATGGCGTCTGGCTAACAGTTAGCTCAATCAGGCACGTGGCTCTATGTAGCTGCATACAGCCAGGTGCTCTCACCACCAGCACCAGGCACACACCGTTAGCGTTAGCTACTAGTAGTATTAGCTAGTCGACCAGGCTCCAGAGAGAGAAAGACAGATCCACGGCGGGTATATAATCATATGTTGACTCACGGTCACTCACCATAACGCAGTATTCAACGTGGAAGGAGACTTTCTTGGCCCCACGGTGTAATTTCTTCTTCTTCTTCTTCGAGTACTTTCCGGCAGACTGGACACCTTTCGGCGTATTGCTTCTTTTGAAAAGACATCCACTCGCCTCGCCTCGCTCCTCTGGATAGGTTAGCTAAAGTTAGTTAGCCGTTAGCTAAGCTAGCTACTAGCCGGCGACAGCATCATGGCTATCCCGACTGAACCACACGGGATAGCACTCAATATTATAACGTAGCTAAAGCTAACTAGCTGTCCCTGTCTTTAGCCGGGATGGCTAGCCTGACTGAACTGTCTAACATGCAACAACTTTCATCTTCAGTCCATCTGCCGAACGATGTCCTCTTCACCTTGGCTCGGATAAACTCCAATGCTGCACGCGCGCCGCGCGGAATAGTCAGACGCTTTAGAATAGTGTAACCCCTCCCCTCATTGAAACCAATGCCTGCTGCAGAGCACCAGAGCTCCAATAGTGACCCAGGTGCAGACCCAGGAACAAGTCATTCTACAAACGTGTCTAATGTGAAATATATAAGCATATAAGCAAAACTAGATTTTAGGTCTGTGATGAAAAAGGGCCTCGCGGGAAGGGGGGCCTCGAAAAAAAATAAAAAAAAAAATAAAAAAAAAATAATAAAAAATAATAAAAAAAATTAACATTTTTTTATTTTTATTTTTTTTGCGAGGCCCCCCTTCCCGCGAGGCCCTGTGCGACCGCACTGCTCGCACACCCCCTGAGGCGGCCCTGACTGTGCGTATACATCACAAGGTGTCTGGGTTTGTACCGCCTGAGCCACTCTTTCAGTCACCTCTGTTTGTGTTCTGATAAACTGAGATGGATTTTTCTTAGCATTTGCATGATAACTGAGTGTTATGGGGAATGTGCCTAGATATTCCAACACTGCAATGTCGGCCCTGTTCACTGGAAAATATCCTGGAGGCCTCTCAATCCATGTTATCCTCCTCATGAAATTAGTATCCCTCTTAAGTTTAGTGTAATGACTTGGGGTAGTTTCTGGTATTTTGGGGTATACTTTGGGGTATTTTGGGGTAGTTTCTGGTATTTTGGGGTAGTTTCTGGTATTTTCTGGTATTTTCTGGTATTTTGGGGTAGTTTCTGGTATTTTGGGGTATACTTTGGGGTATTTTGGGGTAGTTTCTGGTATTTTCTGGTATTTTCTGGTATTTTGGGGTATTTTGGGGTATTTTCTGGTATTTCCTGGTATTTTGGGGTATTTTGGGGTAGTTTCTGGTATTTTGGGGTATACTTCGGGGTATTTTGGGGTATACTTTGGGGTATTTTGGGGTAGTTTCTGGTATTTTGGGGTATTTTGGGGTATTTCTGGTATTTTGGGGTAGTTTCTGGTATTTTGGGGTATACTTTGGGGTATTTTGGGGTATTTTCTGGTATTTTCTGGTATTTTCTGGTATTTTGGGGTATTTTGGGGGAGTTTCTGGTATTTTGGGGTATACTTTGGGGTATTTTGGGGTAGTTTCTGGTATTATCTGGTATTTTCTGGTATTTTGGGGTAGTTTCTGGTATTTTGGGGTATACTTTGGGGTATTTTGGGGTAGTTTCTGGTATTTTCTGGTATTTTCTGGTATTTTGGGGTATTTTGGGGGTAGTTTCTGGTATTTTGGGGTTATTTTGGGGTAGTTTCTGGTATTTTCTGGTATTTTGGGGTATTTTGGGGTAGTTTCTGGTATTTTGGGGTATACTTTGGGGTATTTTGGGGTATTTTCTGGTATTTTCTGGTATTTTCTGGTATTTTGGGGTAGTTTCTGGTATTTTGGGGTATTTTGGGGTATTTTCTGGTATTTCCTGGTATTTTGGGGTAGTTTCTGGTATTTTGGGGTATACTTCGGGGTATTTTGGGGTATACTTTGGGGTATTTTGGGGTAGTTTCTGGTATTTTGGGGTATTTTGGGGGTATTTCTGGTATTTTGGGGTAGTTTCTGGTATTTTGGGGTATACTTTGGGGTAGTTTCTGGTATTTTCTGGTATTTTCTGGTATTTTGGGGTATTTTGGGGGAGTTTCTGGTATTTTGGGGTATACTTTGGGGTATTTTGGGGTAGTTTCTGGTATTCTCTGGTATTTTCTGGTATTTTGGGGTAGTTTCTGGTATTTTGGGGTATACTTTGGGGTATTTTGGTGTAGTTTCTGGTATTTTCTGGTATTTTCTGGTATTTTGGGGTATTTTGGGGGTAGTTTCTGGTATTTTGGGGTTATTTTGGGGTATTTTCTGGAATTTTCTGGTATTTTGGGGTAGTTTCTGGTATTTTGGGGTATACTTTGGGGTATTTTGGGGTAGTTTCTGGTATTTTCTGGTATTTTCTGGTATTTTGGGGTAGTTTCTGGTATTTTGGGGTATACTTTGGGGTATTTTGGGGTAGTTTCTGGTATTTTCTGGTATTTTCTGGTATTTTCTGGTATTTTCTGATATTTTGGGGTATTTTGGGGTAGTTTCTGGTATTTTGGGGTATACTTTGGGGTATTTTGGGGTAGTTTCTGGTATTTTGGGGTATTTTCTGGTATTTTGGGGTTAACCTTGGGGTATTTTGGGGTATTTTCTGGTATTTTCTGGTATTTTGGGGTATACTTTGGGGTATTTTGGGGTATTTTGGGGGTATTTTGGGGTATTTTCTGGTATTTTGGGGTATTTTGGGGTATTTCTGGTATTTTGGGGTAGTTTCTGGTATTTTGGGGTATATTTTGGGGTATTTTGGGGTAGTTTCTGGTATTTTCTGGTATTTTCTGGTATTTTGGGGTATTTTGTGGGAGTTTCTGGTATTTTGGGGTATACTTTGGGGTATTTTGGGGTCGTTTCTGGTATTCTCTGGTATTTTCTGGTATTTTGGGGTAGTTTCTGGTACTTTCTGGTATTTTGGGGTAGTTTGGGGTAGTTTCTGGTATTTTGGGGTATACTTTGGGGTATTTTGGGGTAGTTTCTGGTATTTTCTGGTATTTTCTGTTATTTTGGGGTAGTTTCTGGTATTTTGGGGTATACTTTGGGGTATTTTGGGGTAGTTTCTGGTATTTTCTGGTATTTTCTGGTATTTTCTGATATTTTGGGGTATTTTGGGGTAGTTTCTGGTATTTTGGGGTATACTTTGGGGTATTTTGGGGTAGTTTCTGGTATTTTGGGGTATTTTCTGGTATTTTGGGGTTAACCTTGGGGTATTTTGGGGTATTTTCTGGTATTTTCTGGTATTTTGGGGTATACTTTGGGGTATTTTGGGGTATTTTGGGGGTATTTTGGGGTATTTTCTGGTATTTTGGGGTATTTTGGGGTATTTCTGGTATTTTGGGGTAGTTTCTGGTATTTTGGGGTATATTTTGGGGTATTTTGGGGTAGTTTCTGGTATTTTCTGGTATTTTCTGGTATTTTGGGGTATTTTGGGGGAGTTTCTGGTATTTTGGGGTATACGTTGGGGTATTTTGGGGTAGTTTCTGGTATTTTCTGGTATTTCGGGGTAGTTTCTGGTATTTTGGGGTATACTTTGGGGTATTTTGGGGTAGTTTCTGGTATTTTCTGGTATTTTCTGGTATTTTGGGGTATTTTGGGGGTAGTTTCTGGTATTTTGGGGTTATTTTGGGGTAGTTTCTGGTATTTTCTGGTATTTTGGGGTATTTTGGGGTAGTTTCTGGTATTTTGGGGTATACTTTGGGGTATTTTGGGGTAGTTTCTGGTATTTTCTGGTATTTTGGGGTAGTTTCTGGTATTTTGGGGTATACTTTGGGGTATTTTGGGGTAGTTTCTGGTATTTTCTGGTATTTTCTGGTATTTTCTGATATTTTGGGGTATTTTGGGGTAGTTTCTGGTATTTTGGGGTATACTTTGGGGTATTTTGGGGTAGTTTCTGGTATTTTGGGGTGTTTTCTGGTATTTTCTGGTATTTTGGGGTAAACCTTGGGGTATTTTGGGGTATTTTCTGGTATTTTCTGGTATTTTGGGGTATACTTTGGGGTATTATGGGGTATTTTGGGGTAGTTTCTGGTATTTTGGGGTATACTTTGGGGTATTTTGGGGTATTTTGGGGTAGTTTCTGGTATTTTGGGGTATACTTTGGGGTATTTTCTGGTATTTTGGGGTATTTTGGGGTATTTTCTGGTATTTTGGGGTATACTTTGGGGTATTTTGGGGTATTTTCAGGTATTTTCTGGTATTTTGGGGTATTTTGGGGTAGTTTTTCTGGTATTTTGGGGTATACTTTGGGGTATTTTGGGGTAGTTTCTGGTATTTTCTGGTATTTTCTGGTATTTTGGGGTATTTTGGGGTAGTTTCTGGTACTTTGGGGTATTTTGGGGTAGTTTCTGGTATTTTCTGGTATTTTCTGGTACTTTGGGGTGATTAGTAGGACCCTGGATCTCCATTAGTTTACACCAAAGTGAGACTACTCTTCCTGGGGGCCTCGAAGATGACATGTACATGTATATTTATGCAGATGTACAAGAGATGTATGAATGTATTTGGCTCTATCAACATGCATTTTTGATATGTAGCCAATATTCTATTATAGACAAAATCACAGGACTGACAGGAAAACAGTAGACAGGCAGACACAAACAAACAAACAAACAAACAAACAAACAAACAAACAAACAAACAAACAAACAAACAAACAAACAAACAAACAAACAAACAAACACAGACGAAGCAAATAGCCTAGTGCAACTTTTTCCCAGAAAGAAAGGATATCAAATCAACTATTACATGAGTAATGTCCTCAAATTCTCGTTGGTTTGTTTGGGTCCTGTCAGTTCGAAAATAGGCCCGTTTACTGCCAAGAGATAGAGGGAAAAAATCTTTAGATTGCCACTAAGTTAATTTATCTTTATTGCAGCAGGCAGGAAAGGGCTGACAGGGGCAGAAAAAGAGAGAAGTCGATGATGTGTCTTCTTCCAGCAACGATCGTGCACACACGCACCACGCACACACGCACCACGCACGCACGCGCACACACACACACACACACACACACACACACACACACACACACACACACACACACACACACACACACACACACACACACACACACACACACACACACACACACACACACACACACACACACACACACACACACACACACACACACACTCTGGTGCTTCAGTGCTTCAGTTCACAGGACAGCCGGAGCAGCCAGAGAGGGCACTGACGCCTCTCTAATCATGCCAGCAATTAGCGCAAGCATCATAAAGCACGGAGCCTGTAAAAGCGAGAGCGGAGCGCAGACGCCATTACCTATCCGTCCGCCGTGGCTCGATACATTCCGGGCAAAGAAGCAGACTTATGCCAAATGATCAAACCCCTATTCAGAAACAAGGGGGTTTTCCTTTGGCATCTCTGTGTGGTCACGTGGTTTTGTTTATTTGATCGTTTGTGCAGAGGAGGAAACATTTGTGAACTCAAGTTATTTGGTTGAGGGTGCCAGTCATGACCATGATGGAGGTGGAATGTTTTTTTATCCTCCACAACATTTCACAGGCTGTTTTTCAAATGTTGCCACTTTGACACCATATTTTCGTTTGCATGTCATTGTCATTGGCAATAACCAAATCTGTTTCACCAGACTATTACGCTATGCATTACTGAAGCAGCACTACTAGCCATGAAAGCTCTTCCTCATCAGCATATTCATATTATCATTTTATAATATGTCCCGCACTCCCCCTCCACTTTGGTGATTGTGCTGCTTGTTCATACATAATTTTGTAAATTTTTGTTGAAGTCAGAGGTTCAGTGTAGGATTGTTAGTAACTGTCTAACTGCATATATAACTGTTCCACTAGTAACTGTCTAGCTGCATATATAACTGTTTCCACTAGAGGGCGCTCTAGGCGGAGCCACTCAGGAACACCACCAGGTGGCGAGTATAAATAGAGATGACTCCTCCCATTCTTTCTCTTTCCCCCAGCCTCTCAGTGAGAGGAGAACTATAGAACTGCTGCTCTGCCATGTGAATAAATAAACCACGCCAGTTAAGGCTCAAGATAGAAACCATGCCTCTTGACCACATTATTGTCGCCCTATAGCCGGATTCTGTCAACAGGTTATGGGCCCAGGGCCCTGTTCCCCGTACCTGGTTCAACTAAGTCGATCAAGATGTCATTATCCAGATTCAGTTAACCCGATGTTTGAAGCCGGGATTTTCCTGTTCCTCGAAGGTGGATTCAGTCTCGTTAACTCAAGCCAGACTTGAGACCCAGGATAAGTGCGCGCGGCCGCTCCAGTTGAAAAGCCAGCACGTATCGATAGCAGAGATCCTGATTCTCTAGCGGCATTGATTGATTAATTGATTTAGAACTTTATTAACATATTGCAGTACGGCTCAATCGCCTCGCCGACAAGTTAAATGCGTTATCTATAGGCTAATTTTAAGTCCCTCATTACCTCAATCAATCAGATTATATTTCTTTAAACTTGCCTGCTGGATTGAATAATCAAATGAGATCTTGCTAGCGAAAATAATTAGTTAAGCTGTTATACAGAATAACGATACGGCTCTCTTCCCATTGATTGATGTATGGTCGATCTTTAACTTATCTCCACTGTGGTGTAACGGGTTGTTCTTTTGACTTTCACGCAGACGACCGGCGTTCGAAACCCAGTCTTTTCCTTCTTTTTGCGATGTAGGAATAATTCAATTTGGTGCACGTTGAGAGCTATATAAAGAATGACATCCTCAATGCATGTAGATTTATAATATTTTAACTTAAAACTAGGCTACTTTGGCGTATAATCATTAATATTATATTCCAAAAAATTATATTGGAAACACAGGGTTTCGAACACCGGTCGCTGGGTTGCCAGGATTGAGCACTACCGCTGCGCCACTGTGCCAGATGGGATAAATTCATTGTTTATACATTAATGAACGAGAGACCCGTGTTTAGACCCGTGTTTATTTTGAATGAAGTTTTATCTCTTTATCCTCATTCATTAATGTGACGTCAACGGCTCATTCAATTTCTCAAATCCGTCAAACAGCGCATCTCATCAGACATCTTAATCCCAGTTACAATTAAAATAACCACATAATGTGTACATCGCACCGAGCGAGCGCCACGGTATATATAACGTGCATTATTTAGGACAAAGTGAATTTAGTATCAGCATTTTGGGTCTATTTTACATTTCAAAAGCCCCCTCTGGAAGAATGGAGCACAAAAACGTAATTCAGAATGGTATAACGCAGATCCTAGACTGTGGGAATAATTTCAGGAAACGCGCTGTCACTTTCTTTGCGGGGGCGTGGCTGTGCTTCATCCGGCTAACTTGAACTTAAACCCTGCTTTCGACCAGGCTCAAACTTTTGGATCTGTTGTCATGGTGATTTGGACAATCCAGGTACGGGGAACCGGAAAGTCCGGCTTAAGTCAGACTTAACCGAAAGTTATCCGGCTAACTCAGTTATCCAGGTACGGGGAACGGGGCCCAGATAACGCCGGGGCGAAATAATAAGGGTAGCAAGCTTAGCTGAAGTATAGGCTAGGTTAGCGCCGGGAGCCCCGCGTGGCTAGACGCTAGGCCAACAAGAGCTAAAGCTACACCTACCACCAACGAAGAGGATGGAAAACAAGGGAAGGGGCAAATGGCCCTCATTCAATGGAAAAGCAGAGGACTATGAGCTCTGGGAAGAGCGCATGCTATGCTGCATGCATGGTGCGGGACTGAAGGAGATGATCCTGGCAGCCCCCACGGGAGACTTGACGGCGGAAGAGCAAGCCCTGGACGACCAGCGTAACGCAGTCGCGTACTGTGAGTTAGCGCCACTGCTCGACGACACCAGCTTGGGGCTGATATTCAGCGACACTAAAGACAAAGGCAGAGAAAGCCTGGAGGTGTTGAGAGAGCATTACATCGGGCGAGGAAGACCCCGAGACGTGGAACTCTACATAGCACTAACGGCCCTGAGTAAGGGGCACACAGAGACTGTGACCGAATACGTCAACAGAGCAGAGCAAATCACGACGCCATTGAGGAGTGCCGAAGAAGCACCAAGCGATGGGCTAATGATGGCGATGATGATGAGAGGACTACCGGAGCTGTACAAACCGCTCACACTCCTGGTAACACACAGTTCAACGGACATGACGCTGGGACAGTTCAAGGCTACGTTAAGAAACTTCGAGGCCTCAGAAGATACCCACCCAGCCGCCGCGGAGGCGGGAGAGAGGGTGCTAAAGGCCCGAGCGACGCCAAGGGAGAGGACCAGGACCACGACGGAACTGGCGTGTTGGCGATGCGGAGAGAAAGGCCATCGGAGAAGCGACTGCACAAAGACTGTCTGGTGTAGCTTCTGCAAATCCACGGTGCACACAGACAGAGCGTGCATGAAGAAACACGACCAGAGCCTGCGATACGCGCATGGACGAGACGGCGGCCACGGACAAAATGGCGGCTACGGACAAGATGGCGGCTACGGACAAGATGACGGCTGTGGACTGGATGATGGCAGCGGACACGAGGGTGGCGACGGTCGACGTGAGACGGATCAAGACGCCGCCCGGAGAATAACGGGACAAGAAGACTGCGCTTTCGGGGCGCGGACGGCGCGCATCGCCGGACCGGCCCAGCTGCAGCGGGCCCAGAGAAGAGGAAACAGGTGCGTCGTCCCATGTCATCAACGACAGGAGTCGGTTCGAGAACTTTGACGACACTTTCCACCCGGAGAGGCACAGCATGGAGCTGGCAGACGGGAGACGCACCTACGGATTGGCGCAAGAGAGAGGAGACGCACAGGTATGCCTCACGGACAGTAAGGGGCACCGGCGTACGGTGACGTTAAAGAACGCTCTCTACGTACCATCATTCCCACAAGGACTATTCTCTGTAATAGCTGCTACTGCAAGCGGTGCCAAGGTATTCTTCGATAAAGGTAAACATTTTCTTGTAGAACCTGACGGTACACGGTTTGACATAAAGATGTACCAGTTACTTCCGGTTTAGCATGGCGACGGGATAGACGTGTTTAGAGTGGCTCCCGCACAACTTGCAAACAATTTATTTATTTGACAAGCGACATGCTACAATGCACCATCTAAACTAAAAGACGAATACTGCACTACGTTTCACAACATGACGGGAAGAGCAAAAATAATTGATAAAAGGCAACTGCTGCTAACCTCGAAGCTATTGAACTTGCTAGTGGGGCTATTGAACTTGCTAATGGGGCTAAAGACATGCCTGTTTCCCCAGCCAAAGCGACGCCAGCCTTGCCCAGCGACTTGGAGAACCTCCGTACTGCCATACTCACCGACATGACGGCAGTGGTCACCTCGCTGCTAAACTCAGCTCTCACACCGGTGAATAGGACCCTGGAGGCAATAAAATCCACGCTGGATATACACGGACAACGGATCTCCTCCGTCGAATCGGGGTTGTCTGACTACAGCGACAGAGTCGTCGAGATGGAAGGCGCATATGCTCAACTCAAAACGGAGAACGCTCGGCTGGCCGACAAGTTGGATGATCTTGAAAACCGCTCGCGCAGAGCCAACCTGAGAGTGATCGGCATCCCTGAAAAAATGGAAGGCTCGGATCCAATCCAATTCATGACCGAATTGTTTTCTGAGATTTGTGGGGCTAATCTTTTCCCCACGCCGCTCATACTGTCTCGCGCCCACAGGCTGGGGAAAGAAAATAAAGCCGGAGGAACCAACCCCAGACCCAGAGCGTTCATCGTACTTTTCCACAACTACCAGGACAAGGAGCGTGTTTTTGGGAAGAGAAGGGAGGATATGCGATACCGTGGCCACAAGATCTCACTCTACCCTGACTTCAGCGTCGAACTGTCCCGAAAGCGCGCGGCTTACAACGACGTGAAAGCCCGACTGTACAAGAAAAACATTCGTTTGGAATGCTGTACCCAGCTCGCCTCCGCGTGGACTTCGAAGACCAAACGTTGTACTTTGACTCTCCCGCAGCTGCTCAGACATTCTACAACGCTCATTGGCATGACTGAGGTAACTACACAACGGTCGGGGTTTGTTTATTTAAACACCAGATTTAACGTAGGCTGCTAACAGCTGGCTTGGACTGAATGACGTTAACACACCAGCCTACTGGTTGGCGCGTCCCCTACTCTTTTCTTTTCTTTGCTTGACAAATCTCGAGTTGTTATTCAAGTTCAGTATCTTTCAGTTATTTCTATTTCTATAATGTAATTCTACAACAGCTGGCTTGGACTGAATGACGTTAACACACCAGCCTACTGGTTGGCGCGTCCCCTACTCTTTTCTTTGCTCGACAAATCTCGAGTTGTTATTCAAGTTCAGTATCTTTCAGTTATTTCTATTTCTATAATGTAATTCTACAACAGCTGGCTTGGACTGAATGACGTTAACACACCAGCCTACTGGTTGGCGCGTCCCCTACTCTTTTCTTTTCTTTGCTCGACAAATCTCGAGTTGTTATTCAAGTTCAGTATCTTTCAGTTATTTCTATTTCTATAATGTAATTCTACAACAGCTGGCTTGGACTGAATGACGTTAACACACCAGCCTACTGGTTGGTGCTCCCCCTACTCTTTTCTTTGCTTGACAAATCTTGAGTTGTTATTCAAGTTCAGTATCTTTCAGTTATTTCTATTTCTATAATGTGTCGCTTGTCACAGCGAAATGCTCTTTGATATATACTTTTTTTTTCTTCTCTACACTTAAATTGGGAGCTCACGCTCACGTTCTAGGTTAGGTTAGGTTTTAGCTTCTAGGCTAGGTTCTAGCTTCTAGGTTAGGTTTTAGGTTAGGCTAGGTTCTAGCTTCTAGGTTAGGTTTTAGGTTAGGCTAGGTTCTAGCTTCTAGGTTAGGTTAGCTTCTAGGTTAGGTTTTAGCTTCTAGGTTAGGTTAGTTTCTAGCTTCTAGGTTAGGTTCAAGGTTAGATTCTAAGTAGGGATGTCCGATATTATCGGCCAACCAATATTATCGGCCGATATCGGCAGTAAAATGTGATATCGGAAAATATCGGTATCGGTTTAAAAAAGAAAAAAACAATAACAATATTTGTTATATATATATCCAGTGAAATTATTAGTTACCTGAAATTATTCCGTTTTTTGAGGGGGGATACCCTGCATATATCGGTATCGGTTGATATCGGTTGATATCGGTATCGGAAATTAAGAGTTGGACAATATCGGAATATCGGTATCGGTAAAAAAGCCAATATCGAGCATCCCTAATTCTAAGCTAGGTTAAGGTCTGTAGATGCACCGGAAGTTTAGTAGCGATTACCTGCGGTTCTCTAGATGTGGGAAAAAGAGAAGGGAACCTAGGATGGGAATGGAGAGGGGATTATTTTGGGGGTTGCTTACACCGGATGCGGTCCGGGAAAGGTCGGTACTTTCTGTTGTTATTGCTGTTTTTGCAAATGTTGTGGTTACACATACATATGTTTATAGTTACTTATTTGTTATTTGTTTTTTTCTTTATCACTTTATGAGTCTACAATGCCCCTGTACAGGGGGCCTGTATATGATACAATCAGACCACTCAAATCTTGAACTGAATCATGACTTCATCTAATAATAGGAGGGACAACTCTGTTAGACTGATCACGTGGAATGTCAAATCTATGAACGGGCCAGTCAAACGTTCAAGGGTTTTTGCTCACCTAAGAAACTTGAAGGCCGATATTATGTTTTTGCAAGAAACTCACTTATTGAAAGCAGATCAAATTAGACTACACAAGCCTTGGATCAGCCAGGTATTTCACTCCAATTTTAATATTCGGGCAAGAGGTGTTGCGATACTGGTAAACAAAAAAGTTCAATTCACATCCTCTAACGTTATCTCTGACCCGGATGGCAGATATATAATAGTAACGGGCACTCTATTCCAAACCCCAGTGCTCTTAGTCAATATTTACGCTCCCAACTGGGATGACGTTGGTTTTATGAACAAGATCCTCTCCTCCCTCCCAAACTTAAACACACACCAACTTATTTTGGGGGGCGATTTGAACTGTGTTGTGGACCCGGTTTTGGATCGCTCTTCTCTAAGACCCTCAACACTCTCTAAAATGTCCAGGTCCTTATCAGCCTTTATGAGGGAAAATGGACGTGTGGACCCATGGAGATCTGCTAACCCACTATTAAAGGCATTCTCTTTTTTTTCACATGTACACCACTCTTATACCAGGATAGATTATTTTTTTATTGATAAAACCCTGTTAGACTCTGTCCGCTCAGTTGACTATTTAGCCATTGTAATTTCAGACCATGCGCCTATACAAATGGGCATCTCCCTTACTCTGAATAGAAAAGATCGCCCTCCCTGGAGATTTGATACCTTGCTACTTTCCGACAAGGGGTTTTGCGACAAAATGTCAAAGTCAATTGATGACTTCTTACTCACCAATAGATCGGATTCAATATCTCACTCACTGTTGTGGGAGACTTTAAAAGTGGTTCTGCGTGGTGAAATTATCTCCCATGTAGCCCATGCGAACAAAACCCAGAGAAAGCGGCTGCAGGACCTTACAGATTCTATTCTCCAGCTTGATGGTGAGTACGCCGCAGACCCTTCACCTGAATTGTATAAAAAGAAGCTGGATTTGCAGTCTGAATTCGATCTATTATCCACAAAGAAAGCTGAAGGTCTGCTGCTCCACTCCCGCGGCCTGTCGTATGAATATGGAGACAAGAACAGTCGGCTGCTTGCACATCAGCTCAAGCGCAGAGCAGCCTCCAGGCTGATCTCACAGATAAGGGATCGCTCTAATAACATGGTCTCGAAACCCCAAGACATTAACAAGGCCTTTGAAGTGTTTTACTCCACTCTCTACACATCCGAACCCCCTCCCGACAGAATATCTATGGATACTTTTTTAAATGACCTAGAATTCCCGTCTATAGACCCGGAGCTGGCTAAGGATTTAGACAGACCATTGAACATTGAGGAGATCAAGGAGGCTATCAATGCTATGCAGAGTGGCAAGGCACCGGGTCCAGATGGCTATGAGGCAAGTTTTTATAAAAAGTTTTGTGACAAACTCGCCCCGCTTCTGATGGAAATGTTTAACGAGTCCCTGAAAAATGGGACACTGCCACATACACTCACACAAGCAACCATTTCCCTCCTACTTAAAAAGGACAAAGACCCCACAGATTGTGGATCGTATCGCCCAATTTAGCTGATTAACAACGATGGAAAGGTCATTGCCAAGGTGATGGCTAGGCGTCTGGAGAACATCTTACCTCTGATTATTTCCGAGGACCAGACTGGCTTCATTAAGGGTCGCCACTCCTTTTCTAACATTCGCAGACTCTTGAATATTATACACACTTCAGGTCCTTCTCTCCCTCCTGAGGTAATTATATCTCTGGACGCGGAGAAGGCCTTTGACCGCGTGGAGTGGGAATACTTGTTCACGACTCTGCAGAAATTTGGGTTCGGGGAAACATTTATTTCATGGGTCCGGCTACTCTACTCCGCCCCCTTGGCCTGTGTCACTACCAACTCTATAAATTCCCCTTATTTCCCACTTTCCAGAGGGACACGCCAGGGTTGTCCTTTGTCTCCATTATTGTTTGCCATCGCCGCTGAACCTCTATCCATTGCACTCAAGTCCTCGCCCCACTTCCGTGGTATCACCTGTCACGGAGTCGAACACAGGGTCTCCCTTTACGCTGACGACCTTCTGCTCTATTTGACGCATCCTATTACCTCCATCCCTCACATAAAATCTATGTTAAGACAGTTTGGCTCTTTCTCAGGCTATAAGCTAAATTTTCATAAAAGTGAATGTTTCCCCATTAACAACTCAGCCTTACAAATTACACAATCTTCAATTCCCTTTCGTCTGTCACAATCGGGCTTTAAATATCTGGGCATAAAGATCACCCACACCTTAAACTCTATTTTTGAAGCTAACTTCCCCCCATTAATCACTAACATGAAAGCTGACTTTCAACGCTGGAGCAGCCTGCCCCTCTCACTCTCCGGTAAAGTACAATGTGTTAAAATGAATATCCTGCCCAAATTCCTGTATGTCTTTCAATGTCTCCCTCTATTTCTACCCAAATCCTTTTTTCTCACAATAGACCAAGCAATATCTGCCTTTATCTGGGGGGGAAAGATCCCTAGAATAGGCAAAGCCATCCTACAAGGACCTAGGGGGTCAGGTGGACTTGCGCTCCCTAATTTCATGCACTATTACTGGTCTGTCAACATCCATAAAATTATTCTTTGGTTGAAAGCCCCAGAAACTGACTGGTGTAGCTTAGAAGCGCAATCGTGCCGTTCATCCTCCCTGGCAGCTCTGGTCTACTCTTCTTTCCCTCTCTCTCCTTCCCGGCACTCCTCAAACCCTGTTGTTCTGTCCACTCTAAAGATTTGGATACAGTTTCGTCGCCACTTTAAACTCTGTGCAGCATCAGTCTTGGGGCCTATTAGTAATAACCACCTGTTTGTTCCCTCCACTCTGGACTCGTCTTTTACACGCTGGAACAGACTCGGAATAAATAGTTTCAAGGATCTATATGACGGTGACACTTTCTCCAGTTTTAGCTCCTTGTGTCTCCAATTTGGTCTTCCACGCTCCGATTTATTTCGCTATCTTCAGATACGTCATTTTGTAAGTTCACAATTTGACTCATTTCCTAGCCCCCCTCAACGATCAAATTGGGAGAGACTCTTGGGTCTATCACCAAACCAAAAAGGGCTTATATCTGAAATGTATCAAAATACTATGTGCTTGACCAAAGACAAAAGCGCTAAGACGAGATCCAGGTGGGAGGAAGAGCTGGGGGTGGAACTGACAGAGGGGTGGTGGGGGGAGCACTGGATAGGGTGAATTCCTCCTCCACTTGTGCCAGACTCAGCCTAATACAGCTAAAGGTGGTACACAGAGTACACTACAGCAAAGCAAGACTAGCTGAAATCTACCCAGACTCCAATCCCAATTGTGACCGCTGTAATAGCCCACAAGCTGATCTCTCTCACATGTTTTGGTCCTGCCCGGGGCTTAGACCATTATGGTCCTCGATATTCAATGTGCTCTCGATAGTACTAGATACCACAATACAGCCCTGTCCACTGTTGGCCATTTTCGGCGTACCGGCTGAGCCTCTCCCTATTAAGCCAAACGATACCGACATGTTGGCTTTTGCCACGCTCTTGGCCAGACGGAGAATACTCCTAGCCTGGAAACTGTCTACACCTCCCCCCTTCTCCGCCTGGCTAAAAGATATGGTCTCGTTTCTAAAACTAGAGAAGATTAAGTATGCACTTAGAGGAGTTAACGAAAAATTCTTTAAGAAGTGGCAGCCGTTCATTTCTTACTTTAACAGCCTATCTGTTCTCCCTCCTGACTGAGTGTCTTCCTTCTTTGAGTGATCCTCCCATCTAACCAGGCCCAACAGTACTATGTAATACCACCAGATAACTATGTAGATACTCTATAATTGATTAATGTACCATATCTGACTCAGACTATTTTCCTTTTGTTTATTATTATTATTATTATTATTATTATTATTATTATTATTATTATTATTATTATTATTATTATTATTATTATTATTATTATTATTATTATTATTATTATTATTATTATTTATTATTATTATTATTATTATTATTATTATTATTATTATTATTATTATTATTATTATTTATTATTATTATTATTTTTTTTATTATATTATTTAATTTGTCTTTGTTATTTTTGAATTTTGTATTATTTAATTTAATTTAATTGTATCATTGTAAGTAGCAATTGTTATTATTGTCTGTAATTTAACCTTTTCTCTGGTTGCATGTTATGTATGTAACCCTACCTGTTGATTCGTGGGGTGGGTTTGGGGGTGGGTTTGGGGGTGGGATGGGTGGGGTAGATTATACAAAAAAAATGGAAAAAAGGGTGAATGAATAATTCTGACTTTGTAATTGTACAAACTTGCTTCACCAATAAAAACTTTTGCTTTAAAAAAAAATAAAGATGTACCAGAGAATATATTATCTGCAAACGGAGTGTAATGACAAAGACAAGTGTAATGATAATAATGATATGTGTAGCGTGACGGCCAGTCACGATATTCAGACATGGCACAAGATTATGGGTCATTGTAATTACAAGGATTTACTGAAATTGTAATAGTGACAGAAGGCATGCACATTGAAGGTGAAAAGCGTAGACCTGACAAATTGTGCAGTGTGCAAAACGGGGACGTTTACTCAACCGAGATACAGAAATCCCACTGAAAAAGTAAGGGTACCACTTGCATTAGTTGACATGGACCTAGCCGGCCCAGTAAGCAACAAGTCCATAGGAGGCTTTAGATATGTACAGTCTTTTACAGATGTGTGCACAGGGGCAGTGTTTGTTTACTTTCTCAAAGCAAAGAGTGACACACTCCAGGCCATGGAGAAATTCCTGGCAGACGTAGCCCCTTATGGTAACGTAGGATGCTTGAGGTCCGACAATGAAACCGAGTTCACAAACAGAGAGTTCCAATCACTGTTGAGAAGGTACAAGATAAGATACGAGACGTCACGTCCATATGTCCATATCCCCCACACCAGAATGGGGTGGCAGAGAGGGAATGGCGCACCCTTTTCGAAATGGCTAGGTGTAAGCTAGTAGATAGTAACTTAACTAAGAGCCTATGGCATTATGCGGTGCAAGAAGCCGCTTACACCAGAAACAGGTGCTTTAATAAGCACTCGGGCACCACCCCGTATACAGCGCTGACAGGAAAGAAGTGTAATCTAGCCAGAATGCACCGATTTGGATCAGTGTGTTATGCGGACCTACAGGACAGGGGAAAGCCTGAGTCCAGATGTGTAAAAGGAATTTTCGTAGCCCCGCTTTCCTAGTTTATCATCCCGGTAAAGGGAGAGTGCAGAAACACATGCTAATCAAGTTTGTCACAAAGGCAACATGTGAGAGCGAGACACAGACAGAGGAGCCAGAGCTGGACTCCAGAGTAAGGTGTGTAGAAACAGAGACACATCAGCCCAGTGTACTTAGTACGGTCGTGCAGGCAGACAGTCAGCCACCCCCAGAGGGCAACGACGAGGAGCACCTGAGAGTGACATCAAGTGCCCCAAGCAGTGGGCAGTATCCCTCAAGGGAACACAAACCCCCAAAGTATCTGACAGACTATGCCCGGAAAGGGAGTGAGGAGGAGGACAGTACACCTACCCCAGTTGATTACTGCTACAGAGTAGTCAGTGGGGTAACCCCGACCTTTAAAGAGGTCACATTGTCCCCCGAAGAGGGCAGACAGACAGTGGGAGGGAAATGGGTGTATTCAACCAAGTTACCAGAGGGCAGACAGACAGTGGGGGGTAAATGGGTGTATTCAATCCAGGAGGGTATTGAAAGCCACGACAAATACAAAGTATGGTTCGTAGCAAATTGCTTAAATGCTGAAGGAGGGTACTCCATGTTTAAACACTGAAGGAGGGTGACTAATTGCTTAAATGCTGAAGGAGGGTACTCCATGTTTAAATACTGAAGGAGGGTGGCTACACTGCTTAAAGGCAGGAGGATGATAATCTAGGTTTAAATACGGGAGGAGTAGAATTCAGGTTTAAATACCTGATTAGAGTCCATGTCTAAATACAAAAATGGACCCCGTGTTTAAATACAAAGGTATTAAAGACCCTGAAACGTTTAGACATGTAAGAATGTAGATCAAGGGAAACACCATGTGATCAAAGACTAGACTATCAAGAGGATGCTCAGAAACTGACAAATGTAAAAAATTTACAGAGAAGCTGTGGGTAGCCTCATTTATTTAACAATGTGTACCCGCCCTGACCAAGGGTTTGTAGAGAGTAGATTGTCACAGCATTTTGGTGACCCGACAGAGGTTATCTTAAAGGTACCCCAGATAGCAAAAGGTGTTAATTCAATGTTGATTTATGGTCAAAATGCTTGATTTTTGGTTAAGGTCGACGATTGATGGTGAATCACCCATTAACCGCTGAAGCAATTGACTAATGTTGAAAACATGTCATTGAATCAATATTGTTTTGTGGTTGCATTTTAATGATTGAAATGCCAATATCTAATAAATGTTGAATCAACGAATGCTGTTCAACGTATGCTGTTTGTCGTCATTGTCTCATCACCCAGACTGCACTGCGCTTGTGCCCCGCCTCCCAGAATGCACCTGTGCGGCAGCTTCCTGGCAGCTACGTACCTCATGTCTCTCTCTGCATCGTTAAGACTGGTGAGTACTGCATGGCAATAATGTCGATTATGTTGTATGTTGTATGTATGCTTTCGATTGCAAACGCCAGCGGAGTAGTGGTGTGTTTGTTTTTTCATGGTAGAGAATGTTATATTAACTGCTATGCGTGCCTCCTAGCTGAAGCTAATAGCTAGGCTAGTAGGCTAGCTGGTCCCTACTGCTTCCAGCCCTTGTGCTAAGCTAGGCTAGCTGCTTCCTACTGCTTCCAGTCCTTGTGCTAAGCTAGCTGCTCCCTACTGATGTTTTATATATTTACGTGCCGAGTATGTGTCCGGCGTGAATTCTGAGGCCACGTTCATAGTAGTGTGTGGTATACAGTGGACGTCGTTTCAATATATTGTGGCGGAAGAGAGTATTTTAGTATCATATTGAGCACATTGTCATGGAATACACCGCTTAGGAACAACAGGCTGGCTAGGCTAACTAGCTTGCACGGCGATGTTTTATATATTTACGTGCAGAGTATGTGTGCGGGGTGAATTCTGAGGCCACGTTCATAGTAGTGTGTGGTATACAGTGGACGTCGTTTCAATATATTGTGGCGGAAGAGAGTATTTTAGTGTCATATTTATTACATTGCCATGAGATATTCCGCTTGTCGGCTAACTTCTAACGTGCGCGGACTGATGACGACATCAACTCGACTCGAGACATTCGCAGCAGCATAATAAGACAACAGGCTGGCTAGGCTAACTAGCTTGCACGGCGATGTTTTATATATTTACGTGCAGAGTATGTGTGCGGGGTGAATTCTGAGGCCACGTTCATAGTAGTGTGTGGTATACAGTGGACGTTGTTTCAATATATTGTGGCGGAAGAGAGTATTTTAGTGTCATATTTATTACATTGCCATGAGATATTCCGCTTGTCGGCTAACTTCTAACGTGCGCGGACTGATGACGACATCAACTCGACTCGAGACATTCGCAGCAGCATAATAAGTTAATTAAACTTGACATACATTATATCGACGATAATTATCGATGTCGAATTATATGAAAATAATTTTATAATTTTATCGCGATAACGTTTTTGGTCATATCGCCCAGCCCTAATGCAGGGCCTGTCTCTCTCCCTCCCTTCCTTATGTGTTCGTGCTTAAAACAGTGAATGATCTTGTCAGAGCATTTTCAGAGCACTGTTAAATGGTCATTTTAAAACTAATATAAGAAATGAATGTATATAGTGGTATATTTATGAGGGGAAAAAATATTTGCAACAACCTTTATACAGGTAGGTTATTGATAACTAATTCTGTTATACAGTGACATTCATACAGTATCCTTTGATTTCACATAATTTAATTATTATTTCACAATAAAATACTGCAATCAAAATCCCCTGTAATATTACATCAGATTTTGTAATCTCACAATAACATAGCAATATTTCACATAATTTAATTATTATTTCACAATAAAATACTGTAATCAAAATCAAAAGGTTAATTTGCATATTCTTGGTATCTAGGGACATCTATGGACCTCAGGGAATGTATTCACAGTGTCAGAAATATTGTGTCTATTACTAGGCTTTGCATCTTTGACAGTGAATAACACCATGCTAATAATGACCAAACATTAAAAACTGCCACTGATCTCGTTCAGTCCCCTCTTGAGATCATGTGTAAAAAAATCGAAGGAAATTAATAAAGGGAAGATGATTAAACCGAAGGTTCTGTAGATACAGTACTGAATTCTCCCATCCGTACCAATGCAATTTGAAATATTATTATAGAATATGATGCTTATAAATTACCTTATTATAGCTAATTTATAAGCATCATATTCTATAATAATATTTCAAATATTTCATATTTCATATTTCAAATCTTTCAAAATCTTTCAAATGCCTGAGTTCAATTTGGATTTAGTATCACCAGGCATGCATAATAACAGATAATAATCTACTGTAATCTACTGTACTTTTAAATTTTCCCCACAGTGCAACCGTTTTGAAACTAATTTCAGATCTAATTGTTCCTACATGTTAACAATAGTATAGGGAAGAGAAACTATACTGCGTTTTAAAATTTGTCAAACGTTACCTTTTGTGGCTTATTATCCCGAATAATAACAGTTATTGAAATAATTCATACAGAACTCTGAACCTTGAATCCCATTATAATCTTCCAGGAAGTGTAGTTCAGAAAAATTCCCACGGTTCAAAAGTTCCAAAATGGTCGCCCTCTCGGAATATACTTCAGCCAATCGAAAAGTTAAATCTATCTAATGGCACTTTTAACCTATTGCTAAACTAACGTATTGATGATAATATACATTCTACATGCTTTTGTGACATGTTAGTGATGTTAATACTTGAATACGTTTGATATTAAAAACGCAAATTTTATGCAACACTCGGGTGGAACAGGTTAACCTGCTGGTTGTGTGTCCCATTCACAGCTCAGTAAAAGAGAAGTGCTCCATCCATCTCGACTCCCGTGTCCGTTATTCACACAGGACAGAAACACAGTGGTCACATTTGCTTCACTGATTCTAATTTTCTTTTCTTTTCTTTAATAGGTTGAAGGTTCATCATCCTTACACAGCTTGCACAGGGAGAGATCTTATGTCCCATATGTGATGAACAGAAGTAAGCTCAACACTGCAGTGATGAGTGAAATTATTGGTTCTGTGTTTCAGGTTCATGGTAGAGGGGTCTACAGTCAAATTGTGAACTTATCATTTAACAGCATCATACATTTTTTTTGCTGTTTAGTGTTAGTCTCCTTGTATTTAAAGAAGGCTAGACGCCGCAGAGAGGGAAGACGACACACTGGAGTGGCAGGAGAGTCCAGGCTGATGAGAAGTCCTGTCAACCAATACGGGTATGTGTACGGGTGGCAAAACAGCGCCAGTGTCCTCTCCATTCACACTCCATTGGGAGCAATTAGGGGTTACAGGGGCACTGCCATGCTAGACTAACTTAGGTTATTTGGATTGAATGTTTAAATTATGTATCCGATTTGTAAAATATAATTTAATAATAATTTCCCCCAATAGTATTGAGTTAACCTATGATTCCTTCCTATCCCTAGGTGTGTGAGGTGGGGCCCAGCAGACATACCGGACGGGGAGACAGGAAGCCTTGGGGGCTTTGAAAAGGGATCTGCGGAACATCTACTCAGGCATGCAATCTACTTTACTTTTGGTCAATTGACACATGAATAAACATCCCACATTAAGCAAAAAGGCCACCTTAATATTCAGAATGAGTAATGATGAGATAGCATGAAATTAAAGGTTTGCCACTCAATTTCCCAGAGGTGGCGACATCAAATTTAATTGTTGTTACTTGGGTACTCATTACATGTATTTGTATGTCTGTACACAGAGGAAGGGATGGGTGGGGCAGAGAGCAGAACTTCTGATGGAAAGGACCTACGTCATCCTGCAGCGGTACTTGAACAAAATGCCTGCACCAACGATGGTGGAGCTCAAAGAGGAATGGCCTTTTCTCTTCGCTCAGACGGGGCTTTTCTCCCACTTTGGCCTCCTGACAGACACCGATGCCCTTCAAAAGATCCAAGATGCCCTGGGTCAGAGAGGACGGACCATCCTGCAGTTCTGCCAGAAACTGGACAACCCGGAGATCAGGGAAGTTCTGGCCAGATATGATCCAGAGGCTTCGGAGAAGACTCCTTATGGTGTACTTCAAGGAGCCTACGGAGAAACTGCTGATGTAAGTTTTATTTATTTAAATATTAAAATATTTGAAATGCTAAACGAGTGATTACAAACCCTACAAACACTGTGATAGACCCTCTAAACCAGTGGTGCCCAACCAGTCGATCGCGATAAGATCGCGGGCTGATTTCAAGTAGATCTTGATTAATAAAATTAGATTATAATTTCTTTTTATTTTATTTTTTTTGCAAAATCAACTCTGCCTCTCCTTGTTAACTACAACAAGCAATGCTGTTTGTTATTTAAGATGAGGTCGGACTCGGCACTGACAGATTTGTATTCATTATGCTGCTTTTATAAAGCCTTAAATGACGGCTTACAATATACAATTTTGGCTGGTAGCTCTCGGCTAGGTGGTAAATTAAAAAGTAGATCTTGGTTCAAAAATGGTTGGGCACCCCTGCTCTAAACACTGACAGACCCTCTAAACACTGTGATAGACCCGACAAACACTGTGATAGACCCTCTAAACACTGTGATAGACCCGACAAACACTGTGATGGACCCTCTAAACACTGTGATAGACCCTCTAAACACTGTGATAGATCTATCACAGTGTTTGGAGGGTCTATCACAGTGTTTAGAGAGTCTATCACACCCTCTAAACACTGATAGACCCTCTAAACACTGTGACAGACCCTCTAAACACTGTGACAGACCCTCTAAACACTGTGATAGACCCGACAAACACTGTGATAGACCCTCTAAACACTGTGATAGACCCGACAAACACTGTGATGGACCCTCTAAACACTGTGATAGACCCTCTAAACACTGTGATAGATCTATCACAGTGTTTAGAGGGTCTATCACAGTGTTTGGAGGGTCTATCACAGTGTTTAGAGGGTCTATCACACCCTCTAAACACTGATAGACCCTCTAAACACTGACAGACCCTCTAAACACTGACAGACCCTCTAAACACTGTGATAGACCCTCTAAACACTGTGACAGACCCTCTAAACACTGTGATAGACCCGACAAACACTGTGATAGACCCTCTAAACACTGTGATAGACCCGACAAACACTGTGATAGACCCTCTAAACACTGTGATAGACCCGACAAACACTGTGATAGACCCTCTAAACACTGATAGACCCTCTAAACACTGTGACAGATCTATCACAGTGTTTAGAGGGTCTATCACTGTGTTTAGAGGGTCTATCACTGTGTTTAGAGGGTCTATCAGTGTTTAGAGGGTCTATCACAGTGTTTAGAGGGTCTATCGGTCTGTCACAGTGTTTAGAAGGTCAGTCACAGTGTTTAGAGGGTCTGTCACAGTGTTTAGAGGGTCTATCACAGTGTTTAGAGGGTCTATCACTGTGTTTAGAGGGTCTATCAGTGTTTAGAGGGTCTATCACAGTGTTTAGAGGGTCTATCGGTCTGTCACAGTGTTTAGAGGGTCTGTCACAGTGTTTAGAGGGTCTGTCACAGTGTTTAGAGGGTCTATAACAGTGTTTAGAGGGTCTATCACAGTGTTTAGAGGGTCTATCACAGTGTTTAGAGGGTCTATTACAGTGTTTAGAGGGTCTATCACACCCTCTAAACACTGATAGACCCTCTATACACTGTGACAGACCCTCTAAACACTGTGACAGACCCTCTAAACACTGACAGACCCTCTAAACACTGTGACAGACCCTCTAAACACTGACAGACCCTCTAAACACTGTTATAGACCTTCTAAACACTGTGACAGACCCTCTAAACACTGTGATAGACCCGACAAACACTGTGATGGACCCTCTAAACACTGTGATAGACCCTCTAAACACTGTGATAGATCTATCACAGTGTTTAGAGGGTCTATCACAGTGTTTGGAGGGTCTATCACAGTGTTTAGAGGGTCTATCACACCCTCTAAACACTGATAAACCCTCTAAACACTGTGACAGACCCTCTAAACACTGTGACAGACCCTCTAAACACTGTGATAGACCCGACAAACACTGTGATAGACCCTCTATACACTGTGATAGACCCGACAAACACTGTGATGGACCCTCTAAACACTGTGATAGACCCTCTAAACACTGTGATAGACCCTCTAAACACTGTTATAGACCCTCTAAACACTGTGACAGACCCTCTAAACACTGTGACAGACCCTCTAAACACTGACAGACCCTCTAAACACTGTGATAGACCCTCTAAACACTGTGATAGACCCTCTAAACACTGATAGATCTATCACAGTGTTTAGAGGGTCTATCACAGTGTTTAGAGGGTCTATCACAGTGTTTAGAGGGTCTATCATAGTGTTTAGAGGGTCTATCAGTGTTTAGAGGGTCTATCACAGTGTTTAGAGGGTCTATCATAGTGTTTAGATGGTCTATCAGTGTTTAGAGGGTCTATCACAGTGTTTAGAGGGTCTATCATAGTGTTTAGAGGGTCTGTCAGTGTTTAGAGGGTCTATCACAGTGTTTAGAGGGTCTATCACAGTGTTTCCTTATGGTGTACTTCAAGGAGCCTATGGAGAAACTGCTGCTCGGAGTTGATGTACGTTTTATTTATTTAAATATTAAAATATTTGAAATGCTAAACGAGTGATTACAAACCCTACAAACACCATACTTCCTGCAATTCAATATTCAACTTCCGTTTCGCGACTATAGCAACTCCAAACTCCCTGCAAACTACTTCATAGGTTAAGTTTAGGTAGTGAGGCATGACTGTCTGCTGGTGATTCAGAATATAATTATGCTGTTGCAAAAACTTTAAAAAAGTGTTATGTTGGAATAAAGTGATGAAAGTGCAACCTATAAGAAATGGACAACGTAATTGGTGAGCTTTAGAGGTGCATGGATACACATTGTATTGCCTAGATGGTGTCAGGCTAGGCGATTGCTTAATTCTCTTTCCTGTCCAGTCTAACTGGATGCTGACTGTAGCTTGTTACTGTAGACCTACAGAGTGAGTAATTGAGTGATTAAAAAAAATTGAACTTGTGTGAAGTGAGGGGTGCTCTTATCATCGTACATCATCTCACCTCTCTTCCTCACTTTTAAATGTTTGTGTCTATCAGCTGCTGCTCGACAGTTTGACCCCAAGCTGACCGACCAGGACTACAGCGAAACTGTCAAGAAGTGGCTTCGTTATGCGCCAGACCGGGAGGGAGGCATCTCAAGGAACCGAACTTAAGTCAAGCGAACCAGAGTCAAACTTAGGGTACCCCAGCACAGCACACACTGTTTCCCTGGTTCATACAGTACAAGGAATTACCCTCATGGACACTGTTCTTCCATGGACGGCATCTACTTGAATGACTTATGCTGCTTCAGCCTGTTCTTGGAACCGAAGTGACCCAAACTTAATTGTCAAGCGAACCAGAGTCAAACTTGGGGTACCCCAGCACACTGTTTCCCTGGTTCATACAGTACAAGGAATTACCCTCATGGACACTGTTCTTCCATGGACGGCATCTACTTGAATGACTTATGCTGCTTCAGCCTGTTCTTGCAGTGTTTATTTTTTTTATTTTTTATTTTAACCTTTATTTACCCAGGGTAGGTTCGCTGAGCACGGATGCTCTTTTTCAGCTACGCCCTGCTTCACATTCACAGAGTTCCATTCACACCTGGGAGCTGCCCAGGCCTAACAAAATTAATAGTTGGTTTCAGGTTGCCGACCGACCCTGCCGATTTAGGTGCGACCCAATATATTTTATGAGTTTTTAAAAAAAATTATAAAAAAAAATAAAAATAATTTTTTTTTTTTTTTTAATAATAAAGTTTCATAGAAATCTTAGTCAAACATTTAGTATTATGGATATTAAACATGCTGGCAGAGTACATGCATCCATGTTGTTGTGAACATTTTAATTAAATAAAGAAATTCCCTATCCATAGTCGCCGTGGGAAAGAATAAAATAAAAAAATTAAATAAAATAAATTCCCAACTACCCATGGCCAAACTGACAACCAACCTGAAACCAACTATTAATTTTGTTAGGCCCCAGTACAACCACAGTCTGACACTGTTGGCCACTGAGCAACTCCACTGGAGCAGTTGGGGGTTTAGTGCCTTGCTCAAGGGCACTTCAGCGGTTGGTGTTAAGGGTATGGGAGAGAGTTATATGGGAGAGAGTTATAGAAACATTAGGGGTGTAACGGTACACAAAATCCACGGTTCGGTACGTACCTCGGTTTTGAAGACACGGTTCGGTATTATTTTCGGTACAGTGGGGGGGGGAATAAAAAAAAAATTGCTTTTCATTTATCTATTTATTTAACTGTATTAAACAATATAAAACGAATTGGCCATAATTGACTGAGCAAACTAATGCTTACTGCTGTAACCTACTAATAACACTTAAGTAAATCTGAAGATTATTATATAGCAGATGCCTTGGAGGATAAGTCGTGGACAACTGTAGATCATCTAAGCTCCACTGTGTTTAAATTCAAATCCTATGCCATTGTTATTTAACCCTTGTGTCTGAAAACTAAAGTATTATACTCTTATTAGGGGACTAAATTGAAAAACTCCATCAAAAGATGATGTTGAAATAATTTCCCACTTTCTTTTCCATAAATATTTTATTCAACTTCAGCCCTGATCATAACCATTTTTTATATTATTTTTGTAATGAAATACTCCCACTTTTCTGAAAAGAGTTGTTACATATGACAAAAAAAAGAATATGTGGTGGTTATGATCGGGCTGAAGTGGAATAAACAATTTATGAAGAGTAAAAAAAAAAATACAAGATAATTAAAAGATTATGCCACAAACTACTTCATAGGTTAAGTTTAGGTAGTGAGGCATGACTGTCTGCTGGTGATTCAGAATATAATTATCGATATTACATACCGATAGTTGGCTACAAACATAATCACTGCAAAGTTATCAAACAAATACGAATCTGATCAGACACAAGGGTTAAGTTGTTGTTCCCTTTCTAATTTCCTCAAACATCTAGTCTAGTTAATGTGATCAATATTATTTGACAATTGATGCTTTTTGTTGGACATTTCAGTCAGTAGTGAGCTCATACTTTGAGCTCATAAATTTATAGTTAAAATGATTGAGACAACGCAATCTTGTCTTCGTTGTGCATGAATGCGTGTGCTCACCACACACAATATGTGTGTCACTATTCTGGCAGTGGCTATATATGTATTGTTAATGAAAGCCTGTTATAAGGTCTGTTATTTTTTTGTGTGTAAAAGGTATGGTCACTGGAAGTATGATACCCTAGAAAAAAAAAATTCATATTAAAGCCATGTTGTCATTTTTGTTCACACATTTTTGGAAATATGGTCATATAAGAATTGTATTATTATTTATTTAACAATAGTGTGTTTAACAGCAGGAAAAAAACATGTAATGTTATGATGTATACATATCAGCAGCAATATTTTAATGTAAAATGTACATTAATCAGTATTGATTCCTTAACTTTACAAGTTACAAGTAGATGTACAAGTTACAAATGTACAAGTAGAGTACCATTTAGATTATGGTTGAATAAACATTGATGTCTAACATTGATTCAATATAAAATCAACTAAAATGTGCATGTAGATTACCATTTAGATTATGGTTGAATACACATTGATGTCTAACATTGATTCAATATAAAATCAACTAAAATGTGCATGTAGATTACCATTTAGATGATGGTTGAATCAACATTGATATAGTATCAGTTATGGTTGACACCTAACGTTGATTCAACGTGTAAGTCATAGACAACGATCTGTATAATTTCAATGTCAGGCTTCAACATAGATTCAATATTTCTGCCGAACCCTATTTCAACGTTGATTCACTCATTTTTTGCTATCTGGGACAGGATATTGTGTGAGTTTGAATACAGACAGCTCACTGGTTTCGTGGAAAACAAAGAAGCAGCCCACAGTGGCACTATAAACTAGTGAAGCCGAATATACAGCTCTAGCTATGACCATACATGAGTGTATTTATCCAGAACAACTGCTAGAAGTGATGGAGATAAGATTATATTAAGTAGATTAAGTATATTGCTTAATATGTAATAGGTAATTGGAATGTATCCTCTATACCAGATAAGGTGGTTCTTGGAGATGAGGGGCGTTTTGTCAACATCATTTAAAAATGATGGACACTGTGTACATATGAAGGCTGTTGTTTATGAGGGCAACCAGGGAACCATTGTGATTGCTAGGAACCCAGTGTGTCAACATAGATGTAAACATGTCAATATAGAAAATATCATCTCATCAGATCTGTCATCAGAGAAGAAAGAATGACACTGGTTTACTGTCCAACGGACGACAGGGTAGCAGACACTATGAGGAAACCTGTTCCAAATAAAAATTTAAGGGATTTACAAGGGTCATGTTTAATGTGTGAATATTGACTGTCATACCCTGTTGATGTTTTTCAAAGAAGTTATCCAGTATGCTAATACACACCCTAAGTGGGAGTGTTGAAGTCAGAGGTTTGGTGTAGGATTGTTAGTAACTGTCTAACTGCATATATAACTGTTTCCACTAGTAACTGTCTAGCTGCATATATAACTGTTTCCACTAGAGGGCGCTCTAGGCGGAGCCACTCAGGAACACCACAAGGTGGCGAGTATAAATAGAGATGTCTCCTCCCATTCTTTCTCTTTCCCCCAGCCTCTCAGTGAGAGGAGACCTGTAGATTTGATATTTTTGATTTGATATTTTTTATTTTCGTGTCTTACATACAGATGTATGCCCAGCCCATATGGGCTTACAAGACACATAACAATAAGTATATAATAATATACTTTACCAATTACTTAACAAATTACATAGACCAAGATGGCCATAAAAAAAGAAAAATACAAGAAAATACAATAAAACGTAATATAACACAAGCTGTACTCAATGTAAATAAACAGAAAAACAGAAAAACAAGGTGAATTCAAATACAATTATATAGGATACAGTGTGTTTTGTCTCAGGTGCCATGCCTTCTCCAAAAATCCTGCAAAACCGAAGATGTCCTCCACAAAAAAACAACTCAACATACAGCTCTCAGACTGCCAAAACAAATCTGGGTTTGCAATTTGAATTTTTTCAAATAAAGCCCTCCTCAAAGTGGTGTACAAAGGGCAATAAAAAACAAAATGATATTCATCCTCCACCACTCCCAGATCACACAGAACACACAGCCGCTCCTCCTCAGGTTTACCCTGGAATCTACCCACTTCCACAGCCAATGGCAGGGTGCCAGACCTCAACTGGGCACACAGAGACCTCCGTCTTCTCTTTAAGTTTAACATTACATAAGGTTCAGTAAAATACTCATTTTTAATTGCAATATATTTTCTAAGTTTAGGTTTTTTCAAAATCTCCACCTTCCACTTATCCTGATGGATTGTTGATAATTTTGTTTTAATTATGTGAACCTTACACTGCAAATTGTTCATAAAAATCATACTCAAGTCTCTACTCAAGGAGACCTGTAGAACTGCTGCTCTGCCATGTGAATAAATAAACCACGCCAGTTAACACATTAACTGCCACGGAGTTTGCCCGTCTCATACCACTCTCTGCCACCACTCTAAGCCTATGGAGATGTTCACCTTCTTTGCAGGGCTATAACTTTTTAAATTGTATTGCTAAATTGACATTACTATGGCCCATTCAACATCGATTATCTATCGTTCAGGATGTAGGAACGTTATACTTTTTCATTCATAGATTCATGCGAAAATACCGTCTAGAATATAAATATGTTTTTATCGTTTTCTGCAGTAATTCCTAGAACGTGAGTTATAGACATACACGCATATAGATTATCAACTGCCGTTTGTTGCCGATACACGCTATATAAAAAATTTCAACTGTACATGATCCTAAACGTTATGACTCATCATGCGCGGATGAACGGGGGGGGGGGGGTCATTTATAATTCCGTGATCGTCAGTAAATGCTTTATGTAGTATGGGTGATATATTGAACAGAGCAGTTTGCATTAATAATAATAAACAATCACGCTGAAAATGACGTCAGCGTCCTCTTACCGTTTGCCGATGAGACTGGAGGAAAAAGATCCCACTTATTTGACGTGGATCGACTAGATCCATTTCCGGTTTGTATAATAATAATAATAAATGCCCAAATCATATTGATTATTGAGTTATGGCAGCGATCCATATACACAAATGTGTGTCTAGAGTCCCGCAACAATATGTGAGTGCCAGACGCATTTCCCAGATGCACGGAGATCACCAGAGATCCATTTCTGGTTGTAACCCTCGCCGATCATCCACCAGGCGGCAGTATTGAAGCGTTGCAGAGTTGTGCAGGCTCCCACTGTATCAGCCGAGGCTGGGTGAGGGAATTATGAATACCATGGCGAAAAAATGAAATATGATCTCAATAACGTTGTACGCCGTGGAATGGCAGAATTAGCATGACCTTGAAACACGTTGTACGACGTTATTGGCGCCCAATGTGTTAAGGCTCAAGATAGAAACCATGCCTCTTGACCACATTATTGTCGCCCTATAGCCGGATTCTGTCAACAATTTTGTCTTTATGAAATGTTGGTTCTGGTATTGCCAGTACTGTAGAGCCAAAAGTTAAACAACTCAAACTCAACGTGACCTTGACAAGATTTAGAACCAATTAAGATATAAATATAGAAAATTCGAATTAAATCAAATTATGTTAATTTTGGAAATCTTGTAGCGACTATTTCAGTCAGTTAAGTAAATACCACAAGTAAATAAAAATAAAGTTTGAGCCATGCTCATGAAAGCCACTAAAATGCTCAATTGCAACTTGGCCATATAAAGATTAGGGCCTATTTATTCTTTGCTTAACCTAAGCCGTGTCAATGCTACTCATCCGCTGGCTTTTTTGTTCCTACCTTTGTTGTCTTAATCGTTGCCTTTCATGTTATGAGAGGGAAAATAGATTTTTAGAGTTAGGAGTAGTTTGGAGTAATTTCAGAACTTGCGTGGAACGCAGTAGCCTGGGAGGACGGCTGCAGCAGGCGCCTGAAGTTCTCCGTTATCTAATGAGCTGCACTTGTAAGCCAGTTCTCTCTTGAATGGAGCCAAACAGAACACTCCTCTAATGATAACAATAAATTAACTTTCCCTGCTCCACTGAAGTCCATAAATAATTAATTGGTTTGTTGGAGAGGGGCTGGTTTTGCATGACCAATAGCTTCCTGTACTAGACAGTATGATCAGATGCTGCTGCCTCAGCACTCCTCCTCTTCGGCTCAATTAGAACAGCAGGGTGGCAAAATATGAGTTTGTGAACCTTCGCGGCATATTCTGTTGAAATGATTGAAATCAGCTATAGGTATTGGTTTTTCACGCCATCACAGAAGCAGTTTAAGGGGAGTGCCATGTGATTTGAGAATTAATTGTGTGTCATTCTATGGACAAAACAATTCATAATTTTGGAGCAGGAACAACTTTCTCTCAAATTAAATCAAATCAAATCAAATTTATTTGTAAGGCCCGACAACACACGTTAATGTCCCCATGGGCCGGACACGTCTTCTTTAAACAAGTCAAGAAGAAACATAACAATAAGTCAAGAATAAAACAAGAACACCATAAGGTCCAACAAATTTAAAATAAATGCAAATAAATGAATGAATGCAAGCACTCCCAGACATACCCCATGCGAAGGTAAGGAAAAACGGGGGGGCGGGGACAGGGGTTAGAGAGTTCCCATGTTTGTAGTGCTGCGGAAAAGCAGAGATGGGAGAAAATAGACATCCTGACTAAACTAGACTTAATCTAAAGGTCAGTCCCCGACCAGGTGAGATCAGGGTAGGTTGAAGGAGAGAGAGAAAAGATGGGTCTTAAGCAGGGATTTAAAAGCTTCGACAGAGCAGGCGCCCCTGACGACGGCAGGTAATTTGGCTCTGTGGCCGGCGGATTTCTTTTTAACCCTAGGAATCGATAGAAGCCCCGCATTTTGTGAGCGCAAAGCACGAGCGGGCGAGTATCGGGAGATGAGATCGGATAGATAGAGCGGTGCAAGCCCATTTAAAATGTTGCAGGTGAGGAGTAGCCCTTTAAAGCCAGAAACCAACCAGAGACCTAATGTAAGACTTGAATGGGAAGACACCACCAAGGTGAACATCTGGAGCTGTTCCACACACAATGAATGAGAGAGCAGAAATAATAATGGCAGTGTACAATAGTTTTCATACATAAATGATAATCAGTTCTTATTAAGTCCCTTAATATTTTTAACTCACAGCCACCACTGACACACACATTGGGGGATGTTTTAAAAATATAATTTAACATATAATATAATATAATAATTTGTGCTTCACCAAAAACTTGGTCAGCAGCCGCCACTGGTTCTTAACCATAAATATTTACCATGGTCCCCAGAACCCCTTTCTCAAATTATTTCCATGGAAGAGCTCCAACGTCCGTGGATTACTTCTATGGTTTCTGGCGCTGGGAGAAAGTGATTCATTGTTCACAACAATTGCCTGGACTGTCCCAGACTTCAAAGGAAGAACAAATATATCTTAAAGCGAGAGGTATTCCCAGTTACATAGGCATGGGTATTGAATGACCCAGTTGCATAGGCATGCGTATTGAATGAATACATGCAACATTATGCCCGAGGTGTGAAAATGCACTGAAACGTGCTGCAGAAATCACAGTCACACTTAGATTATGTCCGAACGTTCCTATGTGATCCACACATCCCAACTTCTTTCCTCCCCAGCAGTATTCCACAGCGACACACGTATCATGGCATTTAGAGGGCATGGCTGGGGGGGGGGGGGGTGCACTTGATACCGCCGATTAGGACTCAAACACCTCAATGGATGTTCAGCCAAGTGTCCCGTAAATAAATCATGGGCCAAACTGAAATAGGAGCCACGGATGAATGGTGGCAGAGCCACCGCAAGGGCCATGTCAATTAATGTTCCACGTCAGGCAGACACGGCCAAACGCTGGGCATCCTATGGCAACCCCTTTTCATCAATAATGGAGTAGGATCCATCTCCTGAATGACGACACTCTGCCCCCCACCCCCCCTCACATCTCCCTTTTCCCCTCTACCAGCTTTTCCAATCTTTCTTCTTTCTCACCTGGCCTACCTGCACCCCCCCTCCCCCTTACATCCCTCCTCTCCTTCCCCTTCTTCTCCTCAATTCAGGGCGTCAACTGGTTCCCAGTTTATATCTCCATAAGAATTGCTTATATATAAATGGTAAATGGCTGCATTTATATAGCGCTTTTATCCAAAGCGCTTTATAATTTGTTCCTCACATTTTACCCATTCACTCACACATTCAGACACCGATGGCAGAGGCAACCATGGAAGGTGCCAACCTGCACATCGGGAGCAATTAGGGGTTAAGTGTCTTGCTCAAGGACACTTCGATGTTACGCTTAGACATGCTGTGAGGGTGAAAACGCAATTGCAGAGAGGGAACGAAGGCAGAGACGAGGAGCGAAGCTTGAGAAATGGATGTTTACTTGAGATCCAAAGCAATACAAACTAAATACTAGAACTACTTACAAAACACTTCTCCATACAAAACTTATATATAAATGGTAAATGGCTGCATTTATATAGCGCTTTTATCCAAAGCGCTTTATAATTTGTTCCTCACATTTTAAAGTGAAAAAAGTAGTAGAACGCGCTCACCTCACTAGACTTGACACTGGGTGCTGTAACCTCTGATATCATACATAAAAATAGGGAAACAATGTCCAGGCACGCACTCCAGGTTTTTCCAAATTTATTGGCAGCCTGTAATCATGACGTTTCGGTGTGAACACACCTTCTTCAGAATGGCTTGCATGAAGCATGAAGGGTAAGTGACCCTAGTATATACAAGTCAAACAGGAAGTGACAACATAGGAAGTGACAACACATTCCCACAAGAGATCTGCAAAAAAGTACAAAATACCACTTACAAGCACAACCTTTTCAGAATTATGTAAATCAAAAAGAAGTGTGTAAATCAAAAAGAAACAGTAAATCACAAAGAGATATATCTATATATAGTTATATATATTTTATACAGAGTAAGCCTACATCTTAAACTCTAAACATAAACACTCATGACCCATATAAGCCATCTTTCAATTATAAATATAAAGAATGATAAATGAAAATAGTAAACAATCGAATGAAATGAAATAATCAAATGAAACAGGTCAAAACATTTTCCTCATTGAGGCCTAGGCTCTAGACAATCCAGAAAATGAATATAAAAGCATTCCCTTTGTAGCAAGAGCCTCACATTTTACCCATTCACTCACACATCCGGAGCAATTAGGGGTTAAGTGTCTTGCTCAAGGACACTTCGATGTTACGCTTAGACATGCTGTGAGGGTGAAAACGCAATTGCAGAGAGGGAACGAAGGCAGAGACGAGGAGCGAAGCTTGAGAAATGGATGTTTACTTGAGATCCAAAGCAATACAAACTAAATACTAGAACTACTTACAAAACACTTCTCCATACAAAACAACAAAGCAAGGAAGACGACAGGAGACACGACGGGCAGGGGACCACCGAGGATTTGGAGGAAGAGTGAGGGTAGTAAGGAGGGTACAGGAGACAATGACGCCACGGGGAGGTGATGACAAATCCACACTTAAATACACCGACTAATTGCAGTGATGGGAATAACGGCGCTATAAGTAACGACGTTACTAGCGGCATTCGTTTTTTCAGTAACGAGTAATCTAACGGATTACTCTTCCAATCTCAATAACGCTGTTACCGTTACTGCAAATAAATGCGGCGCGTTACTATGAATGAACCTGTTTCTTTCATCAGACAGATATCTGCGCTGAAGGGCAATATGTTCTTCCTTGTTTAGTGCGCAAATTCTCCACTCATCTCCTCTGCAAGCACTGCTCGACTTTCTGTGTCTGTCTACTCTGGTTCAATCACATTCAGCGTCCCGTCAGCATGTCTCCCCCCCCACCCAAAGTCTGCGAATCAAAGCAGAGTAGGGCGGATCTTCACGGAATGCATGTTGTCTTTCAGCGGATCCCAGTCAGAGCGAGTTGACAGCGCATCGACAGGTAGTATAATCTGCAGGTACTGTAGCTAGTAACCTCATTCCCAGTTATATCCCCGTGAGATAAATGTAGCTAGTATAGCCTAGTTTCGCCAGCAGGCAGTTAGTAGAAAAATGTGGCATGTTCAAAGAAAGTAAAAGAAAAGTCGACAGTGAAAATCGCTGCAATTCAATGGTGCATGGACTAAAAAATATGCGTGCATCCTCCCAGCACCAAGAAACGGTAGCTCTTGTGAAGAGTGATAATTTGAAACACCACTATGAAACAAAACACAGTTATTTTGATGCAGCCTTTCCTCAGAATTCAGTGCTAAGAACCACAAAAATAAATGGAATGAAATCATATCAAGCTGCAAGCAGAATTATTGTTAAAAAAATGCACATGCATTTCCTAGCTGTGGATGAGTCCACTGACACCACTGAGAATGCTCAGTTGCTGGTGTTTGTGAGGTTTTAGTGAGTTTGTTTGTGAGGAGATTGGATCAGTTGTACTTTTTTTTGGAATACTTTAAACCCTTTTTTTGTGGAATATTTGATGCGGCCCAGCCTCACCCAGACTCTACCTCCAGCGGCCCCCAGGTAAATTGAGTTTGAGACCGCTGGTTTAGAATGATTCGATTAGATTCTTATATCTGTATGTTGTGTATGTCATAAATGTCATGAATTGAAAATGGGGGACCCTGATGTAAACAAGACGAAAGTCTTTCTCTGATCTGCATGCCCTTAACAATTGTGTGTATTGAGCCGTACTGCTGTACCCATTCTGCAATCTGTTAATTAAAATGTTCAATCAATCAGTATATATTTGTTATTTATTTTTGGTATAGTGCTTAACAAGCATAATTTAATGTTGCCCAGTTGTGGCCTGTTGAGGGGCAATACATATCAAAAGTTCCAAAACATCTATTGTATTTGTATGATCCACTATATAAACATAGTAATTATAATATCTACATACATGGCATTTGATTGGAGGCTAGTCTCACTTTGTCCCATAGCAACATTAAAATAGTTTAGATTTGTGTATGTTGTTTATGAAAAAAAAATATGAAAGTAACGCATTAGTTACTTTCTGAAGTAACTAGTTACTTTTATAATTTGTAACTGAGTAAGTAATTTAGTTACTTTTTGGAAGAAGTAACTAGTAACTGTAACTAGTTACTTTTTAAAAGTAACTTGCCCAACACTGACTAATTGTGACGAGCAACACCTGGTAGCCGCCAGGCAAACCTAGAATACCAAAATAAACACACACTATGAAAACCTAACCTAAACACAGAAGACATAATCACACATGACAACCAGACAGGGAGACGACATCACACACAGACAGGGATGGCCCAAGATAATAAATAATTAGACACTAATTCAATAACTTGGAACCCAAACAAGATGGCCGCCTGTACCAACAGGCTAGTCTGGCCACTAGAGGGAGGTAGGGGACCAATGTCAGCAGGTAGGGGACCAATGTTCACATCGTATCTGTAGTGTTCTCTCTCCCAGGTCTGACCTGACCTGGGAGTGCTGTGGCATTCTCTCTCCCAGGTCTGACCTGACCTGGGAGTGTGACACTTCGACACGCTGCCCGGGAGGGGCGAGAATCGAACCGGGAACCTCCAGATTACCAGACAACTGCTCTACCCCCTGAGCCACTGTCGCCCCCAGCTTACAGGTTGCAGATCCGGGGGGGGGTTATGTTTTTACTGACACAAAACATAGGCACAATAACATTCTATAAATTATTCCCCTCTTTTCTCTGTCAGGAAAGAGTGATAATAGGCCGAGTGTGGGTGGAGAGGAGGATGAGAAGGAGGAGTGAGAGATGAGGAAGCGAGGTGATGGTGCAAGAGGTGACAGGGGGTGGGGGAGAGAGAGAGAAAAGAGAGACCAGTTATTCTTTTTAAGTGTGGTATAGGGCATAATTATTCTGGCTGTGCGTCACTTCTATCCTCTGATCTATTCCTTCTCCACTATATCCTTCCATCACTTATTCCCTCTCACTGCCGAATCTCTTTTCAACTATCTTTTCAAACGTTCAGTCGAGATTCCAGTGTCTGTGATTACCCACCCTCTGCGGGGCAATAGCTGTCAATATGATTTATCATGAATAGTACTTGATGTTCATCACACTGGGAAGGGTGATTTGATCACAGACTCGCTGATACAGCTTCAACCAGGGAATGTGAGGCAACGGGGGCAAAATCGATAAGTCCACGGTTTAGAATGTGTCCACTTTGAAATGGAAATAGTATTGGATTCAAGAATTTCGAAAATATTATTTCTAAATCCAATCCAATCCAATCAATCAATATCCAATCCACGGAATGAAGACTTGAACGTGTGATGCGGTCTAGATGTGTATTCTGAAGCCGTTCAAGCTGATTAAATAGCAGGCTTGCTGTGGTTGTGTCGGGCACCTCCCTGATACCATAACTAACATGTGTGTAATGTTTGGGGTTTGCTCCCCTCAGGGAGCAAACCTCTAGCGTTACCTGTTGGGTAATTGCCCTGTCTACCTGTCCTAATTTGTACCTGGTGTGACTCATTAAATGTCTCTTTATATTCTCTTCCGTGTCACACAAACACCGTCAGTCGATCACTGAAACTGTCTGTGAGTATACCTGTTTAGTGTTATCGCTCCTTGCCATGGAGGATACGTTTGTTTGCGATGTTTTGGACCGTCATGCCACTTTTATTGCCGATTGAATTTCGTTGGTAAAGGATTATTCTTATCCTATATGCAGCACCGTCGTTTGACGGAATTACTATTTAGTGTGTTTTGGAGACCTTGCTTTCTCCCCTTTGTTTTTCCCCGATTATTGGGATGAGTTCCTATGTATTGTGATTCAGATTTAGCGTGTTTTGGAGACAGAGATTTCTCCCCTTTTGTTTATCACCATTGTGTGCGTGTTCATGCAGCTACTCTAATTAAAGACGTAGTGCTTTATTCGAAAATCAACATCTGTCTCTCGTCATCTCTGTTCTGCACTGCACCTGGGTCCAACACACCTACCAAACCGTAACACAATAGCAGGTAAATAGCACAGGTAAATAAAGGTAATAAATAATAATAAATTAATAAATCTCCTAAAACTATGGATCAGTTCCAGATTTTACATCTCGATGACATCACTGGTTCAAGTCGTAGCTCTCTGATTTCTGATCTGACTGAATCTGATTGATTCTGGCTTCAGAAAGAGTTTGTTTGTGTTCAATATTGACTGGACTGTCCTAGACCACAAACAGGATATGAACTCTTAAATTTAGTGGCATGCCCGTTGTAACTGCCTCCGTGTTCAAGTTTAATTCAAGTTTAAGTATGATGTCATAGTAGTACCGGCTAGAACAGGCTAGAACAGTCTGGAACGTTCGTGATGCTTGATGATGTCATGGCAGAACCGTCTAGAACCGCTCTCAGCCAGCTATACAAAATTAGTCGACGGAGCCAGGACGATGGGGCCATATGGAAAAGAGGGAAGAATGTTGAGTATTGTTTAAAGCAGGTACAAAGAGCTCTGGGGGATGTAGAGGAATGGGGAGACAAGTGGGGTTTTAAAATCTCCGCCTCTAAGTCTAATTATATGATTTTTGGTTTTAGAAAGAGGGTGCCTAGGGGAAGGCTGGTTATGTATGGATCTCCCTTAGAGAGAGTGAAGGTGTTTAAATTTTTGGGAGTTTGGTTCGATGAAAGACTGAATTGGGCTGTTCATATAGAGAAAACCCTGGCAAAGTGTGAAAGAATAGTGAATGTGATGAGAAGTTTGGCTGGGAGTGGGTGGGGAGCGGATAGAGAGACCACGTGCATGATATACCAAGACTCAGAAGAAGCTTCTATCCCCAGGCCATCAGGCTGCTAAACGAACAATAATCACTATGCAACAACCATCAAATGTACACAGCACACACACCCACACGCACACACTCACTCAAACAAACAACACACTGCAGCACCCACTCTCCACACTTTAGATCACACAAACACACTTACACTTTATATTTATTGATAAAGGAATTGCACTACAACTCGTACACCTACTGTGAATTGTACCTAAATTGCACCTCGTCCCATTTCTCCATTTCTGCCTTGCACTATATAGTATTGTATATTAGTACACTGCACAGTATTGTATATTGTATGGTAACTACGTCTATTCTGCATCGAACATTGTACATATGTCTAAACTGAACACTGTGACCTCATTTTTTTACTTCTAATTTTACTATGTTATTTTATTTCATACTTATCTTGTCTTGCACAGTCTCTGGAGCGCAACAGTAAGAAGCATTTTGTATAAAAGTATTCTGTACTTCTGTATGACAACTATTAAAGAAACTTGAAACTTGATGATCAGGTCAATAATTGATTATGGCTGTTATGTGTACGGCTCTGCGGCCAAGTCTAATTTGCGAAAGCTGGATGTGCTTCAGTGCAAGGCTCTGAGAATCTGCTGTGGAGCTTTTAAGACCACCCCAGCTTCAGCACTATTGGTGGAAATGGGGGAGTTGCCCCTAAACCTGAGGAGAGTAAAGTTAGGGCTACAGTACTGGGCAAAATTGAGTGGGACAAGTCTGTCCTTCCCAGCTAGGTGTTTACTTTCAGGAGATGGGGATAAGTATAAGCCTTTTTTGGCCAGTATTGATCAGTGGGCCAGGAAGTTGAGCTTGCATCAGGGGGGGGTGGCGGAGCACACTCGTTGGCTATCAGTGCCATTTTGGCTAGTGCCTGATCGAGTCATTGAACTTAGGTTCTTGAAGGAGGAGGATAAGGGCGAGATTGTGGAAGAAATAGAGAGGTTCCTTCTGGACTCAGGGTCTCTGGAGGTGTACACTGATGGCTCTGTGGATCCTGAAAGTGGGAGGGCAGGCTTTGGGTGGTGGGTGCCTCGGTTAGGGATCGGTAAGGGACAAAGAATATCCGATGGCAGCTCTGTATTTGTGACAGAGTTACTTGCCATCCTCTGGGCATTGTGGTGGGTGGAGGAAGTGGGACCAAGCCAGGTGATTATATGCTCTGACTCGGCTGCTGCACTGATGGCTCTGAGTGCAGGTGGGTCTAAAGCTCGCCCTGATCTCATTCAGGAAATAATGTTGGTTTTATATAGGATTGCGAAGGCAAGCTGGTCAGTGGAGTTTTGTTGGGTCCCGGGGCACGCTGGGATTGCGGGAAATGAGATGGCTGACTCCCTTGCCAAACAGAGCCTGGGAAGGGAGGAAGAGATAGGCATTTCAATGGGAAGAGTAGAACTCAGAGAGAAGATAAAGAAAGGAGTTGAGGCTGAGTGGCAGGCTGAGTGGGAAAGGGGGACCAAGGGAAGGCACTATTTCTCTCTGCAGCCTCTGGTCAAAATCAAGGTGGATGGATATGGGTCAAGGAGTGATAGGGTGAAGATGTGTAGACTGAGGCTGGGACACTGTGGGTTGAACAGTACCTTGTGCATTGTGGGCAAACATCCAGATGGGGGGTGTGAATGTGGAGAGACTGAAACTGTCGGGCATGTCTTCCTAAAATGTGAAAGGTATAGGAAAGAGAGGGAAATCTTTTATAAAAGTCTGGTAGAGTTGGGAGTCTCTTCCTTCTCTCTTAAATCATTCTTTGGCATGGATAATGAGAACCACCAGCTGATCACAGAGGCAGTGCTGACATTTCTGCATGCTTCAGAGTTGTACCAGAGGATATAGCGTTAGTGTATTTATTAGTATTGGACAGGCAAGAGGAGCGAGAAGAAGGAGAAAGTGTGTGTTGAAGAGGCCTAAATATGGCACACCACTAGTGTAGTATAAGAACTGAGAGGGAAGAAATACGCCAAGAAAGAAGAAGAAGAAGAAGAAGAGACCATCAAAAGAATTGCGGAGGGCAGTAATACGCCACGATGCGTCTACACTGCCGGAAATTTTAAAGAAGAAGAAGAGTTGTACCAGAGGATATAGCGTTATTGTATTTATTAGTATTGGACAGGCAAGAGGAGCAGAGAAGAAGGAGATAGTGTGTTTTGAAGATGAGAAGAAGAAGAGGGTAAACAATCAAAAGTTGGTTTACCAGAGGCCTAACTATGGCACACCACTAGCATAGTATAAGAACTGCGGAGGGCAGTAATACGCCTGCGGGAAATTCAAAAGAAGAAAGAAGAAGAAGAAGAAGAAGAAGAAGAAGAAGAAGAAGAAGAAGAAGAAGAAGAAGAAGAAGAAGAAGAAGAAGAAGAAGAAGAAGAAGAAGAAGAAGAAGAAGAAGAAGAAGAAGAAGAAGAAGAAGAAGAAGAAGAAGAAGAAGAGCTCATCAAAAGAACTGCGGAGGGCAGTAATATGCCACGATGCGTCTACACTGCCGGAAATTCTAAAGAAGAAGAAGAACTTTCTTTCAGGTAGCCACCACAGCCTCAAGCAGCCAGCAGCCACAAGAGTCCCTAATTTCCTCTCGTATTGCATGCAGCCAATAAGGTACGTTTGGGGTCCTAAATGCGTGTCTTATGTGTAGGCCCGGCCATGTAGCTCGGGCGCTAGCTAAAGGCTTGCTAAGCATCAATGATTGACGGCCGTAATGTGCTTGTAGGTTAAGTTCAGTGGGTTAACAACATTGCAAAGACCGGTGCCACTCCGAGACAAGTAGAGATAATATGTATGTATGTTGTTATGGTTTGATCTGTGATTTATTGTATTTCCTGTATGTGTTCACAGTTTTCACGGTTCGGATTAAAGCAGTTCGGTTCGCACTGAAATAAATCCAATCAGTAATATCAAGAACGTGTTGCGTCATCATTGCAGTAGAGGAAGTTACAGTGAAAACGTACTGCTCCCGCAGCAGCACCACAGTGATTCTAGAACATTACCGCTGCCACAACATTCTGGAACGTTCAGGATGAAGTCATAGCGGAACATTCTAGAACATCGAAGATCCGGGCATTAAATCAAGATGTCTGAGAGTGGCAGCCAGACAGACACGGTTGTGGAGGCAGATGGCACCGACACGCAGACACAAGCAACTGAGTCGCTGCAGCGCAGCCCAACCGCGCAACTACCCGAGGCAGAAGGCAAAGGCACACTAGGGAACCCCGCTTCCTCAGAAGATCCATGAAGAAGACCTAGAGTCCGCACGTTGACGGAAACTGAAGAACTGCATGAGAAGCAAATAAGAAAAGTTGCACATCGGTTCAATAGGTACTACGAAAGGTGGTACCAAGCCACCTTAGACGTCACGCGAGAGCAAGAGGGTCACATTGAAGAACTTCAGACGTTAAAGGCCAAGCAAGAGGCTGAAACTGCTGAAAGAAAAGCCAAGCAAGAGGCTGAAACTGCGGAAAGAAAGGCCAAGCAAGAGGCTGAAACCGCGGAAAGAAAGGTTCAGCAGGATGCTGAAGCCGCGGAAAGACAAAGAGTGCTAGAAGCTGCCCAGAGAAAGGCCAAGCAAGAGGCTGAAACCGCGGAAAGAAAGGTTCAGCAGGATGCTGAAGCCGCGGAAAGACAAAGAGTGCTAGAAGCTGCACAGAGAAAGGCCAAGCAAGAGGCTGAAACCGCGGAAAGAAAGGTTCAGCAGGATGCTGAAACCGCGGAAAGACAAAGAGTGCTAGAGGCCAAACGCAGAGAAGTAAAGCGATTGGAAACTAGGAAGACGCTAAGGGCTGCCACGGTATGACCGCAAGTATACGAGCAGCCCAAAGGTGCAGCTCAAGCAGCCAGCCAAAGTGGCTACCCAGCTGGAGAAATAAAGGTGTCGCAAGAGCGAGGCGTCGCTGTGAAAGAGGAAGTCACGTCTCAGGCAAGCGTAGGGCAGCACCATTTTTCACGGCCAGCTGCAGCACAACCAAGGCAACCCCAACTGCAAGCTGCACCACAATCAAGGCAAGACCGGTACCAGTCGCCACTGCCAGCAGAAGCACAACCAAGGCAAAACCAGCAGCAGTCTCCACTGCTAGCTGTAGCAGAAACAAGGCAAGAAGACAGATGTATCGCACTCCTCGATACACAAAGTGACACAACCTTGATCCGCGAAAGGACAGCAAAGGCTCTCAACACAAAGGGTGAACCAGGTCAGCTAAAGATCTCAACAATGGCTTCAAGAAACACAGTCGTGTCCTGTTGGAAACTGACCGGTCTACTAATTGGCTACAACTGTGCTCAAGCCCTCGTTCCAAGACAAGTGGTGCCTGGTGAGGAACATCAGCCGTTTGCTCAGAGAACAGACTTGGGCTGGAGTGTGGTGGTATATGGTAACCCGGGTCTCAACCATGGAGATAAAATGGGTATCAGTAACCAAGTCATTGTGAAGCAAGTGATGCCAGGTCTACCACCCTCTTTAGACCGCACAAGTGAAGGGCACGATGTCGGTAGAACACTGATCAAGGAAGTTGTGTTACCTGCAGATGGCATAAAGATGCTGGAGTCTGACGTTGCTGACAGAGCGTCTAGAGGCCACCCCCATCCCTCAAGAGGATCTAAGGTTCCAGTCGAAAATGGAATGCATCAAGCAAAGCACAGAGTCTACACAATGGAGGTACGTGGCTCCGGAAGAGAATCCAGCCGCCCATGCCTCAAGAGGTCGCACAGCAGAGCAACTGATATCCGCTAACTGGCTCACAGGCCCAGACCTTCTTTGTCAGAACGAGCTACCACGTGGAGAAGTCAAGGTGGGAGGGAGCGGTGGTGGTGGGCCTGATCTCTGCCAACGACGAGAGGGCCTACCTGGAAGAGGTCAAGGTCCTGGCGGGATGGTGCCAGGAAAACAGCCTCTCCCTGAACGTCAGCAAAACAAAGGAGATGATTGTGGACTTCAGGAGGTCGGGGGTCAAGGACTACAGCCCCCTCAGCATCGACGGGGCACCGGTTGAGAGAGTCAACAGCTTTAAGTACCTCAGAGCCTACATATCCGAGGACTTGACATGGACCACACACATTGACAGTGTTGTGAAGAAGGCACGACAACGCCTCTACTTCCTCAGGCGCCTAAGGAAGTTCCAAGTCAGTCAGAAGATCCTTAAGAACTTCTACTCATGTACAATAGAGAGCATCTTGACTGGCAACATCACCTCCTGGTTTGGGAATAGCACTGCACAAGACCGAAGCAGACTACAAAGAGTGACACGTTCAGCCGCACGCACAATTGGAGGGGGGCTCCCCACCCTCCAGAACATTTACAACAAGCGTTGCAAGGGCAAGGCTAAGAGAATCATTAAAGACTCCAGTCACCCGAACAACTGCCTCTTTGAACTGCTGCGGTCAGGCAAGCGATACCGGAGTCTCAAGGCGAGCACAGAAAGACTCAGAAGAAGCTTCTATCCCCAGGCCATCAGGCTGCTAAATGAACAATGAACACTACACAACAACAACCACCAAACGCACATAGCACACACATCCACACGCACACACTCACTTTAAACAAACACACTGTAGCACCCACTCCACACACTTTATAGCACACACCCACTTTAAACAAACACACTGTAGCACCCACTCCCCACACTTTATATTTATTGATGAAGGATTGCACTACAACTCGTACACCTTACTGTAAATTGTACCTAAATTGTACCTCATCCCATTTCTGCTTTGCACTATATAGTACTGTACATTAGTACACTGCATAGTATTGTATATTATATGGTAACTCAGTTACGTCTATTCTGCATCGAACATTGTACATATGTCTATACTGAACACTGTGACCTCATTTTCTACTTCTAAATTACATGCTATACTATGTTATTTGATACTATCTTGTCTAGCACAGTCTCTGGAGCGTAACAGTAAGAAGCATTTTGTATGAAAGTATTCTGTACTTCTGTATGACAACTATTAAAGAAACTTGTAGAAACTTGTAAACTTGTAGCGGTGTGTCTCTGTCTGCCGTAAAGAATGCTCTAGCTGTCGGTGGCTATGACGTGGACAAGAACCCTGGTCCAGGAACCCTGGTCCAGGTCAAGGGTACCGGAGCCTCCGGCTCTCTCAAGATCAACCAGGCTGAGGTTAAAGCCAACAAGCCTGCCAAGAAGCCATCAGCCAAGAAACCTGGCGGGGCCAAAGGGCCCACGAAGGCGGCAACGAAGAAGCCGGCTTCTTTCTGGGAAAGACAAAGACGCACCATCAGAAGGGGCTTGACGGGGCTTGTCTTGACCATCTTCCTATATGAAGTCATAGCGGTTGTAAACAGCAGACCTCTGACCACGGATTGGCTCAATGATTCATCTAGTCTAGAGCCCCGGACACCAAGCCATATCCTGACCATGAAGTCCACAATCCTCGCTCCACCTCCTGGACAGTTTGTCAAGGAAGATCTGTACATGGGCAAAGGATGGCGTCGAGTTAAACTCTTATCCACCCACTGCTGGACAAGATGGAAGAAGAAGTACCTCCTGAGCCTCCAACAGAGACAGAAGTGGACCAAAGATCGTAGGAACGCAAAGGTTGATGACATTGTACTCCTACAGAATGATGCCACACCACGTAACCAGTGGAGGATGGCGAAGGTTATCGAGGTGTACCCAGGGAAAGATGGGAGAGTGCGAAGACTTAAGTTGCTTATCAGCGACTCCACCCTTGCTAAGAAAGGAAAGCGCATCTCCACACCAGTCCACCTGGAGAGGCCCATCCATAAGACGGTGACGCTGGTGGAAGCAGAATGAAGTTTCTTGCTCCCCCTTATCTTTCTCTACCTTTCTATCTTTCTCTATCTTTCTCTAGTTTCTCTATCTTTCCCTCTCCCTCCAGGCGCAGTCTGAGGTGATTCGTCCTGTGGAGGCCAAGGACCGTAGTTATTGTAGTTAGCCTTTGTTTTACGTTCTAGGCAGTATGTTGTCTCTAAGTTATTGTAAGAATCATATACAATTGATATGTTTGGTGGGAGTGTAACTGCCTCCGTGTTCAAGTTTAATTCAAGTTAAGTTTAAATACGATGTCATAGTAGTATCGGCTAGAACAGTCTGGAACGTTCGTGATGCTTGATGATGTCATGGCAGAATCTTCTAGAACCGCTCTCAGCCAGCTATATAAATGAGAGTTGACGGAGCCAACTTCCTTTCGGGTAGCCACCACAGCCACAAGCAGCCAGCAGACACAAGAGTCCCTAATTTCCTCTCGTATTGCATGCAGCCAATAAGGTAAGTTTGGGGTCGTAAATGCATGTCTTATGTGTAGGCCCGGCCATGTAGCTCGGGCGCTAGCTAAAGGCTTGCTAAGCATCAATGATTGACGGCCGTAATGTGCTTGTAGGTTAAGTTCAGTGGGTTAACAACATTGCAAAGACCGGTGCCACTCCGAGACAAGTAGAGATAATATGTATGTATGTTGTTATGGTTTGATCTGTGATTTATTGTATTTCCTGTATGTGTTCACAGCTTTCACGGTTCGGATTAAAGCGGTTCGGTTCGGACTGAAATAAATCCAATCAGTAATATCATTGCAGTAGAGGAAGTTACACTCGTTCAAACGGATGGCACAGCTCACAAAAGATTATTAAAAGAAAATCCACAAAATGTCCTGCCCTGTCAGATTGTTATTAACAATGCAAATTACACCAGGGCTTTGACGACTTGTGTGTAGTGCGCTAAGTCCTGCCTCTTTAAATATCACTCACTCAGGGGCGAATTCACAAAGAATGGATTGCACTGTCCTAATTGCACCCTTAACTGCGCGAGTTTGCGTGCGGTATCTGTTCCGTCTTTGCGTGCTATTCACTAAAGATTTCTTATACTGTATACTCAAACTGATGCATACGCGCACTCGGCTACAGACACGGCTGCACACACGACTCTGTTTATAGTATATTTTTGGTGTCTGTAAGCGTACATGATCGACACATGCGCACTAGGATCACACTCCAGGCCAGTGTCAGAATAGTCGGCGGGCATATCCATGGGGGTATCCGCACGGTCACAAAATCTGGGAGGCACGCGGATCCCATGGATATTGTTGAAATATGACAAGTATATCACGTAAATTAATAGCAGAGACATTCTCCTCTCACTCCCTGACACACAAACCCCCCCGTTCCCTTAAAATTCTCTCTCTCTCTCTCTCTCTCTCTCTCTCTCTCTCTCTCTCTCTCTCTCTCTCTCTCTCTCTCTCTCTCTCTCTCTCTCTCCTCTCTCGGACATCCTAGTGCAAGCTAGCCAGATGGCCACTCACAGATTCTTATCAGTGCATCTAAAACTCACACACACACACACGCTGTAATATCCTCATTTGCCCTCAAGACACATTTAAAGGGGAACTATTTTACTATTTCTTTCACTATTTGGGCACTTTTACACAATTCCTGTGAGTCTATGGAACACCTCTAATATATATATTTTTTTTTATTCATTGTTTTGTATTTCTAATCAAGTCCTCAAAAACAGCATTTTTCTACCTCAAGATCTCGAGCTGTTTTGAGCCTGGGCTCCTAAACCACTGCGCAGCGGCGTCGTCGCCTGAACATTAACATGCAGCGGTGTCTTTCTGACATCACATATCGCGCACATTTTCAAATGACTCAGTTCAGTGAGGGTGAATATTGTGAGAGGAGAATTGGAAGAATGCGCCAATATGTGAATTTTGAGACATAGATCATATTAATATAAGTTCACATAGCTAGGAAACAATGCTAAACACTCAAAAAGGCCATTTATAAGATAGTTCCCCTTTAAACAGCTGCGGAACACATAGCCTTATCTCAACTAATTTGACACGAAATGCCAGAAGTGACTGAATAATGACTGGCCTAGGATTATCCATGGGGCCAGATACAGGTTAAGTACCAACGATAAGACACACACATGGGCGGAGTTTATGGGGTGCAGGGGGTGCATTGCACCCCCGGTGGCCGGGGGTGAAATTGCTTTAAAAAAAAAAAAAAAATGGAGGCTGTAATAATTATTATTGCTCGAGAGTCTCTATGAATAATAATAATTAGAGCCTCCATTTTTCATGGACGAAAAATATACCAGACTATAGATATCAATTTCCCCGAAATAACGCTACCTGCCCCGACAGAATCCGTTCATTGGTTATCCAGATACAGATAAATTAGCATCTTAGAATAACAAATAACACGTAAAAGACAAACGCAACATCTTTTTCTTTTCTTTTCTCCAGCGCGACCAGCACATCTTTCGTTGGATTGGCATGTCTAATAATGCTGTTATTAGAAAATGTGAACTTTTGTTTGTACAGCCTTTGACAACCTACTGTATGCATACGTGTGCGCGGCTGTGCGCTTGGCAGAGTGTTGCACAGTATTTAGTTATTTTTGTATGTCATGTTTGGTACAGTAAAGTGGTCGAGTGCAAGGGTTCCCAAACTTTTCAGGCCAGGGCCCAGAAAATAAGGCGTCAGAGAGCACATCGTCAGGATTTTTATTTTATTTTTTTGCCAGGCGACCGTTTTTTTAAGCCAAATATCACTTCAATCCTATTAAGTTAGTTCAAGTTAGTTATTCATTTATATGTGCAATTTATGAGAGGGCTAACTTGTTGCAAAATAATAATGATAATAATAATAATAATAATAATAATAATAATAATAATAATAATAATAATAATAATAATAATAATAATAATAATAATAATAATAATAATAATAATAATAATAATAATAATAATAATAATAATAATAATAATAATAATAATAATAATAATAATAATAATAGCCTCATTAAAATACTATTTTGCTTCGGTTGTTTTCAGCGTTTTATGTGCATAATCTGTTATTTAGTTTGAAATGTTCATTGAAATAAGTAGATTTTTCGTTTTTGTTTATTTATTAAGTTAATATAAAACCATATAGTCACATTTTAGAATGTGTAAATGCATGCTTTTAATGTTTTTTAAGTGGCAAGTGCCTTTTTTGTTATTGCAGTCGCTCCCCTTCCGTCTGCTTTGGGATAGGACTCAGGAGCAGAGGTGGTTGAAATGCGCAAACTTCACACGCACTAATAAGCATTGGAGGCTATTAACAGTTTCACTATTAACAAGTTTCACCTGAAGAAGGCAAACGCGAAACATTGGTGACAATAAACAGCAAAGAGGAGACAAATGAGTGTGCAACTTTCTATATCGTTTTCAGTACGTTCTGTCAGTCTGCACCTCTTAAACGTTTTTGGGTGTGCTCCACCTTGTGCTATTAACATGCACAATAACTACACACAATAACAAAAACAACACAATAACCAAACAACCATGAAATGAATATAGGCCCTACATATAGATTCTATGATTATGAAAAACGTGTAGGCCTATGTACTTCAGAAAATGAAATATTTAAAAGCATCACAGTAGTTTGCTATATATAAAGAGATTATTATCACTTGTAGACTGCAGACTGATTGTCACAGATTCAAGTAATATTATTTTATCATTCATCATGCTGCATATTTATTGCGTGGACTTGGGTTGTCTCTAACAAAGTGTGATGCCATGCTGTCACGCAGTCTGTCAATCCTCTCTCCTGTGGTGCGTTTATGGACGCCTGCATCACGCCTGAATGAGAATGAGAAAGTATAACAACGATGTTATGGTTCTGACCGTTTCCCCCCTGCTCACAGACATGGAGGTGGTTGTGAAACATGCAAACGTTACGCAGTAATAAGCATTGGATGCTTTTAACACGCACAATAACTATACACAAAATAACACAATAATCAAACAACTATAAAATTAATACATATAGCGCGTTTAATTTAGTATAGGCGCCGCTAATGTTCAACTCACCTAATGAGATGGATGGGCACTATGCTTGGAGCACAACAAGTCCAGTCTGGGCTTGATTTTGGAGACAGCGACTCGGAGATCATCCTCCACATTCAGACGTGATCTGTACTTGTTTTTTATATAGGTCAGGGCAGAGAATGTTTTTTCACATAGGTATGTCGATCCAAATGGCAACAATACATCCATTGCGGCATTGGATAGCTGTGCGTATTCCCCCTCAGCGGATATCCAGAACTCAGCCAGCGGCTTGGACTGAAACTCTGTCTTTAAGGTTCGGTCGCTTGACAGTTCAACAAGCGCGTCCTCCAGGTCGGATTGATAGTTTTAATTCATTGATCTGTTGTCAATATCTTATATATCTTCTGTACACTGACGTCAGATGTCTCTGTGTAAACACGGGACCCGATGAAACGGTCTCTGTGTAAACATAGGGCCCCATGAAACAGTTCTGGACACAGGTGCATGATCATATCAGAAGCATGCAAAAGCACACACACACACCGACACACACACACCGACACACACACACTCACACACACACACACCAACACACATGCACACACACAAATTATATGCCGTCATCTGATAAAGAGAGCGGAGGAATACAGCCCCTCCTTTCCCCCATCTAAGCAAACACCAGCACACACACACACACACACACACACACATCACACAGACATCAATGCATAACACACCGAGAGACATACACACACCATCTGATAAGGAGAGCGGAGGAATACAGCCCCTCCTTTTCCCCATCTAAGCAAACACCAGCACACACACACACACACACCACACAGACATTCATGGATACACACCGAGAGATATACACACACCATTCTGACGAGAAATGTATAAATGATGTGACGATGTATTGACGAAACCACCACTTGGCACTGGCTCGCTCGGTGTGCGGAGGTGCGTGGTCCGGATTGTGGTCTACTTGTGCTGTGACGGTTCAGTAAAACTCTGCAGACTGCCATCTGACTCTGTCTCGTCTCTCTGTTCGCCTCGCCGACATTCAATAAAAGAACTATGAGGGGATTCCTTTCAAATGGGGGCTCGACCGGGATTGGTGATCGGAAAGAGGTGAGCAGAGACCGAGTAGATTATCTGCAGAGTTGGCACAGGATGAGTAGATCATAATCTGTATTTTTTTTATTTTTTTGTTTGTCTTCTTGTCCGTTTCGTGCATTTCTCCTGGGACGGACTGACGAGTTGAATGGCTGTGTGCGGCAGATCGGATGACGGACCCCGGGGCTGTTTCTTCAATGACGAAAGGTGAGCAGAATACCAAGTTTCTGCAATTGGAAATTCCAAATTTAAAATAGGTTTGTCATTTGAATGAAATATGCCTGCGTCTGCGAGATCTGTGGCCACACACTGTACATAGGACTTCATGCAGTTTTTTATTTTTATTTTTTTTATCAAGTCTTTCTGTGTATTGTTAAAGTGTGTGGATGTGGAGAGGTTAAAGTCCTAAAAGGGGGGGGGGGTTAAAGTTCCCATCAAAGGTTAAAGTCCTGAGCAGTTTTTTATTTTTTTTTTATCGAGTCTTTCTGTGTATTGTTAAAGTGTGTGGATGTGGAAAGGTTAAAGTCCTAAAAGGGGGGGGGGGTTAAAGTTCCCATCAAAGGTTAAAGTCCTGAGCAGTTTTTTATTTTTTTTATCTAGTCTTTAGAGTGTGTGGTAGAGGTATCACTAAAGTTACAGTGTGGGTTTGAGTCCCTGTGATCTAGTATCACTAAAGTTACAGTGTGGGTTCGCCTTTCCATAGTGTGGGTTAGAGTCACTATTGAGTTGCCGTGGTTAAAGGCATATTGGGTTGCCGTGGTTAAAGGCCTATATAGCACCTTTCCAACGTGGCCCCCGTCGTCACGGTCACTATTAGTTAGAAGGAAAGTGGTACGAAAAAGTTATTCATGGTTGCTGATATGTGTGTTGAATTGATAATGTGTAACACATGTATGAAGTTCCATATGATGAGTGAAGCCATGTCTCCAGTCGAGTCAAGTGGATATAGGAATATTCATCACGGAACACAAACCCAGTGCGTTATGTTGTTGATAAGGAGGCCACTATCATTATATTAAAATGAATAAGTGGTAGGGAGGCCAACATATTATTATTAAAATAAATATCGTCCATATTGCATTAGTGTGCTGCTCTGTGGTAGAGGGATGCGGCCGCGGCGCGAGGGAACAGGTCTCTCTCCACATTGCAGTTTCAAACTATGCATTGACAACCTAGTTGATTAAATATAGGTGGGTATATATGCTCCGGGTCTGAGGAGGAGCGGGTGTTATATTATATTATTATATTATATGTATTATGTGGTGCTATATATGCAGTTGTGGTTAGTTTATAACCGCTCTGAACACCGCCGTGCGCTCTGCGGTGGGACCGGCGCTTCGCTGCATGTTCACAGAAATACACTCGATATCTGCGTTGTTGCCACAAATATGGATGTTGGTAGAGGCGAGCATGTTCACAGAAATACGGTACAGTGCGGCTCGATACGTACAATTGTTAAGGGGATGCGGACCGGTGATGGAGCTTTCGTCATCGGGGTCCCCGTTTTCATTTCCACATAATCATCACCATTATTATCATTATTATTTCGGTGGTGCCGCTTGCTGTAAATGGGTCTGCACTCTGCATTCCTAAAGACACATCACATTGATACAACATTTTATTGGAGCGACGCGCGCTCGGCCGAATTCTACTCCCTCCTCGAGAACTACAACAACACGGCTCTCTCTCTCTCTCTCTCTCTCTGTCTCTCTCTCTCACTCTCTCGTTCTCTCTCTCTTCTCCCGCTCTCACAGGACCCATTCAGAGTGTCTTCTCCCCCACTCGCACGCTCTCTCCCTCCCTCTCCCTCTCTTTCTCTCGCTCCCTTTCTCTCTCTCTCTCTCGTTCTCTCTCTCTCTCTCCTTCTCTTTCTCACTCTCTCTCTCGTTCCTTCTCTCTCTCCCCGCTCTCTCTCTCTCTTTCGCTCGCGCACCCCGGACTGGCACTTTTCCTCACGCGCTCTCTCTCTGGCTTTCCCGTTCTCTCTCTCTCTCTCTCTCCCCTTCTCCCCTGCTCGTTTTTTTTCTCTCTCTCTCTCTCTCTCTCTTTCAAGGTAAAAGTGGCTATGGAGAATAGCAGTGCCGAAGGGACTAATCGACGCGTACCACTGGGGGCTATGGGCCTTACGTCTAGGTCAGGCATTATAGCTCAGCTACAATCGATGGGCGCAGAGAGATTTGTGTCAATGTCAATCCGTGACGTAGCATTCTTTAAAGGAGGTATGTTGCGAAATAGGGCAGGAGAAGGAAGGGTGATTACGTTTCCCCCCCTCAATCCCCATTAATCTATTTTGTGTTCCCTCTCTCTTAGGCCTAAGGGGGAGTGGGTGTAGACTGGAATTGGCTGAGATTGAGGGTAGAAAGGGAGGAAGCCGCCACTGTAGTAGGAGTAATGAGAAGGTATTAGTAGGTGTAATGAGAAGGTATTAGTAGGTGGTATGAGAAGGTATTAGTAGGTGTAATGAGAAGGTATTAGTAGGTGGTATGAGAAGGTATTAGTAGGTGTAATGAGAGGTATGAGAAGGTGGTATGAGAAGGTATTAGAAGGTTGTATGAGGTGTGGTGGCGACACCTAGCGGGCAGATACTGTCACATCGCTCCCTGGTAGCGTCTGCTCCTCTGTGTCAGAAACTTTTCATTTCATCTTTATTTAATTTTTTTCTTGTATCTTTTTAAAATGTAAAAACTTTTATTTTATGTTTTTTTTTATGATACTTCATAACCAAAGATATTTTTGAAAATATAAGTATATTGTATTTAAAATACCCGCAGGGGGAGTTTTATTTCTAAAGATTTCTAATTTTATTTCCTCTCAATTTGTTGTTTCTATGGCGTTCCCCACATGGACCGTCTGGTCGGTCACGACTCTAAAAAATCATAATCTCCATCATCACTTTAATCATGATGTAATTAGACGATACCAAAATACATAACAAAGTTGTTTTGTTACAGAGACTACATACACTGCAAGGGGAAGAGAATCCTCAACGTTCTCATGGTGTAACTAATAACAACTCTGACCAGGAAATATAATACAATTATATAAATGATACTGTCACGGTGTCCAATGAGCAGACTAGTATGAATGGAATCCAAGTGTGTTTCAAGTTGTTCGCATGTTATTGTCTAATTACACTGTAAATACAGAAATGGAGGGGATGCTGGGTACCAGATGATGGTGAATGGAGGGGAGGCTGGGTGTGTAGGTGATGGAGAGGGTGGTATGTATGGTATGGACGAGTTGGAGGCCCTGTTGGGGGATGGGGAGGATGCCCACGAGGCGACTGCAGGATCCGTGCTCAAGGCACCGGCCTATGAGGAGCCCTTGGAGGATGCGCCGGCCGGCTCTCCTCCCCGTCTCTTTCCTGTCCAGCTGGGGTCCCCCGTGTCTGAGCCACCGGACTCTGCTGACATGATGGCATCCGGGGATGAGGATGTGGGGGAACCAACTGCAAGTTTCTATGAGGTCGTGGTAGGGTTGTGAGAATGGGGACAAGATATTTTTTTTTCTTTTCTTTTTATTATATACTCATTAGAATATTGTCTACTCATGGAATATTGTATACTCTGATGTGGGACAATGTGTGTTTTGTTTTGATTTGGTTTATGTGAATTTTAGTCTGATTTTCTAATGATCCTTCGGCATAGAGATTGCAACCATTGGAAATCATTGCATTTTTTTTTTATGTATCTCTGATTATATCCTCTTTTTCATTTGTGATTTGGGTGATGGTGACGGAATATGACGCTGATATGCCCCAACTGTGGGTCTGAAAGTTGAGTGGTTCTTTACGCATTTTTTATGTATTTCAATCAATGGGTGTTCTCATTAATAAGTCTGGATGCATTGTACTGGTTGTTGAGTAAGCTGTGTGGTGTTCTGTGTGCTTTGATTCTTCCACACGGGTTGGGGAGAGGCTGAGCGACCATGGACGCGATGGGGAACGGTCAGCTGTCATCCACTTCCTTGGGGACGCTGTGGTCATGCTGAGAACCGTACCGAGGCCCTTCTCCGCCGGTGGTGGGGTGGAAATGCAACCCCGACGATGTCACGAGCGACAGCTCGATGGTAGCCTGAAAATGTAGGGCTGGTGCCGGATTGAGGAGGAGGGGCCGGCAACAGGACTTCGGCCTGAATTCAGTATGATGCGGTGTCCTCTGGGGGAGGTGATGGCTGACTGACGAGGAGCGCTCTCTGCCTGATGGCCTGCGGGGGATTGGTGTTGAGACTGTGGGATTCACAGTCTCAAAGGGGGATTGTGTGGACTGTGTGGACTCCACACAGCAACTGAATAAATTGAACTGAATTGGACTCCACACAACAACTGAATAAATTGAACTGAATTGGACTCCACACAACAACTGAATAAATTGAACTGAATTGGACACAACAACTGAATAAATTAATAATAGATGAGAAAGTATAAATTGATTGAAATTATGCAAAATGTGACTGAACTAAAACTGAACTGTCTTGAAATATGATTGATATTGTGCAAAAGAAAACTGACCTGGCTGAACTGTCTTACATAGTATTTCAGGCATGTACATTGTGCGAAAGCGGTTAAGCATCATTTCCATATTTTACAGGTCCTGGTTAAGGTTAAATCAACGTCAGTTTATTGTTATTTTCTTTTGTGTTTTCATTCCTCTATGAATATACAGTGAATCTTGATGAGTGTATCCTCGTGTTCGTTTCCTGGGGTATATTGGGTTATATTGGGTAATTGTAATTAGTATTACACGTGTTTTGATCTATGGCCTGCCCATCTACGGCCCTGACGACACTGGACGCTACTGGATGACCACTGGACCATCTAAGTGTCACGTGTCTCTGCTATACCATACGCTTCGTGCTATGTTTGCCTCTGGGCCCCCGTATAGTTAAGCTTCACGCTTATATGATATACACGCCCTCTTGGATTAAGTGCAGGTCTGATGTATTGATGGCAGTATTGGTGGTCATCCGATATGTAGGTATATGTCCGGAAATGTACTCTATTTGTTCCTGACCTTGGCCTTTTGACAGGTCCATGCTTAGTGTATGTCTTGATGATTGATGGTTGTGTCATATTGTTGGGTGCACAATGAATTGTTGTGTTGACATATAGATTTATATGTCAAAAGGGGGATTGATAGTTTTAATTCATTGATCTGTTGTCAATATCTTATATATCTTCTGTACACTGACGTCAGATGTCTCTGTGTAAACACGGGACCCGATGAAACGGTCTCTGTGTAAACATAGGGCCCCATGAAACAGTTCTGGACACAGGTGCATGATCATATCAGAAGCATGCAAAAGCACACACACACACCGACACACACACACCGACACACACACACTCACACACACACACACCAACACACATGCACACACACAAATTATATGCCGTCATCTGATAAAGAGAGCGGAGGAATACAGCCCCTCCTTTCCCCCATCTAAGCAAACACCAGCACACACACACACACACACACACACACATCACACAGACATCAATGCATAACACACCGAGAGACATACACACACCATCTGATAAGGAGAGCGGAGGAATACAGCCCCTCCTTTTCCCCATCTAAGCAAACACCAGCACACACACACACACACACACACACCACACAGACATTCATGGATACACACCGAGAGATATACACACACCATTCTGACGAGAAATGATGTGACGATGTATTGACGAAACCACCACTTGGCACTGGCTCGCTCGGTGTGCGGAGGTGCGTGGTCCGGATTGTGGTCTACTTGTGCTGTGACGGTTCAGTAAAACTCTGCAGACTGCCATCTGACTCTGTCTCGTCTCTCTGTTCGCCTCGCCGACATTCAATAAAAGAACTATGAGGGGATTCCTTTCAGGATGGCAGGTGTGATGCTGTTACTGTGAATGGGGATCTTATCCAGTCATGCTGTTCTGGTGCTGTTTCCTCAGGGAAATACTTTTTAAATCGTTCAAGAAGGGCTTTGAGGTGACTGGTTATGGACATCTTCACTGTGTTCACACTGAGTTCATTTTCCTCCATAAACTCATCCAGCTCTGGAAACATATCAATCCTGCCCATTGCTACCCGTGCAATCCAACGCTCGAGTTTCCTCATGAACGCCAGTATTTTGTCATTGAGCGACAGGATGCTTGTATTTTCACCCTGTAGTGAGAGATTAAGTCCATTCATTTTATCAAATATGCCAGACAGATAGGCTAGCCTTGTTATCCAGCCAGGATCGGAGAGGTGGGCAGCGAGCTGGGGCGCATTCTCCGCCAGAAACAAGCGCACCTCATCCTGCAGCTCAAACAGGCGCGTGAGGACATTTCCTCGTGAAAGCCACCGCACCTCAGTATGGAACAGCAGGCCTTCATGCTCAGAGCCCATTTCGTTGCAGAGAGATGCAAACAGCCTGGTGTTGAGTGGACGAGATTTTATATAGTTGACTATTTTTATGGCTGTGTCAAGAACACCTTTAAGCTCTGCATCGAGCGTTTTGCCCGCAAGAGCTTCTCTGTGAATGATACAGTGTGTGAACTTCACGTGAGGTGCCACTTGCAAGACTCTGGCTTTCAGTCCTTTATTTTTCCCCACCATCGCCCCAGCGCCGTCGGTACACACACCAACACACTCCTTCCAAGACAGTCCCTCCTCTTTCAGTTTCTCATCCAGTTTTAGGAAAACATCCTCACCTGTGCATGTTCCCTCCAGTACAGTGCACACAAGCATGTCCTCCTCCAGCTTCCCATCAAATTTGTACCTCACAAATACAAGCAACTGGGCACAGTTCGAGATATCTGTCGATTCATCTAGTTGCAAAGCATATTTGCCTTGCTTCACTCTGTCAATAAGCTGACACTTGATGTCCTGGGCCATATCTGTGATGCGCCGGGCAATTGTGCCGTTCGAGAGCGGCACGGATTCAATTTCACGAGCCAGTTTATCCCCATGCATATTCCGACTCAAAGCTATAGCAGCGGGTTTGATGAGAGTTTCCCCGATTGTGTGTGGCTTTTTTGCCCGAGCAATTAAATATGCCACCTCATATGAGGCCTTTTGCGCTTTCGCAGGGACTGATGTTTGTGTATATATCACCTTGTTTTGGCCTAGCAACTCTCGCTCTTTTCGGCGAAAAAAATCAACGTGTTTCTCAGCGAGGGAGGGGTGCTTTGTTTTTAAATGCCGTATCATTTTGGAAGGCTTTAAGCTTTCATTTGAAAGGACGTCGGCACACACGACACATTGAGGAAGTTGCACCTCGTTCACAACTTTACATATGAATCCATGTTGGATATATTCCTCACGATATTTTCGATATCTATAGGTAGGCTGTCGCTGGTCCAACTTTGGGTGGGTGCTTCTTTGTGTCGCACTTGGCCCTGGTCCCACATCATCCACATGGCTACTTTGACTATCACCTCCTCCCAATCCTGTGTCAGTTGATGGCCTTTCTGGCGGTGGAACTGATTCTCGACTCTCCTCTGCTGGCTTCTCTGCTTCTCTGCTTTTTGCCGCAATTAACCAACGTTTCATTTTGAATTTGAGCTAGCTAGCAACAAGTATACATTTGCCAATCTCCGACCGAAATTCAAATAACCACAGTGTGTGTCGCTAGTGTCTCGCCGTACCTCAAGTCAATCAAGAGTTTTATTTGTCACGCATACGAGTATACAAGGTGGTCTTGCCCGCAACGATTGTGCATAATAATATATAATAGAATCCAATAATACCTGTCACGTGCATTATGTATACGGACCATGGAAATTCATAGGCTGAATATTATTTATTATCATTTATTAGCATTTCTTTTTACCAGTAATGTAATTTTAATTTTTTTTTTATTATTCTGGAACATTCTGGAAATCATCTCGCGGCCCTCCCGTGGCTGCTCGCGGCCCACCTTTGGGTCGCGACCCCGACTTTGGGAACCACTGGTCTAGTGGAGCAGCAATATACTTGTTGTGGTCTTTTTATTTTAGTATTTCCTTCTTTATCTTTGTCACTTTGTCAATGATTAAGAGTAAGTCAGTTAAAAATGATCCCCGTAGTGCTGTGTGTGTGAGTGTGTGTGTGTGCTGCTGTACTACCTAAATAAAATAAAAAATTAGGGGTTAGGGCATTGTAAAAACGCTAAAATAATAAAATAAAGGTCAAAAAAATCGCACGCGCACGCGGGTATCGTTCGCCAAGCAGTCGCACCCCCTGGCGTCAAGTTCAAATTCCGCCTATGGACACACACACACATAAATCTCCCCCTCTCCCTCCCTTTCTCTCTCCCTCTATCACACACACACACACACACAGGCCAGAACCCCCCACTTTATCTCTCTCTCACACACACACACACACACACACACACACACACACACCAAGCCCCCACTCTCCATACACACACACACACACACACACACACACACACACACACACACACACACACACACACACACACACACACACACACACACACCACGTGATGATATGCCATAAAAAGAGCATGTTACGAGAAGGAGGTTTAGACACAGACACAGGATCTCCTCACTTTTTCTTTAGATTTTGGCCGGCCGGTCAACCAAACTCTGTGTTGTCGAACTAGTACCTTGTTCATTCACTTTTTATAATAAACTGCCTCAAAGGTGTTTCATTATTTACTTCTTTTTTAAATCGTATTACCGATCGGGGTTTCAAAGTTTACAATCTCGACAATATGCGCACCAACTGCGCATGTGCACGGACTGTGATATGCACGCTAACGGCATGTGTCGATCACGTACGCTTACAGACACCAAGAAATTTGAACGTTGCTCGACTATGCCCCCCACTGGTCGTTGTAGGGAGGATAGAAGCCTTGCATCACGTGTCCCCTCCGGTACACAAGGAGGCAGCCTGTCACATCTTTTCACCTGCCAGCGCGGACTCTCAGTGGCGAGGTGTAACGCATGGGAGGCTAACACTACCCCCGCCACTTCCTGTCTCTGCTGTGCAGGTGTCCCCCAACCGACCTGTAGGAGTCGCTGTCCACAACGTCCAAATGGTGTATCATTTGTAATATAAATTAATTTATCAATACATTCATTGATCACTAACCTATGTATTATTACCATGCTATTTATGTTAGTTATTAATTAACTAAGTTAGTTCATCATTTATATGTGCTGCTTAATATAGCCTACATAAACAAATGTGTCTATATATTTATCGATACACCCATCAATCAATTGCATTACTGCTGATCAGCACGCCTTTCAGGTTAACTGGTGAAAAATTAAGTTTAATTGGTAACGTTAGCAAGCTATAATCTCCAGACATGTTTTGGCCATTCAAGACCGTTTTCAAATGTCCAATCTAACAAATTTTGTTTGCTCATAAAATGCTTAAAATGTAAAATGTGATTATAATAGACGATTGTTAACTCACTCAGTCGGGTTAACTCGCCAACCGTTCAGCGCCAATCACGCGAAAACTCTGGTTTTAATCGTTATTTCTTTTATTAGCTATATCCATAAATGTTTCATCCATCCAGCCTGATGTTATCATTGGGAATGGGTCTGAGCTCGCAAAAGGGCAAATACCACCGCCTACGCCTTCCAGCCGGTATTGCACTCGTTTAGAAATGGTGTAGTTACTTTTCTGGACCGATCTGAGCCGTGCGGGCAGGGTTTAAATACTCGGCAGGACTAGCGTTTACAACGATACATCTGCGATGCTCAATAAATACATGGGATCAATAAATACATTTAAATAAATTCATTTATTTTCTCAATTCTCCGCTTGAAATAATTATTCAAAATGTCCAATCTAACAAATTTCATTTGCTCATAATAGCCTACTGCTGAATAACATAATTATAAATTATAAATAATTTTGTGCAGACCTTGCATGGTGCAGAATCACCGCAAATCCACCCCTCTATTAATATCGCCACAGGGGGAATCCCACGGGACAATGCATTGGGAACTTGTGTCCCACGAGGACATCTACCCGTGAATATTATTGGGCGGATCGGAATACGGGCGCGAGTGTGGGAGCTCGTGCAAATTCGGAATTGTGAATTGTGAATTGGGAGTGTTTTTGGACAATGCTCATTTGCATAGAAAGGGGAACATGTTCCGCCCATATTACCTCATATGCGCTAATTGCACCGGACGCAATGCTGATGGAATGCAGTTACCACCTCATTTCACCCATTGCGCCACCCTGCGCAGTTTTGACTACTGCCAAGCGCGTTGCATGACGGTTAGAATGTCTTCCGACTTGCTCTGGAAATCTGACTGCAAGCCCAAAAATATCATGGGAGCGAGGCACTTGCAGTCTTCATAGTCCTTGGGCCAACCACTTTTTTGGTATACCATCTGGGTGGGCAAATTCTAGATGTGATTTTATTATACCTAATACCTATACATCCCTAGATTATGTTTTGATATGATAGACCTTTTGGTTTTGTAGCTTATTAGTGGTTATCACCTCCTGAAGGTATGGAGTGCTTTTGTAAAAAAAAACTGAGTTTTTGCTAAATAAGTCTCCTGCCATATTTAGCTCCGCTTCATAGATTCGCTCGTAGGTCGGGTTGTCTTGGGACTAGAGACATGACCATGCTAATGTTTTTGTGCACCCGAGTCTCATGAACACGTAGAGACAACTCCTGAGTCAATCAGACCTTCCTGCGCTGAGGTATCGTAGCTTTTGCTTTTTAAGTACCAGCCCCCGAAAATTAACACCTGAGTGAGTTCTAAAGTGACATTGGAGTGGTAGATGAGTGGCAGTGGGGACGTGATTCTCGAGGGCTTCTACTGTATGCTCATTTTCATATATTTCCAGAACATTGGTCCACAGATTGGATAAAGCCAGTAATTAATTTCTATATTATCTTTTGATGCGATAGACCTTTTGGGAAACTTTTGTTGACAGTTTAATAGTGGTTAGCCCCTCTGGCAATAAAGACCGGTCTGATTCTAATCTAATCTATCTAATCTACAGACACAGAAACAGGGCTTGAGAACAGGACTGAAACAGAGGGGTATAGAATATACAGCTAGAATGCATAATCTAAAGACATGTTTATTGGAACTCAAATACCTATTTAACTTGTTGAAAAGGACTACATTCATATATATCACTATACCTGTTTCAAACCATATCATTCAAATGTAACAACCTCAGAATACTTGGTCTCTTTTAAACAAGAAGAGATGATTGCGGTGCTTCTGAGTGATAATTCTAAGTGCAATGCCCTGGGAAAATCCACATTCAACCACATTCTGCTGCAACCATCCAATCAAAGTGTGAGTTCCAGTATTTATATGTTGTACAGCCCTGGCCTATACCTATTTTTATTTTAGAATTATATTCTATTCTATTGTGCTTCTATTTTAACTCTTTAATTGCCAGACCCGAGATATCTCGGGTTTTAGTCGCTTTTTCTTTTATTCAATATTTGTATTCATTATTCATCCACTGACCTCGGTGTTGCCATAGGAAAGGATTTTGAGATTGCCAAAGTGCAATACCGGCCGCATCCTGCCAGATGGCAGTGTCACCCACCCTTTGAAATCTTATATCTAACTCTGTGTTACACTCAAATGTCTCCGGCCGCTATATTTAGACAGAGCCGAGTAAGTTGCTTTATCCGACCACTTCGAAACGCATGTGGCACACTCGATCCATAAGTTGTGCCAAATTATGTCCGGGACCAGATGGACACCAATACTGGAAATCACGATTAGACAATTGGAATGTTCTTTTTGGAATACCACAGGTAAGGACTATCTGACATCAATTTCAGCTCGATCCAACAATGTTTTCATATCCAACCAGCTGATCGGCTTCTGTAGTGTTCAACACGAATGCCGTTACTGGCCATCAAAGCATAAAAAAACAAATGTTCATTCAATCAATCAAAAAAATTGATTGAATGAAAATTGTACTAACAGATTGCAGAATGGGTACAATACAGTACGGCTCAATACACACAATTGTTAAGGGGATGCAGACCAGAGAAAGACTTTCGTCTTGTTTACATCAGGGTCCCCCATTTTCAATTCATAATGAATTGTAAGTAAGGGTGCAATTAGCACCGTGCAATCCATTCTTTGTGGATCTAGCCCAGTTTTCTCATAGACTTCAATTCATTCTGCGTTTTTTCTCTTCCTGTCTTCGCTCGTGAGTTCTTCACCTAGATCCCTGATTTGTACATCCCCAGGTGGGGTATCATTGGAAAGCCACACTCATTGGCTACAACCCTGCCCAATCATTTTCGAGATTGCCAAATGATTGACGGAACTAGCGCCCCAAGAGTCGGGAGTGGTATTTTGCAGCTTTTGACTTCACACAATGAAGGAGAAAATAGGTCAAGGCACTCAGGTGATTCAAGGCGTATCCTACGCTTGTGGTCAACGTCACAGAAACGATTCAACATTTACACACATGCTTAAAGTCACTGCACCCATGGGAATACATGGCACACAAAGGGCGGAATCCACAGAGAATGGATTGCGTGAAGCAAATTGCATTTGCGGAGCCTGCTCTGCGTCTGCGAGGTATCCACAAAGCACATTGCTCGATGAGATACCATGCGCAGACACGCCCAATGTGTGTAGCTTGCGAGCAGTCTGCACTCTGCCCCGCTGACAGCGCTCTTGGCAGAAATGTGTGTAGAAATGTAGCGTGCTGTCAAGTTTAGCGCGCTGTCCAAAAAAAGAAAATAAATTAGAAATCAAGAAATCACTCCATCCATTAACTCAACTGGACTGTCATACTATTCATTTGCACTAGCACTATTGCACTTGGGACATTGATATTATATTATTGATGTTATTATTTATACATGCTATATTCAGTATGTTTGTATGAAGTGATGCTCTAAACTCAATTTCGTTGGACCAACAATGACAATAAAGATTATATTATTTTGCACTGCTCTATACATTACGAAGTAAACTAAATACAATACAAAATGAACGGAATACTAAATAAAATAGATCTTATGAGTTATGAACAGTATCTAACTTGTTCGAGAAATATAAAGCCGAGTGCCAATAGCCTTCGCAACGCGATTTAGAAATAAGGCTATCTGACATTTCAAATGCTTGCTTCTGAGATGATGATCAATACAGTAAACATTTATTTCTGATATAGGTGCTGGTCAGCAGTAATAATAATAATGGATTGGATTTATATAGCGCTCTTCTCTGACTGACTGTTGCTCTGTTATTCTGAAGTTATTATTATTATTATTATTATTATTATTATTATTATTATTATTATTATTATTATTATTATTATTATTATTATTATTATTATTATTATTATTATTATTATTATTATTATTATTATTATTAAATAAAAAATGTATTAATAATTCATTAATAATAACTCGTCTCCTTCACTATAATCTAAATGAAATCAGATATAGGCCAGGGCTTTACAACTTAATAAAGAATATATATTAAATGGGATAGGAACTAAATTAAATGTACCATATGAAATAATATTATAATCATATTGGGCTATATTCCGTTTGTATCCCATTTAATTGTATTCAATCTCTTTATTAAGTTGTAAAGCCCTGGCCTATATTTGATTTCATAATTAGATTAGATTCTAGTGAAGGTTATTATTAATTAATTATACATTTTATAATAATAATAATAATAATAATAATAATAATAATAATAATAATAATAATAATAATAATAATAATAATAATAATAATAATAATAATAATAATAATAATAATAATAATAATAACTTTGTTTTATAGCGCCTTTCATAAAACCTAAGGTTGCTTATATAGGGAAGAAATAACAAACAGACTGTAGCTAAGGGGCTACACAACCCTGACTGTATTTAAATAATGAGCTTGGCAAATACTAAATGATATATTAACCAATATTAAATGTACACAAAATGGCGGACACTCTCTTTTTTTTCTCTTTTTTTTTTTTTTTTTCCTCCTTTTTCCTCAGATTTTCTCCCATCCCAATGTTAGTCATTATGCAAATTCCCAATTCCCCGACCGAACTGTAGGAGTCGCTGTTTACAACGACCCGGACCCACCCCGCCAGCTTCTCCCACCCTCTAATACTGCCAATTGTATTAGTGTGAACGGCCAGCCAAGCTGGTGACAACCCCGGAGCTGTGAGCTGGATTCGAACAGGCGAATCCAGCCGCTCCGGGGTTGGTGACGAACGCAATCTCCCTTACGCCACCTGACCGCCCCAATGGCGGACACTCTTGACTTATTAACTGGAGGGGACAGGGGTACCGAGTTGAATTATTACATTTAATGTGTAACATTAAACTGGGGCTAATCAAATTTACATGCAACCAGTCGGGTATAGTCGCTGGATAGAGGGGGCCTCGTACGGACCGGGTTCCTATAGTCCAAAACGCTGGTATTCTGTGTTGGAGTATGTCACTGCACTTCTCCTGGCTTTGGCGATATTACGATACCGCTTTTAACTGGTAATTCACTTCACCAACGTTACCATACAGCGTTGTAGCAAAAAACAATTCTCTCCTCTCTCTCTCACTTTTTCTTCCCCAACTATCTTTCTCTCCGTTCCAACGTGGTGAGACTGGCTCGCAAACTATAACGGCAACTCTTCTCCATCCCAATACGTGCAGGTGCGCGCTGTATACAGCCACTATAGCGATATATCTCTGCATGTGGCTTTATATTTGTCACTCAAATTAGATTATGTTTATACGAGCATTAAGCCAAAGCCCACAACATTATATAACGATATTTAGTACAATGCTCAATATCTTGATTTGATATTGTCGTTCGAGATATTCTATATTCTTTCACGGTCCGCTACAATTACTGCTGCCATGATCACCTGTTTAGAGGCTCATTTACATAGAAAGGGGAGATTTTCCACCCATATTACCTCATTTAAATATACGCCAATTGCACGGACGCAAAGCCTATGTTACACATGAGCAACCTAATTTCATTCATTTGAGAGCGAGATGCGCTGGCTTTGCGTCGGAAAAAACGCGAGCAAAGCCTCTGTGGATTCCGGCCTAAGCCTGCCCTGATCAACGGTCTGACTAGGATTCACCACACATTGGTGAAGTGCTATGGTGGGGGCAGAAATGGACAACAAATAAACAAACAACCGGAAAGAAAGAAAACTAGTCCGCCCGAAGGTCAACACCCATTTATTTTTGCCCACTACCAGCACACTAGCCAGGGCGGACTAGACATAGAGTAAGCACCAAAATAATAAACAAAACATACGGCAAGAACAGCTGGACCACTGATGTTCTGCCGGGAAACAAACATAACACTATTAAAAACATGTTATTATTAAAACAACACATAATTATTAGACAAACATTTCATGCTAAAACAAAGTGCTGCATTAAAATACCTGGTACGTCGGTGGTCCTATCCTACCGACTACCTTCAATCCCGCTGGTGTAGCAGAGTGAGGTTGTTATGCTAGATTATAGACAGAAACTTTTATTTTCATCTCAAATGAGTAGGTTAAAATGGACACACTCTTATTTTGAAGGAGCAAAGTGGGCCTATCTCACTTTAATGTTTTGGGGGGGTGTCTTGGTTATTAGATTATATTAATTTCCTTATATTGAGTTACTGATTCTCCAAACAAGATCCTATTTGGTCTTTAATAATGGGTTTAGAGTTTATAGGTCATCTTTTTTGTTGGGTATTTGGTTTACTTTAATTAATGTACATAATGGTTTGACCGGTTTGACGGTAGGAGAAGCCACGGAGGAAGTGAGCTGTCTCTTTGACTGTGACGAGAGGAGAGCAGAGGTACGCACTTTTGGTGGACTGATAATTGGTTGAATCGCTATGTATACATTGTAATTGTGATTTATGTTTTGGTTTTGGTGCTGAAATTGTCATGTGTGTGATGACCATTATTTCGTCCTGTGTCAAACAGCAAAAGTACCGTCGTGTAATAACTCGTATTCTGTTAACAATGGCAGGTGGACTACACCTGCGTACGACGGTAGCTCACGCCATCTTGTGTGCTGTGTTTGATTTGATAACAGGTATGAACCGTTGTTTTGTATTTCGGTTTAATTGATGAACACTTGAACCTATGTAGTGTGGGGTCGTCTCCCACCCAAGACAAAACTTGAACTACATATGTTTTCTGTAGTTAAATTGTATTGAGTTAAATGTATATGTTTGTAGTACCCAACATTTGCTGTTCATGTGCATGACGCGCTGTTTTTGCGTGGGTTTGACTGTGACGAGAGGAGAGCAGAGGTGGACTACACTTGCGTACGACGGTAGCTCACGCCATCTTGTGTGCTGTGTTTGATTTGATAACAGATCACAAATAAAACTGGATGCAACTTGGCTATATCGTTGTCGGCGTATACTTCCAACCACCCAGACACAACGCAGAGCGGATCACGCTACAAACTGGTGCCGTGACCCGGATCAACTGGTCAGCAGAAGCCGACCACCATTGTTGCTGAAGAGACGTGGATGCTGCATGCACGGCCTGGTCACATGGATGCTGCCGGCGCGGCCTGGTCACGTGGATGCTGCATTCGCCGCCTGGTCCTGAGGATGCTGGAGACCGCTGAATCCTTTGAAAAATATGGTCTCTTTCATCAAGCTTATTGATTTCGTGTGTTTTACCTAAAATAAGTAAACTGTAAAAGTACCATTTTGAGCTGAAAATGACTTTGAACATAGGAAACACTCCTCCTGGTACTGGGAGTTTGACTGTTGGGAGAGGGAGAGGGGCTCTAATGTACACACCGGTTATGCAGTCTACTCCGGGGAGTCCAGGCTTCTCAGGTCCCCCTAGTCCTGGGAGGGAGAGTACAGAGGGGCCTTCTGATAGAAATGCCCCACCTTTGATTTTCACCCCGGTTGTCCCCTCACCCTGTGAAATGAACAACACTAGTGTTGAAACATCCCCCAGCCAAATGACCAATTTGATCCGGTCCATTGGGTCAGAAATAGGGGAAGCTATTAGAATGACGTTAATGCAAAACACAACCTCTGGGACTTCACCTCTATTAGCTTCTCAAAATTCCCAACACGTGTTCCAACCTGACCAAAGTGGGAATACTGTGATTGATGCATCCAAAATCAATCTTGTGTTACGTTCAGATGCAAATGCCCCACCCTATTTTAGAGGGGACAGCTCAGATAAGTGCTCTGTTTTTGAGTGGGAGGAACTCATGAGGACGTATATCTTAAAGAAAGAAAACTTGACTTGCGCTGAACAAGTTGAAGAGGTTATGAACAAACTAATGGGGAGGGCCCGGGATGTTACCAAAGTATGGATGCATAGCAACTCAACTGTCAGTGAGGTGGGTGTTATTTTTAGCATTCTGAGGCAACATTTTGGTGATATTATTCACTCAGATCTTCCATTAGCTGACTTTTATGCAGTCAAATCATATGCAAGTGAGAATCCTCTTGACTATTGGATTAGGCTTAACAAAGCAGCAGAAGCCACTGAGCAGTGTCTTATTAGCAAGGGAAAGCCCCAGACTGACCTGAGTCAGCATCTAGTTCTCATGTTCATCCGTAACTGCCCTGATAAGGAGTTGTCTTTAGTGTTCAAAAGTAAGCCATCTCGTGAGTGGACAGCATGTGAGGTGCAGGAACATTTAGATGAATATTTGAGAGAGCACAGAGCGAGTCGAGGTCGGTTGACACAAAATGTTGTAGCCATTGAGTCATCACAGGAGAGGGTGGTTGTTAACAACGCACAAAGCGCGTCATCTATTGCTGTCTGTAGCCCAGAGTCAGAGCAGCTGTCGTCTGTATCTGAGAATAACACAATGGATAGGGTTCTGAGAGTGTTAGAAAGGGCTTTAGGCAACAACACTCAGTCTGTACAAAATGGTCCCCATAAGCAATTCCCCAAACATTCTCAAGAATGTCAGGTTTGTGGCAGTTTGGAGCACAACACTAGGACACACTGTAGGACGCACAGGCTGTGCTTCAAGTGTCTCTGTCCAGGGCATATCGGTATCTATTGTGGGCAGACCACTCATAGACAGTCTCCTGGTCAGAGGCAGGCTGGTCCTCCTCAGGAAAACTAGACGGCCCCCATTCAAAGGAGGACAATGTGGGCCGCTATGGTTTTTTCTCCAATTGTAATGATGATATTCAGTCTGTATATACGTCTGTTTGTGAAGCAGCACCCAAAGACAAAACAGTAATTATGCAGAATGTGACAAGAACATCCAAGAGTGACAGTTTATTTTTCACCACTGTATTAGCAGGAGACAAGGTTGAGTTACAGGGGATGTTGGATAGTGGATCCATGGCTACTTCTCTGCGTGCGGATGTGGTTCCTCGGCTGAGGGAGGCAGGAGTAGTAAGGGGTGACTTGATATCTACTACCAATGTTGTTCTTGTAGGTTGTGGTGGGAAACAGACTAGTCCGGTGGGAACGTGTGAGCTGAAACTTAAGCTCTACGGTTTTGACTACATAGTACCAGTCCTGATAGTTGAGGGTCAAGTTGATGAGCTCATTATAGGCACAAATGTGATGAAGCCCTTAATCAGACAGTTCAAGTCCACTGGGGCCTACTGGCGCATATTGGGAAAAGCTGAGTCACCATGTCAGGATGAAAACAGTCAGTTTATCAGGTTCATGGCCAACCTTGAGAGATGGAGGGGGGAGGAAATTCCTGACAAGTGGGAACAGTCAAGTTGAAACAGGCTCTGACACTTGAACCTATGAGTGAGCATGTAGTGTGGGGTCGTCTCCCACCCAAGACAAAACTTTCTATGGGGAGTACTGTTATTGTTGAGCCCAGCGCCTCTCGCTGTGTGCACGGTAACATACTAGTAGGCAGAGTAGTCACACCTCTCTGGGGGGATGGGTGGCTTCCTGTCAAGATTATAAACCAGACTACCAAATCTATCACCTTGAGAAGGAATGCAAAGGTGGCTGACGTGTATCCATGCATTGCATTAGAAGATTTTGACAGTGATACAAACAAGACAGTCCACCAGAATGCCGGTAGAGTGAGTAGTGGCAGCTTTCACGGCAGTCTCACAGCTAGGAGTTGTGTTAGCAACAATGTAGCTAGTGGGAATGATAGACTGACTAGCCTAGGGCTCCAGAACTGTTGATGACTGTCAGGTCTCACCAGTCTGGAAGGATACACTGACTGACCTGATTGAGAACTATGAGGATGTGTTTTCTAGACATCAGTTGGATTGTGGTGAGGCTAGTGGCTTCTGTCATCGTATCCGACTGACTGATGATCGGCCCTTTCGGTTACCTTACCGGAGGCTCTCCCCCGCCCATTACCAAAAGTTGAGAGAGACTCTGAACGAGATGGAGGACAGGGAGATAATTAGGAAGTCGAGTAGCGAGTATGCATCCCCACTTGTTCTTTGTTGGAAAAAGAATGGTGATTTGAGACTGTGCACAGATTTCAGGTGGTTGAATGCTCGCACGGTGAAAGATGCACATCCCTTACCTCACCAGGCAGATGTACTGGCAGCGTTGGGAGGCAATGCCTTTTTCAGTTCTATGGATTTGACATCCGGATACTACAACGTCCCACTGCATGAGGATGATAAGAAATACACTGCTTTCTCCTCTCCCCTCGGTTTACATGAATATAACCGTATGCCCCAGGGGCTTTGTAACAGTCCAGCTACCTTCATGAGAATGATGGTCACAATCTTTGGTGATCAGAACTCACTGAGTCTTCTCTGTTACTTAGATGACCTCCTGGTCTTTGGCAAGTCCGAAGAAGAGAGCTTGCAGAGGCTGGAGATGGTATTTCAGCGCTTACGAGAACACAACCTAAAGTTGTCTCCATTTAAGTGTCAGTTTCTGAGAAAGTCACTGAAGTTTTTGGGACATATTGTTTCTCGGGAAGGGATAGCCACAGACCCTGATAAGGTACAGGCCATAGTGGGTGTGACGGAGAGCGACATTATGGAGTCAGATGGTGTCACCCTGTCTGCCAATAAGATCCGGTCATTCTTAGGAATGGTGGTGTATTATCAACATTACATCGAGAACTGCTCTGTAGTTGCAAGACCACTGTTTCAGCTGACCACGGGTGTGAAAAAGCCACGGAGAGGCAAGGTGAAAGGGAAGAGAGCTGCCCCCCTTCGTAAGCTTAGTGCAGCAGACTGGACTATGGAGTGTAGGGAGGCATTTGAGGTGTTAAAAGCCGCATTGGTGGGACAAGCTCTGTTGGCTCACCCTGACTTTTCTCAGCCATTTCTACTGTCTGTGGATGCATCCACTAGTGGACTGGGAGCTGTACTTTCACAAGTGCAGGAAGGGTGTGACACAGCCAGGCCCATAGCTTTTGCTAGTAAAGCTTTGAATCATGCTCAGTCTAAATATCCAGCTCATAGGCTTGAGTTTCTCGCCATGAAATGGGCTATACACGACAAGTTTAGCCATTGGCTGCGAGGACATAGATTTACAGTGTGGACAGATAATAATCCGCTTAAGTACATCCTCACAAAGCCAAAACTTGATGCATGCGAGCAGAGATGGGTAGCTAAGCTGGCACCTTTTGATTTAGACATTCAGTACATCCCTGGGCTTAAGAATACAGTAGCCGATGCACTAAGCAGGGAGCCTTTTACTCGGCCTAGGGTGATGCACAGGCTGACAAGGACCTCATATGATGTCTTGTTGAGGGAGGCTAAGGGTTTGCAGGTGGATGACGTGCAGAACATGTTCCGTCTTACCTGTGAGGAACCAGAGGTGAGGAGGAAGGGCCTAGGGTTGTCCACCCAGAGTTCCATTAAGGCCAGTGGTGATGTGGATTGTGACAGTGGGAGGATATCCCGTGAGGAGGTATCTCCTGTACTCCACACACATCGTTGTTGGGAGGATGGCGCAGCTATGAGAGCAGTCTCTCATGTGCAGCAGTTAGAAAGGTTGGTGTCCATGGGACAGAGTCCATTGCCTGTCTTCACTCATGAAGAGTTATATGACAAGCAGTGCCAGGACTCTGTTATTAGTAGAGTCAAATTCTTTGTAGATAGAGGCCGCCGCCCATCTCGAAGAGAGAGAGTTCATGAATCAAAAGAAACAAACCGCACACTGAGATAGTGGGGAAAACTCACAAACAAATTTGGAGTGTTGTACCGTGTTTCAAAACACTCTGTGAGTAAGAAGAGGGTCTTTCAATATGTTGTACCGAGCGCTCTGAGAGGACAAGTGCTGAAAGGGGTACATGATGAGGCTGGTCACCAGGGCCAGCAGTGCACATTGTGGCTCACTAGACAACGTTTCTACTGGGACTCCATGGAACAGGATGTCAAAGAATATGTGAGTCATTGTAAGAGATGTGTACTGAGCAAAGCACCGGAGCCTGAGGCTAGAGCTCCGCTTGTATCTATAGTCACCACTGCACCACTGGAGTTGGTGTGTATTGACTTCTGGTCGGCTGAGGATGCCAATAATAAGTCCATTGATGTGCTTGTTATAACTGACCATTTTACCAAACTAGCATGTGCTTACCCGTGTCCCAATCAATCTGCCAAGACAGTGGCCCGTGTGCTCTGGAATAATTTCTTCTCTGTCTATGGTTTTGCAGCATGCATTCATAGTGACAGAGGGGCCAATTTTGAAAGTGCACTCATAGCAGAACTGCTTCAGATGGCAGGGGTTGAAAAATCCCATACCACACCATACCATCCTATGGGAAATGGACAGGCAGAACGTCTAAATCGCACTTTAGGTATTATGATCCGTTCTTTGCCACCTCGTTCCAAGGTGAAATGGCCTCAGATGTTGAACACATTGACGTTTGCTTATAATTGCACAGTGCATGAGACCACAGGGCTCCCACCCTTCTTTTTGATGTTTGGCCGCACCCCAAGATTACCTGTCGATGTCATGTTTGAGAGTGTCCTTTTGGATGGAGATACGGTGGATGTGGATAAGTATGTCCAGTCACTGGGAAAGGATCTGAGGGAAGCAATGGCACTTGCTCAAAAGCATGCTGAGAAGCAGCAGTCCAGGCAAGCAGAGGTGTATAACAGACAGTTAAAGGGACATTCGGTAGAGAAGGGGGATAGGGTCTTACTGGCAAATAAAGGAGAGCGAGGCAAGAAAAAGCTAGCTGACCGTTGGGAGAGTGCTGTCTATATTGTAGTGAGTAAAAACAGTGTGCTGAACATATATAGTATCCGTCATCCTGTCACAGGGAGGATTAAGACTGTTCATAGGAACTTGATTATGCCCGTCAATTTCCTGCCCTTGCCTTCATGGGATGAGCCAGAGATTGAGGTGTCTATTCCTAGCACTGTTCCGAGTGAGGAAATGACAGACGATTCTAATCAGGATGAGCTGAGAACTGCCCGGTGGGTTGCTCATCTTCCTGAGTCCTGTGTGGTGGGAGTAGTAGATACCATGAAGGGGACGGGTATATCAGAGCCAGCAGAGGTGCAGGTGGGAAGTATGAGTAGTGACCAACATCATAGAATCACACTTGAGACACATGATGGTGGGGAGCAGGAGTGTGAACTGGAGAGACCAGATGCAGATGTTGGATCAGAGGAGTCATACTCTGTAATCGTTTATCAGGATAGTGATCAGTCGTCAGACACAACCACTGTGGAATCATTCACTGAAGACATGATGGCTCCAGAGGAAGCCCCTTGTAGTTCATCCTTACCTGTACCAGTGAGTGAACCTAAATCGGCCATTGTCACTGTCATACCAAGTGTAGCTGGGGAAGCTCAAGGGGTTCGCACTAGGCTGGGGAGATTCATCAGACCAGTTAACAGGCTCATTCAGACGATGGCTGTACAAAGAGTCAGGACTTTGCTGTCTTCTTAAAAGATGGCACCTTTTTAGTTTTTTTACTGATTATACATTTTTTATTTTTTTTTGATTTTGCTGTCTGATTTCCTTTGAGTCATACTGGTAGTTATGGACCTGGCAGGTCATGGTTGTCTATTGCATTAGACATGATTTAGTAATTTTGGTGTGTATTCCATGGTATAAATATGTACATGGCATGTTTTTTCTATGGTTAGGTGAGGGATTAGCTACCCCTTATCTTTCCTGATCCTTTACCGGATAGCTTTTGAGCTGGTCAACCTATTTTCTAGGTTTGGAATTAAGGGAATACACCGAGTTACATGTGACGCATTGACTCATTGTGATTTTTTTTTTTATATTTCTTTGGTTTGTACTTGCGCTATTGGGTTAATTGAAGGGAACACTGTCCATAATCTGGCATAAAACAGTAGGGGTGAATGTAGCAGAGTGAGGTTGTTATGCTAGATTATAGACAGAAACTTTTATTTTCATCTCAAATGAGTAGGTTAAAATGGAGACACTCTTATTTGAAGGAGCACAGTGGACCTATCTCACTTTAATGTTTTGGAGGGGTGTCTTGGTTATTAGATTATATTAATTTCCTTATATTGAGTTACTGATTCTCCAAACGAGATCCTATTTGGTCTTTAATAATGGGTTTAGAGTTTATAGGTCATCTTTTTAGTTGGGTATTTGGTTTACTTTAATTAATGTACATAATGGTTTGACCGGTTCGACGGTAGGAGAAGCCACGGAGGAAGTGAGCTGTCTCTTTGACTGTGATGAGAGGAGAGCAGAGGTACGCACTTTTGGTGGACTGATAATTGGTTGAATCGCTATGTATACATTGTAATTGTGATTTATGTTTTGGTTTTGGTGCTGAAATTGTCATGTGTGTGATGACCATTATTTCGTCTTGTGTCAAACAGCAAAAGTACCGTCGTGTAATAACTCGTATTCTGTTAACAATGGCAGGTGGACTACACCTGCGTACGACGGTAGCTCACGCCATCTTGTGTGCTGTGTTTGATTTGATAACAGGTATGAACCGTTGTTTTGTATTTCGGTTTAATTGATGATTACACACTGTCTTTCATTTCATATTATTTCATATGTTTTCTGTAGTTAAATTGTATTGAGTTAAATGTATATGTTTGTAGTACCCAACATTTGCTGTTCATGTGCATGACGCGCTGTTTTTGCGTGGGCTCTTTGACTGTGACGAGAGGAGAGCAGAGGTGGACTACACTTGCGTACGACGGTAGCTCACGCCATCTTGTGTGCTGTGTTTGATTTGATAACAGATCACAAATAAAACTGGATGCAACTTGGCTATATCGTTGTCGGCGTATACTTCCAACCACCCAGACACAACGCAGAGCGGATCACGCTACACTGGGAACCAGGCAAGTGATCTGGAACGTAAACACTCCATGTCACACATAATCCAAAGCACATAATAAAACCGCTATCCATAAACCATAGATGCTACAGCTGCCTACCATTGTATATAATGCTCGTTCCTGCATCACGCATGGAGTGAGGTGTGCACCTCCCTCACTGCATGGGCCGGAACAAACGTTTCTCCCGCGGGTAGCCCTCAAGGAACCTGGCTCATTGAGGCCCCTCCTCTTTTCCCAGTGGCCCCACCCACCACATAACTTGACTCTATCTAATCAATCATTATTCCAAGATAAACTTCATGAACTGTCAGACAGACACCAAATTATTTTGATCAGAGTACTGACATTCACAATTGAACGCTTTACACATTCCTCACAAATGCTGTCTTAATAACCATCTCTGCAATGGAGTTTATATCGAAATAACAGTATCAACCCCCCTGAACAAAATATAATGAGAAAGTTATTTGAAGAAGCTCTTGGTACACAAACTGCTGTATCCAATAATAATAATAATAATAATAATAATAATAATAATAATAATAATAATAATAATAATAATAATAATAATAATAATAATAATAATAATAATAATAATAATAATAATAATAATAATAATAATAATAATAATAATAATAATAATAATAAAATACTTGATTCACATCAATGTGTGAATGAGTGAGTGTACAAACCCAGGTACAAACAACAAATATACGCTGCTACCAGGGGCGAAAAAACACTCAACCAATTTCTCTGGCGTTTCACGCCGTGGTGCGCTCTCCTCTCGGTCAGTCTGACCATAATATGATTTTTTTAATCCCTCAGTACCGTCAGCAGTTAAAGACTATTAAAAGGACTGTCCGGCCTGTGAGGCAGTGGTCGCCTGAGGCTGCTGATATGCTCAGTGATTGTCTGGAGCTTACTGACTGGTCTGCTTAGATTTGGATGAATTTACTGACACAATATCAACTTCTCGGAAGACAGGTGTATTCCATCAAAGATGGTGACTGCCTATGGCAATAATAAGCCATGGTTTAATAAAGAGGTTAAAAGTCTCTGGGTTAAGAAGAATCAGGCATTTAAAAGTGGAGATGTAGATCTCTGACTATGATTTTGAACGAAGCGTGAAAACAGCTAAGGCTAAGTACAGAGATAGTCTTGAGGACAAATTGAAAGCTGGGGACACAAAAGGGGTTTGGCAGGGTCTACATATGATTACTGGGTTCAAGAATAAACAGTCAGCTCAGGATGTGGACCCCCTACTCCCTGACAAGCGTAATGAACTTTATTGCAGATTTGATGTACACTCAGGTGATCAACCTAGGGTAGCTGATAGAGTGGGGTCTGTAACCCCCCCTTGTAGTCGAGGAGCACCAAGTTAGAGCCTTACTCCGCAAACAAAATGTTAGGAAGGCTGCAGGGCCAGACAATGTGTCTACTTTTACCCTGAAAAATGGTGCTGACCAATTTGCTTCTGTTTTTACAGACCTTTTTAATTGGTCTCTCAGCACACTTAAAGTCCCGGCATGCTATAAATCTGCCATAGTCATACCTGTGCCCAAGAAATCTAGCACTGCTTGTCTGAATGATTACAGGCCCATCGCTCTGACCTCTGTCATTATGAAGGTATTTGAGCGGCTTGTCTGTGATCATTTATCTAGTATTGTTAAACTGTATCAGTTTGCTTATCAGCCCAACAGGTCTGTAGAGGATGCTGTATCTATGTGTTTACACACCATCCTGCAGCACCTGGAGGCCTCCGCCACTTATGTACGAATTTTGTTTATTGATTTTAGTTCAGCGCTTAACACGATTGTGCCTTTTAAACTATTTGAAAAACTTAAATTGCTAGGAATCGATGAGTCTCCTATTTGATTCTAGATTTTCTCTCAGATAGAGAACAAGTGGTTACAATAGGTAATATGTGACCAGCCATATACAGTAGGGACTTGTTGAGGCATCTTCAATTTTTTTTTTTTTTTTTTTTTTTTTTTACATATTATGAAAGTACAGATTCATACCTTCAGAATAAGCCATCACTTGAACATTTTGGTGGGATACTTTTCAAGCTACTTCATATGAATCATGGTGATATCACAAAACGTATTAGGAGAAAATGGCCTTGAAAGTGTTACACTTACAGTGTTAAACAACTACAACCCTACCCAGAATGCATTGTAATCCAAGCCACCAGACAGAAACCACGCTGGACTAAACCAAATTATAAGAAAACAAAGCCTGTTTTAGAAGCCTATATGTTCAGATAGCCACTTATATACTATTCTGAGAAGATAATTCATCTGTATCGCAACCGAGTCACGGATTTTGTTGAGGCTGGTAGCATTATGTCGGGAAAAATTTAATGAAATAAAGAAATGTGAATTAAAGAAGTTAAAACGATGTTTAGCCTATTAAATAGTTTTAGAAGCCTATAGCCAATGCCTGCGTGTACGTATTTTAACGCTCCATGCCGAGGACTGCAAGGAGGGGGAATTGCAACCGTGTACAAGCAAAACTTTGACTGAGTTTGGTTAATGATGCCATAATTCTCTGCTGTGCTTTTAGGCACACACACACGCTAACATTGAGTGTTGCATGCCAATTAACCCTTCTCTTGCGTTTCCGGTCAAATCTGACCGAGTGACTTTGTTTGTAATCGTACATATTGTGTTTTTCATCCAATTGCCTCAAGACCTTATGTTATCCTCCACACTAGGCCTCTGAACATATACAATTGATGATCACCACTTGCATTGAATTTTTTGTGATTTATTCAACAGTGACACACCTATGATGTTTTCGGTCAGAATTGACCGCCATAGGAAATGAATGGGTATGAGTATATATTATGTTCATCCTGCAGATGGAAAACGTCTCCACACACTCTCTCTCACACACACACACACACACACACACACACACACACACACACACACACACACACACACACACACGCACGCACGCACGCACGCACGCACGCACGCACGCACGCACGCACGCACGCACGCACGCACGCACACACACACTCACACACACACACACACACACACACACACACACACACACACACACACACACACACACTCATACACTCTCTCACACACCCACACACACACTCTCTCCCTCTCTCTCTCACACACACACACACACGTACATTTCTTGTGCTTATGTCCCCCCACACCTTCCAGACAAAACAATTTACTCTAAGTTACAGGAACCTCTCACTTTCTCACGGTGCAATGATATAAATGTATCATATCTTCTCATGGGTGCAAACTCTGTGCCCCTCGAGAAATAAAAACCTTTCACTTTCTCGCACTGCAATGATATAAATGTATCATATCTTCTCACAGGTGCAAGCTCTGTGCCCCTCGAGAAAGAAAAACCTCCCACTTTCTCGCGCTAAATGCCCCTCTCATGCATATATTTGTGCCTTGCTCTCATTTGACTCATTGACACAATGAGTAGGCGACTGATCAGGCGACTTTCTGTCAGAGAGGCTCTGGACCTCATTCTTGAACCAGATGAAGAGGAGATTGGAATAGAACAGCGATCCAGACTATGAGCCTGACCAACAGTCAACATCACAGTGAATGCAGTGAATGCTGAACTTGATGGGCCCACCGGTGGGTCCATATACTGTAGTTGAAAGTACACAATGAAACACAGGCTTGCCTTTGTCAAATCAATACATCCCATACATCATTGGGACGGGAGGAATCTCAGGTACAACACTAACTAAAGGATTTCCATCTCCGGTAAACACAGCCTACATGGCAAGCATTTTTATAATATACAGTAATGTACAGTAAACACTATATTTGAACTTACTGCAAGATTATAACATGAAATTCACTCCTAGTGTCATTCTGTCTGCCACCCCTTGATTCTACTTGCTTTGACTGTTCAAATTAGATGTCAACCATCAAAATAGGATAAGGGGTTCTAGAGATATCACTGTGCAAAACACACCGGCCAATTTTGACCGAAAATAGTATGGGAAAGGGGGTATGACCGAATGCAAGAGAAGGGTTAAAGACCTCTGCGACAGGTCCTGCATTATTATACACACGCGTCTAACCTGACTTGTTTGTTATTTTCTTTGAGTTTTCCCTATTGAATGAATTTACTTTCTCATGGCATTAGGTTGCAATAAATCCACTCGAACGAAATTCGTTCGCTCATAAAATTTGTGACATTCTAAATGTGTTTTAATGTTGTTTAATGACAAAACGTCCCGACTCGCGTTTTATGATGAAGGTAATATAGACACTGGCGTTTGTCACAAGTTAAGTTGCTATAACTTATAACGTTAAGATAAGTCTATTAACATTTCGTTCTCTCTGCTATTAAGAAAGGAGAGCTATCCTTGTGTGTGTTTCAACACCTCGCTAAGTACCTGTGATTAAAGCATGAATAACACGCGCAGACAGACCACACCCAGCTTAAGCCCTCGTTTGTAGTCTTTCCCCCAGTATTGAGACACAATACTGTCGGACAAATAACAATAATTAACTCATTTACAAGTTGTATTAAGTTTTGCAAATAAGGGAACAGAGCAATGACATTTCAAAGCAGTCAAAAAAGCAAGATTTTGATTTTTTCATATTTCTGAAGTGCAAGACATTTTCGCGTTTTCTGATGCTTGTATCTCGCCGCCACAAGTCGGGTTTGGTCACGTCGAGTCACATATCGCTGCTGTCGGGACAAAACCTCATAACTCCATTTTTTTAATTTTTATTTTATTATATAAATCAACTCCATAGATCATCCTCCATATGTGTGTGTGGGTTTTACAAAGTTTAAACAATGGGAAAGCATTAAACCGATCATCTGTCTAAACCTCCTAACTCTATTCACCCTCAAATCTGTGTTAGTTTTTTTCATCTGCTGAAAAGTTGGGTTTTTGGAGTTATGAGGTTTTGTCCCGACAGCAGCGATATGTTCTCTAGATCCAGGACCTTGAACACCGGGGCCCCACAGGGCTGTGTTCTCTCTCCTCTGCTCTACTGTCTATATACTAATGACTGTACCTCCCACTCTGATTCTGTCAGATTATTTAAATACAAGGATGGGATTAATAGTAGTGGGATTAATTAAGAACAGGGATGAATTGGTCTATAGAGCTGAAGTCGATAGCTTTGCTGTATGGTTGTGGGGCGGCTTTGGCTCAGGGGTAGAGCGGGTCGTCCAATGATCGAAGGGTTGGTGGTTCGAATCCCGCTCAAGCCCATGTCCATCCCATTGCCGTTGTGTCCTTGGGCAAGACACTTAACCTACTTGCCTCGTATGAATGTGTATGCATGTGAATGAATGTTGGTGGTGGTCGGAGGGGCCGTAGGCGATGATTATTCACCACGCTTCCGTGAGTCTGCCTCAGGGCAGCTCTGGCTGCAATTGTAGCTTACCACCACCGGTATGACTGTGTATGAACGAATAATGGACTCTGTGAAGCGCTCTGGGTGTCATGAAATATATAAATCCAAGCCATTATTATTATTATTATGGTGGAAGGAGCGGATTGTATGTTAGAGGAGAGGGTGGGGGGGGGATAGGGAGGGCAGGTTTGAGTGAGACGGTTTGAGTTGGGGTGAAGACCTTTCGGTTAAGCATGAGAGTTAGTGAGAAGGATATGAAGGAATGGTCAGATACATGTAGGAGAGTTACCGTGGTGTTAATGATGCTGGAGTTACAGGAAAATATGAGATCCAAGGAGTTGCCTGCTTTGTGGGTGGGAGGCATGGCAGTGGGAGCTGGGACCGACTGAGATGAGTCAGGCAGGTTGAAGTCGCCCAATAGAAGGAGAGGGGTACCATCTTCCGGTAAGGAGCTTAGAAGCATGTCCAGCTCAACTGTGAAGTGATCGGGCGGACCTGGAGGGCGATAGAGTGTAACAATGATGAGATTGAAAGGATTAGAGACAGATACTGCATGATATTCGAAAGAGGAGAGTGACAGTTCTGGGAGTGGTGTTAAGTTTGTAGCCCATGAAGGAGATGTCATGAGGCCAGTGCCTCCACCCCGTCTGGAACGTTGAGGTGTGTGAGTGAAGTTATAGTTTGTAGATAATGCTGCAGGTGTTGATGAGTTATTGGGGGTTATCCAGGTCTCAGTTAGAACCAGGAGCTGCAGATTTTGACTATGGGCGTAGGCAGTAATGAAGTCAGCTTTCTTGACTGCTGATTGACAATTCCATAAGCCTCCCCGTACTGTAACAGGTGTATCAGTGGCTATAGGAGGGTAAGAGAGATTAGCCGGGTTGCTAGCAAACTGGCGTGGATGGGTCGAATCTGTTCTGGAGGAGCAGATTGTGGATATAGGTATGAGACACATCTCTAAGACGAAGGAAATGATAGTTGACTTCCGGCGCGGGGAGGCAGTCCACCCTCCTCTGTTCATAAATGGCCAGCAGGTGGAGAGGGTAGACGGTTTTAAATTCCTTGGCATCACCATATGTGATCATTTAAAATGGGAAGCTAACATCAGCCACATAATCAGCAAGGCCCACCAGAGGCTCCACTCCCTGCGCCAACTTAAAAAGTTTGATGTGTCCAGGGAGGCGATGCTCAGCTTCTACAGAGCCACTGTGGAGAGCGTCCTCACCTTCTCAGTGATGGTGTGGTACGGAAACACCACCGTCCATGATAGGGGACAACTAGAAAGGACTGTACGCACAGCGTAAAAAATCATTGGCTGTGATCTTCCTTCTGTGGCCTCCATATATGCCACACAAATCAGGCGGAAATGGGAGAAGGTGATCGGTGACCCCTCTCACCCTGCTTACTACCTTTTTAACCCCCTTCCCTCTAGTAGACGACTCCAAAGTCTCAGGGTTAGGACATCTCGTTAAAAAATATCCAGAGGTTGTCCATCACCTGAACTCTAATGCACAGGCACTTTGTACCATAAGGGCTAGCACCAGCCGACAGGCACTTTAAGGCAATATGCACTTTAAATTGGAACACTGAGCTCTTTTAGGTACTGTAGCATTTTTTTTGTTTGTTTGTGAAATACTTCTATTGTGGGGATTGCATTGCATGTATTCTTGTGTGTTTTTATATTGTATGTTTTTATACTGTATGTTTGGCACCAAGACAAATCCCAATCAACCATGTGTTGAAATGGCAATAACGTTTTCTATCTTCTATCTTATAGTATTTCTACCTGTTCTCATTATACCCCCCACATAAAATCCAAAGGATAATTAGCTGGCCAAACATTATCAGTGCTCTCAAAATTATAATGAGCCGAAATTATAATATATAGGCCTATATCTCGTAAATGATAAAGCGTCTGCTAAATAATTCAGTTTTGCCTCAATATATATAATGTGTGTGCGTGTGTGTGTGTGTGTGTGTGTGTGTGTGTGTGTGTGTGTGTGTGTGTGTGTGTGTGTGTGTGTGTGTGTGTGTGTGTGTGTGTGTGTGTGTGTGTGTGTGCATGCATGTGAGTGAGTGAGCGAGTGGGTCAATGCAAATGTATTATGATTGTAAGTCTGTATGTGTGTGTGTGACCTACAGTGCGTGAGTGTATGTGTGTGTGCCTCTCTTTCTCTCGCTAATGACTCAATGCCATCCCTCAGCACACACACACACACACATACACACACACACACCGACACACACACACACACACACACACACACACACACACACACACACACACACACACACACACACACACACACACACACACACACACACACACACACACACACACACACACACACACACACACACACACACACACACACACACACACACACACACACACACACACACACACACACACACACACACACACACACAGAGCCCTGCTGTGAGTTCTGAGTGCAGCTGCTATCACAGGCCAACAGTTAAACATTGGGGCTCTTGTCACACCTCCACCACTGTGCCCTATTAAACCCCCCAGCCTCTCCCATTGCAGACTCTCCATCAATCTGTTAAGCACCCCCAATGGGTCCTACTAATCACCCCAAAGTACCAGAAAATACCCCAAAATACCCCAAAGTATACCCCAAAATACCAGAAAATACCCCAAAATACCCCAAAGTACCCCAAAATACCCCAAAGTACCCCAAAGTATACCCCAAAGTACCAGAAAATACCAGAAAATACCCCAAAATACCCTAAAATACCCCAAAGTATACCCCAAAATACCAGAAAATACCAGAAAATACCCCAAAATACCCCAAAATACCCTAAAATACCCCAAAGTATACCCCAAAGTACCAGAAAATACCAGAAAATACCCCCAAAATACCCTAAAATACCCCAAAGTATACCCCAAAGTACCGGAAAATACCAGAAAATACCCCAAAATACCCTAAAATACCCCAAAGTATACCCCAAAGTACCAGAAAATACCAGAAAATACCCCAAAATACCCCCAAAATACCCTAACATACCCCAAAGTATACCCCAAAGTACCAGAAAATACCCCAAAATACCCCCAAAGTACCCCAAAATACCCCAAAGTATACCCCAAAATACCAGAAAATACACCAAAGTACCCCCAAAATACCCCAAAGTACCCCAAAGTATACCCCAAAATACCCCACAGTACCCCAAAATACCCCAAAGTACCCCAACATATCCCAAAATACCCCAAAGTGCCTGTAAATATACCACAAAGTACCACGAAATACCTAAAATGAAAAACTAAAATGTGCACATTTTGTGTAATAGTGTGTAATAGTGTAATAGTGTAATAGTGTGTAATAGTGTAATACTGTAATAGAATGTAATAGTGTAATAGTGTGTAATAGTGTAATAGTGTGTAATAGTGTAATAGTGTGTAATAGTGTAATAGTGTGCTAGTGTAATAGTGTGTAATAGTGTGTAATAGTGTGCTAGTGTAATAGTGTGCTAGTGTGTAATAGTATAATAGTGTGCTAGTGTAATAGTGTGCTAGTGTAATAGTGTGTAATAGTGTGTAATAGTGTAATAGTGTAATAGTGTGTAATAGTGTAATAGTGTGCTAGTGTAATAGTGTGCTAGTGTAATAGTGTAATAGTGTGCTAGTGTGTAATAGTGTAATAGTGTGTAATAATGTAATAGTGTGCTAGTGTAATATTGAATTAGTGTAATATTGTAATAGTGTGTAATAGTGTAATAGTGTAATAGTGTACTAGTGTGTAATAGTGTAATAGTGTAATACCACGAAATACCTAAAATGAAAAACTAAAATGTGCACATTTTGTGTAATAGTGTGTAATAGTGTAATAGTGTGGAATAGTGTAATACTGTAATAGTGTGTAATAGTGTAATAGTGTGTAATAGTGTAATATTGTGTAATAGTGTAATAGTGTAATAGTGTAATAGTGTGTAATAGTGTGTAATAGTGTAATAGTGTGTAATAGTGTAATAGTGTGTAATAGTGTGTAATAGTGTAATAGTGTGTAATAGTGTAATAGTGTAATAGTGTAATAGTGTAATAGTGTGCTAGTGTGTAATATTGTAATAGTGTGTAATAGTGTAATAGTGTAATAGTGTACTAGTGTGTAATAGTGTAATAGTGTAATACCACGAAATACCTAAAATGAAAAACTAAAATGTGCACATTTTGTGTAATAGTGTGTAATAGTGTAATAGTGTGGAATAGTGTAATACTGTAATAGTGTGTAATAGTGTAATAGTGTGTAATAGTGTAATATTGTGTAATAGTGTAATAGTGTAATAGTGTAATAGTGTGTAATAGTGTGTAATAGTGTAATAGTGTGTAATAGTGTAATAGTGTGTAATAGTGTGTAATAGTGTAATAGTGTGTAATAGTGTAATAGTGTGCTAGTGTAATAGTGTAATAGTGTGTAATAGTGTGCTAGTGTAATAGTGTAATAGTGTGTAATAGTGTGCTAGTGTAATAGTGTAATAGTGTAACAGTGTGCTAGTGTGTAATAGTGTAATAGTGTAATAGTGTAATAGTGTAATAGTGTGTACTAGTGTGTAATAGTGTAATAGTTTGTAATAGTGTAATAGTGTAATAGTGTGCTAGTGTGTAATAGTGTAATAGTGTAATAGTGTAATACCACGAAATACCTAAAATGAAAAACTAAAATGTGCACATTTTGTGTAATAGTGTGTAATAGTGTAATAGTGTAATAGTGTGTAATAGTGTGTAATAGTGTAATAGTGTGTAATAGTGTAATAGTGTGTAATAGTGTAATACTGTAATAGTGTGTAATAGTGTGTAATAGTGTAATAGTGTGTAATAGTGTAATAGTGTGTAATAGTGTAATAGTGTAATAGTGTGTAATAGTGTAATAGTGTAATAGTGTAATAGTGTGTAATAGTGTAATAGTGTGCTAGTGTAATAGAGTAATATTGTGTAATAGTGTAATAGTGTGCTAGTGTGTAATAGTGTAATAGTGTGTAATAGTGTAATAGTGTAATAGTGTAATAGTGTGTAATAGTGTAATAGTGTGCTAGTGTAATAGAGTAATATTGTGTAATAGTGTAATAGTGTGCTAGTGTGTAATAGTGTAATAGTGTGTAATAGTGTAATAGTGTGTAAAAGTGTAATAGTGTGTAATAGTGTTATAGTGTAATAGTGTGTAATAGTGTAATAGTGTGCTAGTGTAATAGTGTAATAGTGTGTAATAGTGTGCTAGTGTAATAGTGTAATAGTGTGTAATAGTGTAATATTGTAATAGTGTAATAGTGTGCTAGTGTAATATTGTAATAGTGTAATAGTGTGTAATAGTGTAATAGTTTGTAATAGTGTAATAGTGTGCTAGTGTGTAATAGTGTAATAGTGTAATAGTGTGTAATAGTGTGCTAGTGTAATAGTGTGTAATAGTGTAGTAGTGTAATAGTGTGTAATAGTGTAATAGTGTAATAGTGTGCTAGTGTGTAATAGTGTAATAGTGAAATAGTGTGTAATAGTGTAATAGTGTGTAATAGTGTAATAGTGTGTAATAGTGTAATAGTGTGCTAGTGTAATAGTGTGTAATAGTGTAATAGTGTAATAGTGTGTAATAGTGTAATAGTGTGTAATAGTGTAGTAGTGTGTAATAGTGTCTATTACACTATTACAATATTACACACTATTACACTATTACACACTATTACACTATTACACACTATTACACAAAATTACACTATTACACTATTACACACTATTACACACTATTACACTATTACACACTATTACACACTATTACACTATTACACACTATTACACTAACACACTATTACACTATTACACTATTACACACTATTACACTATTACGCACTATTACACACTATTACACAAATTACACTATTACACTATTACACACTATTACACTATTACACACTATTACACTATTACACTAGCACACTATTACACTATTACACACTATTACACACTATTACACTATTACACACTATTGCACTATTACACTATTACACACTATTACACTATTACACACTATTACACTATTACACTATTACACACTATTGCACTATTACACTATTACACTATTACACACTATTACACTATTACACTATTACACACTAGCACACTATTACACTATTACAAACTATTACACTATTACACACTATTACACTATTACACTATTACACACTATTACACTATTACACTATTACACACTAGCACCCTATTACACACTATTACACTATTACACACTATTACACTATTACACTAGCACACTATTACACTATTACACACTAGCACACTATTACACTATTACACTATTACACACTATTACACTATTACACTATTACACTATTACACACTATTACACACTATTACAGTATTACACTATTACACTATTACACACTATTACACTATTACACACTATTACACTATTACACAAAATGTGCACATTTTAGTTTTTCATTTTAGGTATTTTGTGGTACCATGTGGTATATTTCCAAGCACTTTTGGGTATTTTGGGATATGTTGAGGTACTTTGGGGTATTTTGGGGTACTGTGGGGTATTTTGGGGTGTACTTTGGGGTACTTTGGTGTATTTTGGGGTACTTTGGGGTATTTTGGGGGTATTTTCTGGTACTTTGGGGTATACTTTGGGGTATTTTGGGGTACTTTGGGGTATTTTCTGGTATTTTCTGGTACTTTGGGGTATACTTTGGGGTATTTTATGGTATTTTGGGGTATTTTGGGGTACTTTGGGGGTATTTTCTGGTATTTTGGGGTATACTTTGGGGTATTTTGGGGGTATTTTCCGGTACTTTGGGGTATTTTGGGGTATTTTCTGGAATTTTGGGGTATACTAAAAAAATAAAAATAAAAATAGAATGTTAACAATCACTTTCCATCACAGACCTAAAATTTAGTTTAGCTTACATGCTTATATATTTCACATTAGACACGTTTGTAGAATGTGTCTGACTTGTTCCTGGCTCTGCAGCTCTGCAGATATACTATTGGAGCTCTGCGGCTCTGCAGATACACTATTGGAGCTCTGCGGCTCTGCAGATATACTATTGGTTTCAACGTGGGGAGGGGTTACAGGTACGGGGTCTGACTATTCGGTGCTATCCACGGGAGCGCTGTGCAGCATCGGAGCAGAAGAAATAACGCTGCGTACCGTAAGCTTATCAATACCAAGTATAGTGATTAGGTTATGCCAAGACGAAGAGGACGTTCGGCAGATGGACTGAAGATGAAAGTTGTTGCGTGTTAGAAAGTTCAGTCAGGCTAGCCATGTCAGCTTAGCTAAAGGCAGGGACAGCTAACTAGCGTTAGCTACGTTATCGAGTGCTAACGTGTGGCAGATAAACTAGGAACAGACTCCCAAGTTCATCCCAACGGGGGGGACAATATGGACTGGTGAACTTTGTCATCTCCACGGTTGTCTCCTTCCTCTTGGACGTTTGGTGAGTTTTTAATGCAATCTATTCTGTTCCCACCGTGGATCTCTCTCTCTCTCTCTCTCTCTCTCTCTCTCTCTCTCTCTCTCTCTCTCTCTCTCTCTCACTCTGTCTCTCTCTCTCTCTTGCTCTCTCTTGCTCTTGCTCTCTCTCTGTCTTTCTCTCGCATTCTCTCTCTTGCTCTCTCTCTCTCTCTCTCTCTCTCTCTTGTGCTCTCTCTTGCTCTCTCTCTCTCTCTCTCTCTCGCTCACTCTCTCTCTCTCTTGCTCTCTCTCTCTCGCTCTCTCTTTCTCTCTCTCTCTCTCTCTTGCTCTCTCTCTCTCTTGCTCTCTCTCTTGCTCTCTCACTCTCGCTCTCTCTCTCTTGCTCTCTCTCTCTCGCTCTCTCTCTTGCTCTCTCTCTCTCTCTCTCTCTCTCTGTGCGCATGCGTGTGGATGGTGGGAGCGGGGTGGTGTGAGTGTGGTGCTGCCGAGAGTTTGAGGAACGCGTGAGTCTTTCTAAACTTTTCCTATCTTTATGTTGTTTGTAAAATTTTGAATTGGACTGGGGTTTATTTGGCTGGTTGTGTGTTGTTGACACTGGTAGTGTTGTCAGTGTTCGCTTAGGCAGCTGTCTGCTGTCGCGGTGGCATGGACTTCACTAAGCTGACCAGGAAACATGGTTTCAAAGTTGCGCCGGCGTTTCCGTGTTCGGTAGAGGAATGCGGTCTCGTCGTTGCGGGAATAGTAGGCGCTTCGGCCGTTAAGTCTGCGGCCAGGATGAATGGGTGTATTGTTTTCTTTTTGGATGATTTGAGTAGGGTTAATCAACTGATAACGGACGGTTTGGTCATACGTGATACGCTTGTGGCTGTGATGCCGCTCACAACACATGCCATTAGGGTGACGGTGTCAAACGTTCCCCCGTTGGTGAGCGACGAGGTTATATTAAGGGAACTCGCCAGGTTTGGGAAAGTGGTAGCTCCATTAAAGAAAATGTCTTCGGGCTTTAAGGCACCTGAACTACAGCATGTGGTTTCTCACAGAAGGCAGACGTTCATCATAATGGACAAACGTGATGATGAGTTGGACCTTAATTTTAAAGTAATAGTAGACAGGTTTGAGTATGTTATTTTTGCGACGTCACAAAACATGCGCTGTTTTGCATGTGGAAGGGAGGGGTATCAGAGGCAAGCGTGCCCTGGGGAGGGGCCGAGCAGGGGAGAAAAGGAGGGGGAGAGTGCAATGAAGAAGGGAAGAGCAGCTTGGGGTATGAATCGAGGGGTTGAGGGGGGGGGGGGGACAAGGGAGGAGGGGTAGTGGGGAGATTTCTGAGAATCGTACCGGATAGAAGTGATAAGGGAATGGAAGGAGGAGGTACGGCTGAGATTGCAGCACGGGGAAAGAATGGTGGAGTTGGAAAGGTGGGGGGGGGGGGGGGTGGTGGAAGGAGCTTGTCTCAGCCGGGGCACGTTAAATAGCCAGGTGAGGAGTGAACTTGTTGACATACAAGGGGCAGTTGGTGGGGATGAAGATATGGGGGGGGGGGGGGGGTCGTGGTGGGAAGGATTACAGAGGGGACGAGTGGCCCTGTTGTGATACAAGGGGAAGATGATGGGGATGAAGATGTGGGGGGGGGGCCGTGGTGGGAAGGGTTACAGAGGGGGCAAGTGGACCTGTTGTAATGCAAAGAGAAGATGGTGGGGATGAAAATGTGGGGGGGGGGGGTCGTGGCGGGAAGGGTTACAGATGTGGGGAGTGTACCTGGGGTAGCTGTAGATGTTGAGGGGGTCAGGGTGGAGGAAGTAGAGGATATTGACATGGGGGAGGGGGACGGCGGGGTGGGGGTTGCTAGGCAGAAGAGGAAGATTGAGGTAGTTGGGGTGTCGAGCTCTCAAGCTAAGAAGACAGGTGTGACGGAAGAACTTAGCAGTACGCAGAGTACACAGGGGCGTTTATGGGCAGAGATGGTTGTTGATAGTGATGATGAATATGAGAGCGATGGTTTTTCCTATTCACTAGATGCAATGAAACTGTTTTTAAAGTTGACAAAGAACAGGAAGAGTGTAGAGGTGAAAGATTTTTTTCCGGATAAAGATTTGTTTGTTGCAGCAGCAAAGGAACATATGAGGTTTAAAGGAGATGGTTGTTTTGTTGACAAAGATATATACAGGATGAGAAAGATTGTGCAGAAGGTGCTGCAGGGCCCCAGTGTGTTATGGTTTGTAACCGACCCCAATCGCACAACACAAGACAGGTATGAGAGTAAGCCAAGAACTGGGCATTTATTGAAACACACAGAAAACGGCACTGTCCCTTTAAGGGAGAACACAAATTACTGGAAAACAAGAAATGGGAAAAGGGCACAGTGCCTTTAGGAGGCGAGCTGGCTAAGGGGAAGGCTAAGGGAACAGGACCAGGGCAAGGGACAAGGGCAGGAAACAGGGAGGACTAGGAGGACCGGACGGGATGACTAGGAGGACTAGGAGGACTGGACAGGGAGGGCTAGGAGGACTAGAGTGGGGAAACAGGGACAGAGGCTCGCGGAGGCGGGCTGGGGAGAGGGAGGACTGGAAGGACTAGACAGGGAGGACTAGGATGACTAGGAGGGGAAAACAGGGACAGAGGCTCGCGGAGGCGGGCTGGGGAGAGGGAGGACTGGAAGGACTAGAAAGGGGAAAAACAGACAAAGACTGGGATTCAAGCATAGATGAAAGTTGCTGCTCTGCAGCTTCTCCCGGGATGGTTCGTCTGGGGAAGCAGACGGTGACGTCAGAGCCGCTCTGCAGATTCCTCTCGGCAGCTCTCCGAGGTGGTAAACGGGACCGAGAGGGAGAGAGGGAGCGGGTTAGCTCAGAGTACAGTTGGGAACAGAGCAGGTGACAGGAGAAGTGACTTGTAATCCAAGTGACTGAATCTTCGGTGTAAATACACACTGTGAGTAACGTCACAAACACAAATCCACGTGATAGAATCTTCGGTGCAAATAAACACTGTGAGCGAAGTCCCAATAATAATCCAAGTGACAGCATCTTCGGTGTGAATACACACAGTCAGCGAAGTCCAAACAATAATCCAAGTGATAATATCTTCGGTGTGAAAACACACAGTGAGCGATGTTAAAGCAAATATTATCCCAATGAACAATCCAAAAAGCTGACACTGGGTGAGTGACAGTCTGACAAAAAGCAGGATATCTTCAGTGTCTTAAACACACGAAAAACGAATAGGGTCAAAGACAGTCTTGCAAAACTCACCCAGGCGCTGTGCGTAAAGAGAGCAGGATCAACAGGGCGAGCGCGTCGCCACGGGGAACGGGTTGTCCAAGCGGAGGTCTGAGTGGTGCGCGACTGCTTGGAGTACGCGCCGGTAAGGAGGGCGCATCTGGCGCGGAGGTCTGAGTGGTGCGCGACTGCTTGGAGTACGCGCCGGTACGGAGGGCGCATCTGGCGCGGAGGTCTGAGGGGTGCGCGTCTGCTAGGAGTACGCGCCGGTACGGAGGGCGCATCTGGAGTGCGTCTGAAAGCGCGTCTGGAGTGAAGAGCGCGTCTGCGCGGAAGAGCGCGCCAGGCTCGGAGGTCTGGATGGTGCGCGTCTGCTTTGAGTACGCGCCGGTACGGAGGGCGCATCTGGCGCGGAGGTCTGAGGGGTGCGCGTCTGCTAGGAGTACGCGCCGGTACGGAGGACGCATCTGGAGTGCGTCTGAAAGCGCGTCTGGAGTGAAGAGCGCGTCTGCGCGGAAGAGCGCGCCAGGCTCGGAGGTCTGGATGGTGCGCGTCTGCTTTGAGTACGCGCCGGTACGGAGAGCGCATCTGCTGCGCGGAGGTCTGGAGTGGAACACCGGAATACCTCCCGTAGAGGTTTAGAGAGCGCAGTGCGGTGTCTCCTTCCAAGCAAACGGCGACAGGTGGCGAAGGCTTGAGTGCATCTGGCGCAGAGGTCTGGATGCGCGTCTGGACGTCTGCTGCGCGGAGGTCTGAAGTGGAACACTGGAATACCTCCCGTAGAGGTTTAGAGAGCGCAGTGCGGTGTCTCCTTCCAGGCAAACGGCAACAGGTGGCGAAGGCTTGAGTGCATCTGGCGCAGAGGTCTGGATGCGCGTCTGGACGTCTGCTGCGCGGAGGTCTGAAGTGGAACACTGGAATACCTCCCGTGGAAGTTTAGAGAGCGCAGTCCAGTGTCTCCTTCCAGGCAAACGGCGACAGGAGGCGAAGGCTAGAGCGCATCTCACGCCGGAGATGAAAACAGCATAACAGACAGAGAACCTCCCGAAGGAGTCTTGGTGATAGAGATATGATACGGAACGACCCGACAAGGCTAGAGGGGAAGAGCGAGGTACTTAAAGCCCACAGGGGTGCTAATTAGAATACACATCAGGTGCGGGAGGTAATTGATAATCGAACTAGAAGTGTGTGTTCGGCACCAGACCAATCAAACACATACTGACAGGTAGTCCAAGGGTGTGGCTGCTGAAGAGCAAACGAACACGAGGGTGGGGGCTAGTGAGGTGAGGAGAATGCAATTGATTAACAGAAAACTAAAGGAACAGAGCGAGTAGGCTTAAAGGAACAGAGCGAGAAGGTGAGCAACGGACAAAACCTCACACAGTGTGGTGGAGGCTGGAGTGGAATCGGTGTAGTTTTTGTTTTGTTTTATTTGTTTTTTTGTTTTACTTTGTTTTTTATTTCTGAAATGAGAGTTTTTTTATTGAAGGGACTGGTGTGGTGTCACTTAGGGCTGGACGTTTCAAGGTGTCCCGATACCGGGGAAAGGAGGCTGAGACTTTTTTTGTTCATCTCATATACTCTTATAATTTTGTGGAATTTTATGAGGACTGGGACTATGGAGGATTCAGAGACAGGAGCGGGGCGTATCGTTTTTCATGCCCGATGGGGAGGCCACGCATTACTCCTTCGGCAGATTTTTCATCAGAGTCGTCATGGGGGATGTTGTCTCTGCCGTTTTTTTATGTTACCGGCACCGGTACCTTGTTCAAGGGTTGGAAGGTATGACTGTGGGGTTCATCGCGGTCTACGCCGAAATAAACGGTTTCCTGATTCAGCCTTGGAGGGTGATGGTACAGAGGACTTTGCTGGTTAATTTCTACCCGATGTTCGGAATGGGTTTCATTAGGGCTTTGAGCTCTCGAATCAGACTGCTCGATGGGAAGTCACTGAGGGCTGCCAGTCTCCGCACGGGGGAGTGGGAGGTGATGTTGGAGCGGCATCTGAACCAGGGAGGAAAAGGCGGCCTCGGACGGGGAGGCAAGGGTGACATACTGTCTGATGAGGATGTCGGTCCAGAGTGCATCTCGATCCCCATGCTCGTTTTTCTGCCCCCGACATCATCGATGCCATGTGATATAAGACTGGTGGACGGTAGGAGCAAATGTGATGAGGCTGAAGGAGGATGGTCAGCTGAAAGGGCGGCCCTGTTTATCCACGGGATAAGTTTTGACTGGAGTCTGTCGGACACGCACAAAGGCCTGATGTGTTGTACCACGCGGGGAAAGGTGAAGCTAGAGACGCTCTTCTCAGGACAACGTTTTCTACAGTGCCTCTCCGGTGTCTCTCTCTCTGATACGCCCAGAACTTTGGATCGTTTAGGTTTCTTTTTTCCCTGTGGGGGAAAATTTCAAGTGACAATTTGGTTCAGTTTCAGCATCATTGTCCCTAATTGATTTTTTTGTTTGTTTGTTCTGTTTTTGTGTGTTTTGTTTTGTTTTGTTTTGTGTTTGTTGTTTTTTGTTTGTTTTGTTTTTTTTGGTTTTGAGTTGTAGAGTATTTTTATTTTTGAACGTTTTGTTGCATCTTGTGTAGTTTTAGTAAAGAATAAAGTTTTTATAAAAATCAAAAAAAAATCTCTCTCTTGCTCTCTCTCTCTCGCTCTCTCTCTGTCTCTCTCTGTCTCTCTCTCACTCGGTGTGTTGCATCATGCAAGGGTCTGCTCACACTGTACTTGTGCAGTTTGTGACGTGTGTACTAAGCTTATAGAGTTCGATTCAAATAAGGCAAAACTGCAAATCTGCATGTCGTGCTTGAAAAATTAACCTGGCTTTAAGCTTGTTTATCAGGTTCCAGGGGTGTTTTATGTATTGTCCCTGTTACTGCCAGGTGTACGACTGTACAGGTGCATTGCCACTAAGCCTCAGGCAGCGCTATTATTTAAGAATACGTTGACTGTATCCAGTGTTGGGAAAGTTCACTTTCTACATGAACTAGTTCAGTTCACAGTTCACACATTTTTAAATGAACTAGTTCAGTTCATAGTTCATAATTCAACATATTAACTAAAGTTCATGGTTTCAAAAATGAACTAATTTATAGTTTATAGTTATTTTTTCAATACGTTGCTGCGAGCTATTATTTGTCAAATTTATTGCCACAACCCATAATAGAACCACAGAATACTGGCATTTCCATAACGCTTTGCTGCCGCCCATTCAGTCCACACTAGTAGCAGCTGCAGCTTTCATCTCTACAGTATATTTTCAAAAACATGAGGAAAAACGTGCTGCTTGAATGGTCTTTATTAAGTATAATAATCTAAATATACTTAAAGTACCAAAAGTGAAAGTAGTCATTGTGCAAACATATAAACATGTGCCGACAATCCAGACATAACCCTGTACTAACACAACACGAGGTAGGAACCAGGCTGAGGTATGAAACTAAGGTTGTACCTCAAAGTTCAATATTCAAAGTGCAAAACATCGTCGTAGAGTCTGACTCTGAGCGAGTGCAGAGCCAAGTGTGAGTGCAGCTGCTATTCTACCAGACTCCCCGAAGCCCCGCCCAGAGCGGTTGCCAGAATGGGTGGTTTTTCTGCATAATTTTAAAGCCAGTTTACGGTGTGTTTTAACTGGGTTTTCGGCTGAAAGGCATATGAAATCGGGCACACTTTTGAACGCCGTTATAATATAGTGCTGAGAATGAACGCACTTTTGAACGCCGTTATACAGCGCTGAGAATGAATGCGTTCTCAATTACGTTCATCTAGCGGAAAAAACACCCGTTCAGTTCACGTTCGCCCCCAAAATACGAACGCGTTCACGAACGATCGCTCATTGAACGCGTTCAGGTACATCACTGACTGTATCATATGCCCAGCCTCAGGGAAGCGCTATTATTTAAAGGGGAACTATTTTACTATTTCTTTCACTATTTGGGCACTTTTAAACAATTCCTGTGAGTTTATGGAACACCTCTGTAATTATATATATTTTTTAATTCATTGTTTTGTATTTCTAATCAAGTCCTCAAAAACAGCATTTTTCTACCTGAAGATCTTAAGCTGTTTTGAGGCTGGGCTCCTAAACCACTGTGTGGCCTGTGCGGCATCTGGGACATTAACATGCAGCGGTGTCTCTCTGACATCACATTTTCAGATGACTCAGTTCAGTGAGGGTGAATATTGTGAGAGGAGAATTGGAAGAATGCGCCAATATGAGAATTAGAGACATAGATCATATTAATATAAGTCCACATAGCTAGGAAACAATGCTAAACACTGAAAAAGGCCATTTATAAGATAGTTCCCCTTTAAGAATATGTTGACTGTATGCCCAGCCTCGGGCAGTGCTATTATTTAAGAATACGTTGACTGTATGCAAAGCATAAAATAAAAAATAAATGTATTAATAATTATTTTTAAATTAAAATAAAGTATATTAATATATATATATATATTTTTTTTACCTTTAGGGGTGGGGCCTCGCGTTTAAATCTCGCACAGGGCCTCGCATTTCTCCCAGATGGCACTGCATACATCTGCTTAGCACTACACTCAGCACCCAGTTTAATCACCTGTATATTGTTTATTACTATTGCACTTTACTGTTACATTTGCACTCTTGTTGGATGCTAAACTTCTTTTCATTGTACTGTACTGTATTTGTGCTGTATAATGACAATACATTTGAATCTAATCTAATCAAATGCATTGTCTGTTCATATGCTGCATCATTTAAAGGCATTCACGTTATAAACAAACAAATACAAACATTTTATAAAATAATAATATTTAAAATATTTTGATGAGATCTGCAGTTTGATTTCTACTGGTGGTGTCCCTTCTCCCTTCTTCCCTTGCAGAGACCCAGAAGGAAGACAACATGGGGAGGGAAGGTGCTCATTTGGAACAGAATGCAACCCTGTTAAGATGCCCTTGAGCAAGGCATGCTCTCTAGTGAAGGTGCTCTGTGGGCAATGGTACAAGACTATGGTTGTACCGTGCAGGTAAAGATAAGATAAGATATTCCTTTATTAATCCCCTTGGGGAAATTCCATCGACACACACATACAGCTCATCGTCTCATTAATAATAACAACATCACAATCATTCAATTTTTACAGTAAATGGCACAGCATAAATTCACACAGACATGTACATTTGTTGACACATGTCTTCTAGAGAATGCCTGAGACGCCATATGCAGTCAGTCAGGCTGCAACAACAACAAAGTAGTTGAAAACAAAGTGTCGTCGCGCCAGGTCCCGTGAGTGAGTGTGTGTATAGTGGTAATGTAGTCAAGAGATCACCCCAGGCAATACCAAGACTAGACCAAGACATGTCCTTGACCTAGAATTACTAACAGGTCTAAACCTCACCTGGGCAGTAGAGCTCACACATACTGTACATGTTACGGGCCCACAAAGACAACGCCCCATTAATTATATTATGGGATATTATGGATTCACCTTGTCCGCTGCCATTGCGTCCACCACGGCAGATTCTATGTGTGAAGGTGATACCTTGAATAGCTTTCATTTGAATCTTTTCACATTTGCGGTGCACGTTCATGACCCATAGAAGAAGAACCCTATTGATTCTGGTGATCCCATGAACTTTCCTCTACCTCCACCATGGTAGCCTACAGTAAATGGTAAATGGACTGCATTCATATAGCGCTTTTATCTAAAGCACTTTACAACTTATGCCTCACATTCACCCACCAACAGTGGAGGAGGCCATGCAAGGTGCCAACCTGCTCATCGGGAGCAAGGACACTTCGACACCCTGCCGGGAGAAGCCAGAATCAATCCGGGAACCTTCTGATTAACCAGACTACCGCTCTACATCCTGAGCCACTGTCGCCCACCATCAGGCCAAACTTACAATTTTCAAATGATTGTTTCTCAAATAGCTTTTATTCTAATCTGTTCACATGTTGCGATGCAATGACCACTAGAGGAAGGACCCTCTTGATGTTAGTGACCCTGTGACCTTGACTCTTGCACCACCATCAGGCTAAACTATACATTTTAAAATAATTTCCTGATCCGTTAGTCATACAGAGATGTGCATACTTATGGACAACAAATTTGCCATAAGGACCTATGAAGTCAGCCATATTGGAATTGTCCATGTAAATGGTGCATTTATATAGTGCTTTACAATTTTGTTCCTCATATTCACCCATTCACACACCGACGGTGGCTCGGGATGTAGAGCAGTCGTCTGGTAATCCGGAGGTTCCCAGTTAGATTCCCAGTTTGAGTCCTTGAGCAAGACACTTAACGTTAGGTTATGACTATAACCAAGTTCTGTTAACACTAGTGGACGCTCAGCGTCTCATTGCATATATCTCGCTTCAGCATATATACACTGAATACATTTCAAAATGTACCTTTAAATGCCAGTATTCATCTGGCCACACCCCCATCCGCTTACCTACATAAGCAGGGGTGGTGCCACACACTCATCTCCTTCCCAACAAATTTCACCACAATGAAAAATCAAGGGCCGCAGCGGCGCCTAGACGCTGAGCGTCCACTAGTGTTAACAGAACTTGGTTATAGTCATAACCTAACGTTCTGTATCACACTACCTCCCGCTCAGCGTCTCATTGCATAATAGGAGCTGAGCGGGAGCTAGAAGCTCGACAAATGTACCCCGCTGAGGCCCCCCACAACCATCAGATCAGGGAGGACCGAGCCCCCCCGACCCCCCCTAATGGAGGGCACCCCCCCTATTGGGGGCTTCACGGGAGGGCGACGGACCCGACCGTGCGAAGAGGCACTCAAGCAACTCAACGCACAGGGTGAGCAGACCGTGGCTTGACCCCACGACTACACACACGCACAACCCGCATGCCACCCGGGAACGAACGGAGGGAACAACCTCGTTACTGCCCCCAGAATCACGGGGTCAAGGGCAAACCCAACCCCGTGGCAAGGCCGTAGCAGCGGAGCGCAAAGGAAGACCCAGACCCACCAAAGGGACTGGACCCCCTGGAACGGGGGCCCGGATAAGTCCATGATGCCAGCATCAAGACCCCACCAGGTGGGCACTTAGTGACCCCGCCCCCCACATCGCCAGCGTATTCGGACAAAGGCCCCTCAGCCGAGCGGGCCCTGTCCCCCCAATAATACACCGCCTGGCACACTGACCCTGCAGAACAGGTAGTCAGCATGGCCGTAAGCACACAAAAAAGGTTAACCAACGGAAGCAGGCAGCGCACCGGGGAAAAACCAGGCAACAGGCTGTTAACCCTAGCCTGGAGACTGCGGACGAGACAGGCGCCAGAGGGGACAGCTGAACACAGCCGCACCGGCGGAAGGGGCGTAAGCTGGCGGTGTTGCATGACCAAGCCTCCATTTAAAAAAAAAACCACCCAGAGGGGTTGAGGCAGAGAAGGCTGACACGATTGGCAGATGTCATGAACGTGCAGGGGCACCCTCAACCGGTGAACCCGGGAGTTGACACTGCTCCAACACACCAGGGAATCAACCACCTTGGTGTTACCCAATGCGGTGGTTGTTCCTATAACCTCTCAAGAAAAAACTCCAAAACACACCTGCGGGTATACACCGGCTATACCGCAGTACAAGTGTTTCAGTTTTTCAAAAAAGGGTTAACCCAGGCCTACGGGTCGACGAAACATTACTTCGGACCGGGCCCGGCGATACGGGAAGCACAGGGTCACCAGAGGAGGTCAAAGACCACCCCAACAGGCCCCTCTTCGCCATGCGTGAGAGAGGAGCGAAAAATAATGGAGAACCAGCCCCAAGCACACCGTACTTGGTATTCCCAGGCGGTCTCCCAACCAAGCTGTGTAGCGGCCGAGATCCGACGAGATCGAGCGTGTACAGGTTGGCATGGCCGTAAGCCATTACGACAGTGCTGAGTAAAAAACATACCCAACCAGGGTCTCCATAGTGCTTAACCCTGTGACACCCGGACCGACCTGGCATTTTTCCCCCTGAAAAAAGCCCAAGTCCCTCAGGGTACCAGAACAGCAGATCTGCATCCCCGGCGGACAACGGGTTCAACTGATCCGGACCAGCGTGACCAGAACCAGTCCCGTGCCCTAACCACGCCGACATGCCTACTCCAGGAGAAGGGGCAGATATGCGTGTTGATCTTAAACATGAAAAGAAGGCGCCACCCAGACGTTCGGGCGAACCGCGCCCGGTGGCCCACCCCCAGGGCGTGAGACCCCTCTACATATGTTCAGATCCATTCCGTCATCATCCCCCAGATATGAACGAGAATCCGTCGATAACCAAAACCAGGTCGTCGGATTTGGTCGTCGGAAGAGGAAAAACCTCCATCCCAGTTGCTTTATAAAAACGCCGTTTTAACCTCAAGCAACCAAGGCGCCTGTTTACAGAACACCCCGAGCTAGCACTATACGTGCATCGGGACACACCCACATCAATGAACAGGCTATTTAGACCTGTCATTGAATCCCCAAGGCGCCCAGGGGAACGACAAGAGGGGTGTGATACTTCCTAACTCCAACTCTTTTTAGTAGAAAAGAAGGAAGCACCAACAGTATGTATCCCAGTCTACACAGCCGGGGGTAAAATGTTTTCACATTTTTACATCCCACCACCCTCCCATAGGAAGGAGACGGGAATCCCCAGAGAGACTTCCCACGCGAGCTGTACAGATTGAAAAGAATATATTGCATCTTGAGCCATGTAAAAAATTGGTTTTAGGGCTCTCCGGGGAAGAGGCACTGAACCCATACACACTCAATAATCGAATTGAATCGAATACATACACAATAGAGTAGGACTCCTTCTAGAGGGTCGACTCACCTTGACAATCTGAGGAGGAGGCTCTGTACTCACGGAAGGAGTCCCAACTCACAGAAGGCTCGAATAGGAGCTTGGTGAGGAGGAGCCCTGACCACCCCCCGAAACAGATCCATCACATGGACCTGAACAGCACACGGAAGTCCTACCAACAGAGACGCGCACGGTGACGTACTCTATGGCGGGGGAATTTCTGCGGTGCACACGCCCAATATTCCAGGCCGTGGGACCAGGAAACTCCCTCCCCCCCCCCCCCCTCACCCTGTAACGTGCCGAACCGCAACGTGACAGGAACCTTGAAGGACAGGTGGGTTTACCCCTGACCAACAGAAAAAAGGGGGAGGAAAGGTTACCAGTTCACCCCTTTACGACCCCACACCCATGATACGATGTAATGATAAAAAGAGAGTATGACACAGTCATAGTCAGCTCTATGAATCGTCTGACAGCTTCACACAGCGCATGAGCTAACCTGCTATCTGATTTTTACTAAGGAAAAAACACAGAATAGAGAGGGCTCTCCAAGAGCCCCGGTACCAAACTTACACATGTGCTTCTGTGGCCAGTCCAACCCAGTTGTAGGTCACATGACACACACAACCCATCATCACCTACAAAAAATGGCAAAAACACTCAACAGAGGAACGCCGTTTTTCATAATGAGAGAATACATAATTCTCGATTAGTATCGGACACAGGCCTTGCTAAGCACACACGAAAGCGACCAAACAATCTTTTCTTTTAGGAAAATAAAGTTTCTCCAGCAGTTTTAGCACAACCTCAGCAATCAAGCTAAGGGTTACATCGTATCCCTACCACACAGTGACACAATGTAGTGCAACAACATGTCTGAAAGGAGGATGAAGAAGTCCCCAGGGAACCGGGGGGAAACACAATCCTCCTACTTTACCCTTAATACGGCCAGTTAAAACAGGAAAACCTGTTAATATGTGAACACACTGTTCATTGTCATTACAGGCTGAGAAAAGAATCATTCTTTACTCATTTGTCACTAAGCATAGCTTTATAGGTTAGTTAACCCCCTTAGTTGTGAGTACACGGTACATATAAACACACATGATGTTTCTCAACACAACAACCAGATCATTTTCACATCTGTAACAACAACCCGATTTGCAGTGACAAGACAATTCACACATAACTCGCGTCGTATACTAAATGTAGTGCAGCAACACTCGTTTTGGAAAACATCGTTATTTACAAAACATTTAGAAGGGAAAGCCAGAAGAAGTGTACAAGGTCTGGCCAAACCTTGCCTACCCGGAGGGTAGATCAAGCGAAGTGCAGTCTCAAGGCACCGTAGTAAACACAGCCGTTCTGTATTGTCGATCTGGGCAGCGTCGCCGCTCCAACCCGTCGCTACGGTCCCTCTTGTTGATGCAGTCCTTGCCGTCCTGGCCCAGGGCAGGTTCGACGAACATCCTCTGTCAAAGATGACGTCGTAGTCAAGAGTGTTTAAAACATGTTATAATCAAAGCACGTTAAACAGAGTAGCATTAAGCTAACGGCCGCTCCAACCGTCGGTCGCTACCGCCCCTGCCCGTGAGACGCCGAGCGAACGGTGCACGCGACCAGAGGGGAGCTTCGAATCCCCCCCGCCTCTCCCCGTGAGGGAGAGGGGAGTTGGGAACCGCGGCGGCGCGCGAGGGGCCGGAGCCACCCCGCGCTGGGCCTCGGCCGATAGCAGCAAGCTAACGTTTCCTAGCCTAACCTAGGTAGGCCACCTAGTGATCACAGCAGGCCAGCGCCACAGCTAACAGCTGACTGGCTAACAGTAGGCCACCACTAGCACGTAAGCTAAGCAGCGATAGCAGCAAGCTAACGTTTCCTAGCCTAACCCAGGTAGGCCACCTAGTGATCACAGCAGGCTAGCGCCGCAGCTAACAGCTGACTGGCTAACAGTAGGCCACCACTAGCACGTAAGCTAAGCAGCTATCACCTGAACTTGTACACAATGATATAACACTCACCCAGACAGGCCGCCGTTCTGAAACCCTCCTCACTTTTTAAGAGAAAAGAGAAACAAGATGTTAACACAGTTTTACAACGGTGATTTTACCAACACCCGACGGAGCCAGCACAATACCCAACTGGCCTGTGTAGCTGACTTGAACATAGATCTTCCGCTAATGAACATCTATGCCCATATCTCCTCGTGAGGGAATACTCTCATTTGGATATGAACGATGGGGCCTAACACGGTGACAGAGAGACATCCACTCGTCCAGAAAACACAGGGATCACCAGTGTTAATGGTTGTGGCCCACTAGTTAAACTATAATGGGCTTCAGATTAAGGTCTTCCGCTGCTGCCTAAGAGGCTGAACAAAAGACCTTAATCTGGGGCCGGTGTTCGTAAACATTGTCAGTTAGCCCCCATAGCACTAACAGACAAGTGGAGCCGCAAGCAAAACAGTACAAACCAACCTGAAACCCACCGCTTCTCACAACAGCGGCGCGTCCTACAGTTCAGCTGTGTCCTGAAAGGTTTCACCCCAACCAACACAGCAAGGAACTGCAGTTGAGAGGCATGCAGCGGCGTGCTCCCAATACGAAAACCGGTGGAGGATTTTAGAATGATCACCATCTTCCAGACACTCCAGTGACGAAGACAATATCGCCGTATTTTCTCGAAAATAGTGAGAGAGAAAATAAAGATATAATGTCAACGTATCTCCTTGTTCTTCCTTTCCTCGTAAACATTGCTCTTCCAGCCAATATTTTTCTCCACGTCAAGTGGGCATATGAGCAACACGTTGCTTGTGATGAAATTTGAGAAGGAGATGAGTGTGTGGCACCACCCCTGCTTATGTAGGTAAGCGGATGGGGGTGTGGCCAGATGAATGCTGGCATTTAAAGGTACATTTTGAAATTTATTCAGTGTATATATGCTGAAGCGAGATATATGCAATGAGACGCTGAGCGGGACCTAGTGTGATACAGAACCCATAATTGCTCCCAATGAGCAATGGTTTCCTCCACCGTCGGTGTGAATGTGTGACGTGAGTGAATGGGTAAAATGTGAGGAACAAATTGTAAAGCACTTTCGATAAAAGCGCTATATAAATGCAGCCATTTAGGGGTGGCTGCATCGGGAGGAGCGGGAATCGAACCGTGAACCTTCCAATTACCAGACAATCGCTCTACCTCCTGAGCCACTGTCTGTCAGGCACCTCCAAGCCTCCAGGCTTCCCGTCCCCTGTACCCCCTTGGTTTTCCCCCCACTCTACTGTCTACTCTCTCTCTCTCTCCTCTAAGTACAGGTATGGGTTCAGGTCTGTGGAGACCAGAGGAGCAACTGATTGCTCTACTCTATTTAGACCTGGCTCAGATGTCATCATGCTGCCAGATCGAAACTTCTTATATACTGTACCAGTCAGTCATAGTATTTAGCGCTCGTCCTCGTATTATTCCCTTACCCGTTTTGCCCTGTCTTGTCCTCCTTGCTCACAGTCCTCTACCTGGCTCCTCTCCCTGTTCCTGTGTTCTGGATCCTGTGTATGACCTTCGCCTGCCTGACTACTCCTCTCCTCATTTACCTCCTGGACTGTCTGAGAACCCGGCTCTGTCTGCGACCCCCCGATTGTCCCACTACCCGTCTACACGCCTACTCCCTGGACTGTCTGAGAACCTGGTTATCGTATTACCTCTATATAATACATAGACCCACTGTTGGGTTTTCTCTGATTCCTCGTCTCTGCCTGTTTATGTCTGCATTTGGGTTCTGGCTCTAGTACAACACTGTCGACTCCACATGTTGCCACATGGCGCCCCCCATGTTAAATGTTTTTCCTACTGTCCTTAAGCCTGTTTACATGATTCTCACCAAACTTACTGTGTGGAATTACATCTTTAAATGTGTCAATGTGTGATAGACAAAACCATATGACCGGCAGATCCAATACAATTTCCGAAAAACTGAAAACATCTTTAAAAACAGTATTTCTCATGATTACATAAAAACTGTCCGACAAGTTTTCTCTTTCGAGGTCACATTTCTTTAGATACTTAAAAGTCTGCAGTTTTATCAATCCACAGTTCCCCAATCTTCCAGAAGCCACTCCTATTGACACTTTATTAAAGCCTACACCTGTCACAAAGGGTATTATATCTGTCTTGTACGGTTTGATTTCCTCACTGCGCCCTACCTCATTAGAAAATATCAGGAGGAGATGGGAGGAGTACCTGGGTGAGGACATTACAGAAGACCTGTGGGAGGATATTCTATGCCGGGTCCACTCCTCTTCAATTTGTGCCAGGCACGGGCTGATCCAATGTAAAATTGTTCACCATTCACATTTGACTAAAGTCAGGCTAGCCAAGATCTATCGCAACATTGATCCCACCTGTGATAGATGCCATTGTGCCTCTGCTACACATAGTCACATGTTTTGGTCCTGCCCTTCCCTACATAATTTTTGGTCTGAAATATTTGAAATAGTATTGAGATCCCAATCAGTCCGACTGCTATAACTGCTTGCTTTGGTGTCCCTCCTACTACCATGTCTCTGCTACGATATAAAGCTGACCTGGTGGCATTTGTTACTCTCCTGGCTAGACGTCTCATTTTACTGCATTGGATGTCACCCACTCCTCCATCTCACTCTATCTGACTGGATATTTTGTGCATTCAGGAATGGGTGTACAATACGTGCGTGCGTGCGTGCGTGCGTGCGTGCGTGCGTGCGTGCGTGCGTGCGTGCGTGCGTGCGTGCGTGCGTGCGTGTGTGTGTGTGTGTGTGTGTGTGTGTGTGTGTGTGTGTGTGTGTGTGTGTGTGCATGCTTTTTTTAAATCTTTTCACTTTCCCCCCAGTTCATTCAATGCTGGAATGAATATAAGCAATAGTATAAGAAGAATACAGAATTTTTTCCTATATCACCATCAAAATAGGTTCCAATACTCTTTAATTATCGCTGTGAATACGGATCAATTAACTTGGATAGAAAGCTTCTGTGATATGAACAGATTTGGCTTTGAAAGGGATCGAGACCTGGCTAACCTTGAAAAAAAAAACATCAATGTACTGTATATTATAGCTCTTTGTCAAATGGAGCCACAGCAGGTTCTATTCATCTACCTCTGTTAATTAAAATTCATGAGAACAAGAAGATGTGAGGCCCAAGGTCGAAGAGAAAATGTGACCGTGCCCAGTGCTATCGTCCTCAAGTTGCAGAAGTGAAATGACGGCAAATCAAAATAGAAGTTCTGTGAATGCGGTACCAGTATGTGAACAACCTCCCCCAACCTACATCATCCCGTTTATAAACCATGCAAAAAATTAAATGTGAAAGTTTCCCCCGTCTGGCAACAGCAGCCAGCTTCCCGGGCGCTTCAGAGGACAGAGAACATGCCAGCATCAGCCCTCTTGTCTGTCACACCAAAGGTGTGTGTGTGTGTGTGTGTGTGTGTGTGTGTGTGTGTGTGTGTGTGTGTGTGTGTGTGTGTGTGTGTGTGTGTGTGTGTGTGTGTGTGTGTGTGTGTGTGTGTGCGTGCGTGCGTGCTGCCGTGCGAGTGCAAGGTGTGCAACAACCCCAGGGCCGCTGTGCCACCATCCACTAAATTAAACCTCTCCTTGCTGTTCCCCCTCTCTCTCTCTACTCCTCCCAGGGTCTCCCCCCTCCCCCTGTTCTCTCTCTATCTCTCTCTCTCTCTCTCTCTCTCTCTCTCTCTCTCTCTCTCTCTCTCTCTCTCTCTCTCTCTCTCTCTCTCACTCTCTCTCTCCTCCTAAAAACTCTGTCTGAAACTCTACCGTCTTAGAACGTTCTGCAGTCAGTTGTTATATTGTATAAGGGTTACTCATGCTCAATACATGGACGGGTACAGTCTACCATTCTGTGCCTGATCTAGAGTACCCGGATCTAGAAGACCCTGATCTAGAGTACCCTGATCTAGAGTACTCTGATCGTATTAAGTGCTGTCAGGCGATTAAAAAAATTTATCTAATTAATTACAGGATTTCTAATTAATTAATCTAATTAATCGCATTTTAATCGCATAACCATTTTAGGCCTGATATTCTATAATCATATTTCAAATGGCATGTGTCCGGATGGCAGAATTCAGTACTGTATCTACAAAACCTTCTGTTTAATCATCTTCCATTTATTCCGCTGCACGTCTGGCCTAACAACCACCCCTAGGCGTGATCTAATGAGTATAACACTCCTGCGCGTGATGTAATGCTTAACTACTTCACAACAGCCAGCATGACAGTATTGTCATCGTACAACGAAAATAAGTCAATTATCTTGCGGTGGCCAGGAATAAATCCTGAGCCTCCCATGTGGCAGGCAAGAAGTCTACCATTGAGTGTTTAGACCACCAGTGTTTAGACCTGTGAACTCACTCAAATTCACTCAAACTTTTACTCAACATGTAATCATACGACAAACAGAGCTACTTGTTTGATATATTGTACAATGGTCTGGTAAGAAATCTGATTCATTTTATAGCTCAATTTGTAGCTAAAACACTAGCTTCTGCTCTCTTCTTCTGCTGAATTTTCATCAAATGTGCTACCATGGAAGAAGAACATGGAAGTCTACAGGAAAAGAAAACATGACTATGACTACAAATTGTGCCGTAAAAGTGGATTTTCTTTTAAGGTTTGGGTGAGTTTTCTGTTTATAATGGTATACCATTATGCTATGCCTATGTCTATTTTGTGTCTACATCACTGCTGTGAAGCAATTTGGGATGCAATTCTTGTATGAAAGGTGCTATACAAATAATAATAATAATTATTATTATTATTATTATTATTATTATTATTATTATTATTATTATTATTATTATTATTATTATTATTATTATTATTATTATTATTATTATTATTATTATTATTATTATTATTATTATTATTATTATTATTATTATTATTATTATTATTATACTAGTCCTATATATGATACTATAAATACTAGTGCTTGGTGTGTGTGATTACATGTTCTGCAGTCAAGCTACATGCAAGCAAGGACTTCACAGCTACGGGTTGGACTGAAACGACATCCATTTTGTGTCAAATCGGTTTGGCTGGTCTAAACTACACTTCCCTCGCGGCGACCTCATCGACAAGGTCAGATTGGCATCTTTATGCAAAGACAATTGCTGAACCTTGCTTCCTTGGTCGGCTGAATCTCTACAAGCCGCAGTGGCGGGGTCTAGACGCTGCTATCAGGTGAGAAAGTGAATATGAACGCTCCTCTCCTCTCAGGAAACTGTGCAGCTCCCGAGGCCTGAGCAGGACATCTACACTCACAGCCCTCTGACCAGGAGCTCATTAATCACACTCCCACTCGTGGCATCGAGTAATTACCCAGAGAGAGAGAGACGTACTGATACACACACACACACACACACACACACACACACACACACACACACACATACACACACACACACACACACACACACACACACACACACACACACACACACACACACACACACACACACACACACACACACACACACACACACACACACACACACACACACACACACACACACAAAAGAAGTATGCTCACAGAATCGTATTTATGTGCAGTATATGCAAATGAAACACACCTACGCGTACAGCGGTGAACTGCATTAACATATAAACACATTTATGTGGCAAACTCTACGCCCATACTGTTGTGCAATTGTACACACACACACACACTCACACAGACGGTGAATCTCAAGGGTAGAGGTAGTGGTGGAGAGAGAAGGGGTGTGTTTTGGAGGTGTTGGGCAGGTCACAGAGCCCTCCTGCTCGGGGAGGGTGTCCGTCGGTCTGGGCATGATGAAATCCTCCACCTGTCCTCATTCATCAAGTCCACCACACATATTAATTACCACACACCTTCAGAGTAACAGCAGAGGACACACACATGGGCACGTACACACACACACACACACACACACACACACACACACACACACACACACACACACACACACACACACACACACACACACACGGTCCACCCCCATATTCCTCCTTCAACATTGTAACTGCACACAAACCTACATACCCCTGGTCCACCCCTGCAATCCTCTCTCGACTCTCGCTCACACACACACACACACACACACACACACACACACACACACACACACACACACACACACACACACACACACACACACACACACACACACACACACACACACACACACACACACACACACACACACACACACACACACACACACACACACACACACACACACACACACACACACACACACACACCTCCGTTCCACCCACAACCATACAGTATCACTCACACACACCACTGCACTCTTTCATTTACACACACACACACACACACGCACGCACGCACGCACGCACGCACGCACGCACGCACGCACGCACGCACGCACGCACCACACACACACACACACACACACACACACACACACACACACACACAATAGCAGAGCAGAGAACCCGCCCACCACAGACTCACACCCTACATCATGGTTTAAATTCAGCTGTGGTGCCAACATATTGATCTCGATTCTAACTGACTGTGGCACTCAGACTCAGATGTGTGTTTTTAGAGGAGGCCTGGATGTCAGGTATGGTTATAGTATTACAGTCCCCGAACCAGCGTGACAGCCACTCAACTGGCCTCTCCTAGAGTAGACGACAGCTACTGGGAGTCTCTCTTGCAACTACAAGACGATTCCCCCGAGCTGGCCCTTAATTGGGAGCAGATCGCTAGCTTGCGTTTAGTCTTCTAATCTTTTTTTAAGCATTTCATAATGAGACGGAGGGCAGCTTGTCTCCGTCGAGAGGGGCCTCCTCTTCTGAAGCCCACATGACATGATTAAAGTCCTCTAAATGACCGGCTTCTCTCTCTCTCTCTCTCTCTCTCTCTCTCTCTCTCTCTCCGTTGAGATGTCTGTCGTCGTCCCCCTTTAATCAGACGCTGCCATTCACACATCGTCGCACCACTGTGTCTTTGACACCACCAGGAGCACTGGCTCCCGTCGAAAATATATAACTAAAGAAAAAGAAAAAGAAACGATGGGCCAATTAGAAGCGCTGCGGAAAGATAAAAGTGTCATTATCACACCATCCCAAGGCGTACACACGTCAGGCCAATTAATGAGGGGCTACACGGCGATTGTAGGGGCTACACGGCGATTGTGGCTGGACAAAAGGGCCGCTCCTCCTCTCTGCCTAAAGCCTTGAGATAGAGAGAGAGCAAGAGCGAGAGAGAGAGAGAGAGAGAGAGAGAGAGAGAGAGAGAGAGAGAGAGAGAGAGAGAGAGAGAGAGAGAGAGAGAGAGAGAGAGAGAGAGAGAGAGAGAGAGAGAGAGAGAGAGAGAGAGAGAGAGAGAGAGAGAGAGAGAGAGAGAGAGAGCGAGAGAGAATGAATAAGCAATGATCTGTGCAGGCGGTGGCAGCTAACTACATCGGGACAGTTAATTGATCTTCATTACCTTAATTATGGCTGTGATGTGAAGCAGAGGATGAAAAACGGGTCACATCGCTGAATGATTCTGTCTGAACAATGCACACTGTTAAGCTATCTGCCGACCTTGAACCTATAGCTCAGAACTAATGCTGCTGCCAAAGTGATGCAGGAGAGAGAGAAAGAGGGGCGGGAGAAGGTATGTGTGTGTGTGTGTGTGTGTGTGTGTGTGTGTGTGTGTGTGTGTGTGTGTGTGTGTGTGTGTGTGTGTGTGTGTGTGTGTGTGTGTGTGTGTGTGTGTGTGTGTGTGTGTGTGTGTGTGTGTGTGTGTGTGTGTGTGTGTGTGTGTGTGTGTGTGTGTGTGTGTGTGTGTGTGTGTGTGCACGTGCATGTATTTGCTCAAAGGCCAAAGTTCATCAATACATCTAAAACATGTAAAAGTCTATTGCAAGTCACTATCACCTCACCTCCTCTCTCACCTCCATTATTCCCTTTGCTATATATTTATCTTCCTCATCATCTCCTTAGTCTCCTCATCTTACAGAATGTAACGCTCATACCATCCTCTTCCTCTCCTTACTCCCCGTCTTATTAGCTGACAAACCGAACCCCGACGACAGTTTATCAAACTCCAGCAAGAGCATCCTGGTTTTAAATAAGAATGTGTGTGTGTGTGTGTGTGTGTGTGTGTGTGTGTGTGTGTGTGTGTGTGTGTGTGTGTGTGTGTGTGTGTGTGTGTGTGTGTGTGTGTGTGTGTGTGTGTGTGTGTGTGTGTGTGTGTGTACGTGCGTGCGTGTGTGTGTGTGTTTGTGTGTATGTGTCTGTCTGTGTGTATCCACATGCAGGTGTGTACGAGTGTGCGTTCATATTTGTATACGTGTACATGATTGTTTGTGTGCATGTGTCTATGTGTGTGTGTGTGTGTGTGTGTACTGAATGTGTCTGTCTGTGTGTATCCACATGCAGGTGTGTATGAGTGCATTCGTATTTGTATGTGTGTACATGATCGTGTGTGTGTGTGTGTGTGTGTGTGTGTGTGTGTGTGTGTGTGTGTGTGTGTGTGTGTGTGTGTGCGTGTGCACGTGAGAGTGTGTGATCTCCCCTGTCTCCCCAGTGCATGGCTGGCTGCGTCGTCAGCAAGCTTGGGCTATGCCCTTGTGTTTGAATAAACAACATCTGAGATGGCTGTGCTTGTGTATAATATCTGTCGCTGAGCTGCCACCCTGTGATCCCTGCATCCTGACCCTTGTCCCCGAGGACGGGCCTGACGTGGAAATCACAGTGACAGGGTGTCCCCCAGCCTGTCCATCTGCCTTACAATCCGTGTCCTATTCCACACACCAGTCAGGTGACCTGTCCCTCTGCCCTGGGTATGGAAATGAGATGTGATGCCGAACATAGGAAGCGGTGACTGACTGCAGGGCAAGGGGGTGGAATGTAACGTAAGTACTTTTATTGAACATAGGAGGCAGTGGAGAACTGCTGCAGGGCAAGTACTTTTACTTATACATTAAAAGCACACCTTACGAAAGTAAGATTTTCATTAAACATACTATTTCATTAACACATTGGGCGCCGGGCATTGTGCCCATCATTATACCCAGTCTGCCAGCACTGTAACCCTATGGAGATGTTTACCTTCTTTGCAGGGCTATAACTTTTTAAATATTATAGCTATATCTGCATTACTATGGCCCATTCAACATCGATTATCTATCGTTCTGGATGTGGGAACGTTATATTTTTTCATCCATACATTGTTCAATCAATCAATCAGATTTATTTATATAGCACATTTCACATGACGCGTGTCAACCAAAGTGCTGTACAGAGGGTAGGTACACATAGATACAGATTGTTGTGTTAATACGGTCTAGAATATAAGTATGTTTTTAAGCTTTTCTGCTGTAATTCCAAAAACACTAGTTATAGGCCCTGACGCATATGATAGATTATCGATTGACGTTTCTTTCATATACACGCTATATTAAAAAATTCAAATGTATATGATCGGTATACATTATGCTTCATCATGCGTGAAGGAAAGGGGGGGGGGGGTCGTTTATAATTCCTTAATCGTCAGTAACGGCTTTATTTAGTATGGGTTGATATGTTGAGCAGATGGTTTGCAGTGAAATTAATAAACAATCGGGCTGAAAATAACGTTATACTCCTCTTACCGTTCGCCGATGAGACTGGAGGAAAAAGATCCCAATTATTTGACGTCGATCTCCTACATCCATTTCCGGTTAGTATGGCGCAATAAACGCCAAAATCATATTGATTATTGCGTTTCGAAAGCAATCCAAATGCACTCGAGTGTTTGTCTGGATGCACGTAACAACATATGACTGCCGGAGGGAATTCCTCGACGCACCGATCGCCACTTCCGGTTTTGGTGCGAGTGTAGTCCGGAGGGAGGCTGGATGAATTATGAATGCCATGGCGAAAAAATGAAATATTGATCCCAAAAAACGATTTACGCCGTGCATGGCGGGCAATAACGACTTACGCCGTTTATGGCGCACAATGTGTTAATAAAGATCCTTTCCACACATGTTTTTATTACTTAAAAAAATTTGTATAAAGAATTGAACAATTAGTTTGGTATGGTTTTTCGACCAAAGGATTTCAATAAACTACTGAAAATGGCTTAGCAGCATCCCTACACCTTTGCAACAACACCACCAATGCAAGAATCTATAAATGCCATGCCTCCATTTTCTCTTTTTAAACGGTTCGCCAAACATTTGTATCACCCAAACACAACACTTCTTAGCCTACACAATCTTGTTATAACTGTTATAAAGCGATTTGCTAGATGTATCAACTGATAATACAAGCTTCACGTTAGCATTTAGCATTTCCTGGATGACAGTGTGGCCAGCTGGGCAATAGAGACCATGATATGTTTGCAGGATTCACACAGGTGTCTCAGATTTTGAGGAAGTACAGAGAAGCCCCCAACCCCTCCAGTGAAATAATGTGAAAGAATCTGGTGACACGTTCTGCACAAATAACAATTTGTATAGTCAAAGTCATGCCTCCAAGTGGAGTTACCTGTACAAGACACAGAGTCTAATAGCAGTGTGGCTTCCCTGTGCAATCTTAACTAGGACACACTGTGTCATAGATGCAAAGTGTTATAGAAAATATCATATGTTTCATCCTATTACAATTCCAAAATCAGCATGTACAGCATGTATTGTCTGGAACCATTTTAACGACCAATTCTCTCACAACTAAATAATGTTCTAGGGCCAAATGCAGCTTATCAGTGTTCATCCCACGCTGTTATGAGAACTGCCTGACTTTTCTTCCTGGATGCAAAACCTTGATTTATTTTACTATAAGGCTGAAAGAATCCTTGGGCTCGGGGCTCACTTCGCAGATTGTCTTTCGCTCTAGTTTTAGGCTGCAGCATGTTACTACTGTTGGGTTGCTAATGTCAGCTTGGCTAACGTTAGCTTGGCTAAAGTATGTTGCTAATGTTGATAGCCTACCACATGTCAATACTGTTTCTGTTAGAGTTAGAGGTTATATATGATTGCTAGTAACTGTCTAACTATGCATAACTGTTTCCACTAGAGGGCGCTATAGGCGGAGCCGCTAATGCTACCGCCAGGTGGAGGGTATTTAAGGAGATGTCTCCTCCCCCTCTATCTCTTCCCACCTGCCTCTCACGGAGAGGAGAACTCATGTACTGCTGTGTGCAATTGTAAATAATAAACCACGCCGATTAAAGGCTGAAGGGAGAAACCATGTCTCAGGAACATATTATTGTCGCCCCATAGCCAGACTCTGTCAACAGTTTCAATGCTCTTGTTTCAGAACCAATGACAGTGCACTAAGGCAACGTTAGCTTTAGCATAGCCCAGCAGTAGCTTGATGGTGTGGATGCTAGCTGTTAACGTTAGCACCAGCAGCAGGCCATATAATTCAGTATGCAGATTCATCAATTCATCGTAAATTTTATAACTTGGCTTTTTTTATATCTTTAATACTAAGTATTGCAGCAAAGCACACATTGCTTGGTGGTGGTGTGGTGCTTCAGTAGCTGGCTAGCGTTAACTAGTAGTGTGAGCCGGGATTAGTCGACTGTTGTGAGGACAGACAGAGATACAGACCAACCTGGTTCTAGACGGATTGGCCCCTTTGGCGCCACACCGTAAAACACATTTAACATGAAACCAGAAAAATACTAAATATTATAGCAGGTATACTTTGGTAGAAAATTGTTATAGAATAGAATGAAACTGAAACTTTTGGGGTTTTGCTCTCCTCAGGGAGCAAATCCCTAGCGTTAACTGGTGGTATTTGACCTGTCTCTCTGCCCTGATTGCATTCATTGGCACCTGGAGTTAAGGTGGCTTTATATGCTCTTCCGTGTCACTACTGACACTGTGAGTCGATCGCCAGACTATCCGTGAGTAAACACTTATCGCTCCTGCCATGGAGAATAAGTTTGTTCGCCATGTATATTAATTGCCGTGTCTTTGCCTTATCAATTGTGTAACTTTATTGTGTGTTTATGTAGCACCGTCGCCCGCCGTGTTTCTTTCTTGATGTGTTTTGGAGACAGCATTTTCTCCCATTTGCTTTCCCCATTTATTATAGTTCAGTTTATTGTTTGTGCTATAGCATGTTTTGGAAACTTGTTTTCTCCCCTTTATTTTGTCCACTGTGACGTGCATATCCTTACGCTACTCGAATTAAAAGGAGCGGTGCTCAAATTCGAAGATCACCAACTGTCTCTCGTCGTTTCTGTTCTGCACTGCACCTGGGTCCAACACACCTACCCAAACCGTAACACTGGTGTAAACTCCACCTCTCACCCCTTCCCACTGAATCCTTATAAAACACCAAATTTCCATATGAACCATCAATACATATCATAACCCCACTACAACAATGTGTTTCCTCTTCAGAAAACAAGGCTCAAGAAATCAACGTCACCTCGGTTTTGTACTGTAGCAGTGCTTGTTATTCTTACTGTCAGTGCTTATTTTTAACATGTAAAAGATGAGCTATCCACACGGTGGATGTGTCACGAATGATTTCAGAAGTGAAGTCTCAACGCTGCCAGACAAAACTGTGCTCTGAAGGACAGCTCGACATATTTCCACCGCCAACAAATGATGTGCGACAGAGAATCCTCAGTGAGTGAGTCAGGCCAATTAAATATAGTATTTAATTTCCAACACAAAGCAAGGTGTCACTAAAGGTGTTTGCGTTTATACCGGTATCAGGTTTATAGCTCAGTCAGAGTGGAGAGAGAGACTCACATATTGCAAGGAATAACTCTAGATAATTTAACCCATCTAGCCAAAGCATTCCGACCACCCCACCCTAATCCTTCCAGTAACCATTGTTGACGAGGGCTTGTCGGTAATTCACCGGGCCAGATTCATAAGCACACATTCCGGAGACTGTACTTTTGGTCACAAATCCAACCTGATAGTGCCCTCTCTGCACACAAAAAACAACAGATGATCAGATTGGTTTATCCCCCAGTTTAGTGCCAGAGCTTGCTAGCTCTCTCTCTCAATCTCTCTCTCTCTCTATTTCTCTCTCCATGTCAGTCCTCTTTCTCTCTTTATCTCTCACACTGTTATCTCCTCTCTCTTAATAAATCGCTCTCCGTCTTTGGGGGGGGGGGGGGGGGGGGGTTACTAGCAGCAGGTTACTGCAGTCATTTCATATTTTCTCAGAATATAAAATAGGGATTATTAAAAATTGTTATTATTCCATATGCTGTGGATGTGTGTATTAGGGGTGCACAACACTGATACTGGTATGGGATATCAGCGCGATACCAGGCGAAAACAGGGTTTGGCATTGTTACAACCAAGCCTGGATGTTTTGCCCTAAGGCCTCCACAGTCAAGTTGAGATGGCTAGTTTGCCCCTAGGTCTTGGTTGCAACGAGGTAGACACATAGAGTTGGACGTCTTTAGCAAAAATAACAATATTTATTTAACTATGCTAAATGACAGAAAATGTGGAGAGCTGGGTACACCAGCCTCCTTGGTTCAGGATACAAAATGCACTTGGACAAAAAGAAAAATGGTGAGAGACACACTGACGAGGCTCCCGGTCTGTGTATATAGGGCATGGAGCCCATCGTCACCACACATTACAAAAAAAACTGTCAACTTCTCCTGCATGTCCTTCCTTTTTTTTTTATTATTTATCTTTTTCCCCCTCCATTTTTCCTCCGATTTTCTCCCATCCCAATGTTAGTCGTATGCCAATTCCCAGTCCCTTCCTGGTCGCTGCGCACTTACCCCCCACAGTCAGATCATCTGGGAGAGTGGAGGCTACCACGTGCTTCCTCCGACACACGTCCAGCCAATCACCGCTTCTTTTCACCTGGCAGCGCGGATTCTCATCGAGAGGGCGTAGCGTGTGGGAGGATCACACTATCCCCCTCAAGTCCTATCCGCGCTTAGCAGGCGCCCCGACCGAACTGTAGGAGTCGCTGTTTACAACGACCCGGACCCACCCCGCCAGCTTCTCCCACCCTCTAATACAGCCAATTGTATTAGTGCAGACGGCCAGCCAAGCTGGTGACAACCCCGGAGCTGTGAGCTGGATTCGAACAGGCGAATCCAGCTCACAGCTCCGGGGTTGGTGACGAACGCAATCTCTGCTCGGCCACCTAACCGCCCTGCATGTCCTTCCTCATCATATCCATAAACCTCCTCTTCTCCTGCATGTCCTTCCTCATCATATCCATAAACCTCTTCTTCTCCTCCTGCATGTCCTTCCTCATCATATCCATAAACATCATCTTCTTCTCATGCATGTCCTTCCTCATCATATCCATAAACCCCCTCCTCTCCTCCTGCATGTCCTTCTTCATCATATCCATAAACATCCTCCTCTCCTGCATGTCCTTCCTCATCATATCCATAAACCTCCTCTTCTCCTGCATGTCCTTCCTCATCATATCCATAAACCTCCTCTTCTCCTGCATGTCCTTCCTCATCATATCCATAAACCTCCTCCTCTCCTGCATGTCCTTCCTCATCATATCCATAAACCTCCTCCTCTCCTGCATGTCCTTCCTCATCATATCCATAAACCTCCTCTCCTGCATGTCCTTCCTCACCATATCCTTAAACCTCCCCTTTAGCCGTCCTCTTCTCCTCCTGCCTGGAAGGTCCATCTTCAGCATCCTTGTTCCAATATACCCAGCATCCCTCTAATGTGCTCATTCCTAATCCTGTCGTTCCTCATCACTCCCAATGGAAATCTTAGCATCTTCAACTCTGCCACCTCCAGCTTCGCCTCCTGTCTTTTCGTCAGTGCCACCGCCTCTAAACCTTACAACAAAGCTGGTCTCACTCTTCTTATAAACCGTCCCTTTCACTCTTGCTGGTACCCTTCTGTTGCAAATCACTCCTGACACTCTTCTCCACCCACTCCACCCTGCCTGCACACTCTTCTTTACCTCCCTTCCTCCCCATTGCTATGAACAGCTGACCCCAAGCTCATGCACCTTCACCACCTCTACTCCTTGCATCCTCTCCATTCCGCTGTCCTCCCTCCCAATCACGCACATGTATTCAGTCTTGCTTCTACTGACTTTCATACCTCCACCTCTCCAGGCTCACCTCAACCTGATCCCTATACTCTCACTAAAGTGTCACAATGTCATCCGCCAACATCATAGTCCATGGAGACTCCTTTCTGATCTCCTCTGTCAACCTGTCCATCACCATTGCAAACAAGAAAGGGCTCAGAACTGATCCTTGATGTACTCCCACCTCCACCTTGAACTCATCCGTCACTCCTAGCGCGAACCTCACCGCTGTCACACTTCCCTCGTGCATATCCTGCACCACTCTTACATACTCCTCTGCCACTCCCGATACAATAACACACCTCCTCTCTTAGCATCCTGTCATATGCTTCCCGAGCAAATCCACCACCATCGTCCTTCCACACTCCTTTCCTTGACACCTACCAGCATCCCTCATCCCCTCTGTTCCCTTCACCGACATTCATTCGATTTTTATTTAATCGCGAAGGGTCATCGAGAGCAAGCTCTCATTTACAATGACGTTGAGAAATACAAAACGTGATAAATACAAAGAAATCTAAATATAGAAACGGAAAGTCAATCAATTAAACGTTTAGTATAATTAAAAACAACTGCAGACTGTGGTGGCGGTTTGCTATTAAAGATTTAAACTGACCAATATACTAATGAATTTACTTTTAAAGTGCATTGCAAACCATTCCAAACTCTGTTCTGTCCTGATTCCATGGCAGTGGAACAAACCTCCGTCTGCAGCTGAAACCCGCTCAACCTCCCACCGCCGACTAAAAACATATTCAACCTTATTCAATCAATATCTGAACGAATAACATTTCATATTGTCTATGCCAGTGGTTCTCAACCGGTGTGACATGGAATCTTGGAACGACCAATACAGGCTTCATAAAATATGATTTCTAAATGGCAGACATTTCAGTTCAACATAAATAGTTGTACCCACAGTGCTACCTGTGCATGCTTCTGACAGAAAGCCCCTGCCAGTGACAGAGTGGGTGGAAGAGTGAGTGACCCCAATTTGCCAGGCATAGCCCCCAGCGGCAGTCCTGCATGCAGTGGGAAAGAGAGAAAATGATCTCTGTCTGGAGATATCAATAGCCCTCGACCTGAGTGCATCATCTGTAGGGAAAGAGGCTCTCGAAAACAAAGTGTCCTCCACAGATAACTGCTGCACTGTAGATTCAGATAATTGCCTCCCTCCCTCACTCAAGTTGTGACGTTAATGACACAGTTACGTTAATTGTGATTTCAGTTGACTAAGTCTGTCCTGATAGAGCCACATAATGCATCAGCTAGTATAATTTTTTTAACTGAAAGTCAAATTTCAAGTCTGAAGCCATGAAAGAGTAGGGCTGCGTCGATCGCCCAGTCTGTATGAGTCTGCCCCCCCTCTCGTTCTCCATTTATTTCTGTTGCCTAAATCCACAGCCCTTCTCTCACATATTCTGGATTATGACTCTGGTGATATCAACATGCAACTTCAAAATCCAGATAAGAGATACAGGGGGACTTAAAATTAGCCTATAGATATGCATTTAACTTGTCTGCGTTATATTTCGTTCTAGCTTAGCATTCTGCTCGCTATTGGACTAGCTCGTTTATACTTATTGTATACATTGAAAGTATTTCTCATGCACTTCTACCCAGCCACGCCCACTTCCGGTCACGTATATAACCGCGACGCGAGGCCGTACTCATCCTTCACTCGTCCTTGTGTGTTTAAATGCGCTCTGCAGCTTGAGAGATGGAGATAGTTATCAGTGTGAATTTAGTTTGGAGATGGCAACACCACCAGCGCTTCCACTGCTCATCGCGGGGGTTCCCTGGACCGGCATCCGGTTTCCTCGCTGGCGTGTCGGGCCTAGCAGCCTCGACACTGCGAGATGCAACTGGAGGAAGGGAGAACTGTAACGTTCTGGGTTTCTAGGCTTAGGAACCCTACTGTCTTTCTGGAGTTCTTCACCTGGTGGTTGGTATTTGCACTCATTGTTGGTCACTTCTGGTTCGCTGTCATTACACTGATTGAACTGTCACCACTGGTTGCTGTCACTGGCTGTCATCTTGCCGTCACTAATTGATGCATTGGAATGTCAGGAATGTGGCTTTATATTGACTACTGTACTCCTTGTTGAGTCTTCAGACTGTCCTGCATGCAGACGGAGTAAGGACCTGTGCTACCTTCTCGTTCCTGTTAACATTTATTCTTTGTATTTACCTTTTGTCTTTACTCTCAGTTGACACCCGGCGTCTTTCATATGCTTTGCTGGCATTGCTCTGTGTTCTTGCTATTAAAGACACCCTACTGAGGAAAGAGCAAACCACATCTCCGTCTCATTTCCTTCCTCCACTGCACCTTAACAGAGAATGTTGTTCTCTTTTCCCTAGACGGACTAAAGCAAGGAAGCGATTGGTGCTTGCCGCGCATCACAGAGTTTTCTTCAGACCCGACGAGAGAGTTCCTCCGGCTAAAGAGTGACAACTAACAACGCGCAGTGGTGGTGGCGAGCCGCACCGCCCTCTAGTGAGGCCAGTGGCGCGGTGGCACAGACGTTTTTAGGCTGTCACTGTCGCCCGTCGCACCGTTTAATCAGAAGCGTGAGCACCAGACAGGCTTGTATTATGTTTTCGCTTGGCGCGCTTGGGTTAAACCAAGAGCCTCGCAGAACATGTACGTGGCAGCCAATATGAAGATAATACTGCTTGCCTCTCACAGTTGTGTTTGTTTGATTAACTGAAAATTGTATTTACAAAGCAGTGCGGCTCAGTACACACAGTTGTTGCATGGTGGACCGGAGAAAGACTTTCGTCTTGTTATATCAGAGTCCCCTATGTTTGCAATTAGTCATAAATGCTGTTTGGCTCAGCGCGGTCTGAGGCACTGCGCGGCACGCAACCCTCAACCCGCACAAGGTAGGGGTTGCGGACCGAGCTAAAACGCCGGTGATTCCCCCTCAAACCTTTGTTTGCATATGTTTTTGTTCAATAAAGAGAGAGTTGCGTTTTTTGGTTGAAACAAACATGCAGTCACTCAAATGTGTGTCCAAAATGGAATATAACGAGGGTTATCCTATAACCCTCGTTATATGAGTTCATGACAAGTGGGCGATAGTCTATCTTGTGAAGTGGAGCCGTGGTGGTTCGTGTGGGGTTTTCAAAACGATAAAAAAGCATATGCAGTGGGCGGCTGGGTGGCGCAGCGGACATTGCGCTCGTCAACAACGCAAGAGATACAGGTTCGAATCCGGCTGTCGCCGTTGCCTCCGGCTTGGGCCGGCCGTCATACTAACTCAATTGGCAGAGTTAGCGGGTGGGAAGTCGAAGGGTGGTAGTCTGGTCGTTGTGAACAGCGACTCCTACAGGTTGGTTGGGGCGCCTGCACAGCAAAGTCAGGAAAATGGCGGGGGCAGTGTGAGCCTCCTACACGTTACTCCTCGCCAAATGAGAGTCCGCGCTGGCAGGTGAAAAGATGTGACAGGCTGCCTCCACATGTATCGGAGGGGACATGTGATGCAAGGCTTCTATCCTCCCTACAACCGGCCAGTCAGCTGTTTAGTGTAGCCGCCTGTGGAATGGATCCTATGGTCCCAGGTTACATTTGTGGCAGCGGTGGGATCTCACTGCCCTGTGAATCTGTATCCAGGGTTATACAGTAGCAATGGGGGCGGGATCTCAGTGCCTTAACCCTGGGAAAGTGCGTGCGAGGACACACTTCTGAGGGGGAAGACGACTTGAACTTAATTAAGAGTGTGCTTTGCCGGTTGGGATTGGACGATATCTATACAGTATGTGATTTTTAGATCTTTTGAGTTTCATTTGAGTAATATTAAAAAAAGAAAAAAGTTCTCAGGCAATGTATCTGATTAAAGAGGCATTTCTCTTGTCGTCTCACTGTTCTGTCGTGAGGATGACATGTGATAATCTACCCCCCTCTTAGTGACCTCATCCAGATGGAGTTTCTCCTGGGACGAAGGGGGGCTCTCGAGACACGGAGCACGTAGGTGAGTTTTAAGTCAGATTATCATACTTAAAATATCTTTAAGTAAAGGTTGGGAAAATGATTAAAAACTATATTACTTTCGACTTAAAAGCTGACATATAGCCTAGCGGGGCTATGGAGGCTGGTGGGAAGACAAGCAGCACAGTGTGAAATTTGCCATGACTTGTCATCAGTCTAATTTCAGCCCAGATTAGAGAGAAAGTGTGCTGGCCCCCTCCAGTTGCCCACAGTAGAAGTGGTTCCACTCTGCGGCTTAATGGAAATCACTGCAGAATGAGATGTCAGTGAACTGAGGAGTGAGAGAGGGAAGTGTGGAGGCACAGATGAAAGAGAAAGATATGGGGAGGTGTAGAGAGGAGAGGAGAGAGAGAAACAGAGGCAGCGTGTAAGAGAGGATAGGAGAATAAAGGGTGTAACCTGTAGCAGGAGATAAGAGGACAAAGAACGATAAGAGCCAGGGAGTAGATAGTGGAGGAGAAAGAGAGAGAGAGAGAGAGAGAGAGAGAGAGAGAGAGAGAGAGAGAGAGAGAGAGAGAGAGAGAGAGAGAGAGAGAGAGAGAGAGAGGGGGAGAGAGTTAGAGAGAGAGACAATTGATTTCTTTCTGGCTTTGGCCTGGCTGATTATCCTTCGCCCTGCATCCAGGAGTGCTAAGGCGATTAACATTACAAATTGTCTATTTAATTCATGCGCCTGGCGTAATAGTTGGGATACTGCACTCCTCTCATTGGCCATAAATCTGCCTCTCCTGCCTCAAAGCGCAATTAATGGGAGAGCGGGCGCCGGCGACCGACTACTCCTGCGGTCCAACAGATGACATGGGTTAATCACCAACCATTACACAGCATGTCAGCAGGCTATATGGGGCCGGTATAGGTAGTACTTAACAGTCCTGGCCGCTCGACAAACTGCCCTGTGCTACTTATGAGAGGATGACACCGCTCCCCGAAGAGCATCGAGAGGGGAGGTGGTGATGGGAGTCATTAAACGGTGACAGTCGAGGGCTTGAGTGACATGTAAGGGGGCCGCTTCTTGGAGACTCCGGAGCCCCCCCCCCCCCCCCCCCCCCCGTCACTTAAAACTCTGCTAATAATTTTCAGGGTCAACTGGTGGAGACGTCAGAGCCGAGAGCAGAACTCCCCCATGTCAACCCCCTTTCGGTACACCTCTGGAACGCTCTATCTGCAATTACAGATAACTGTTCACCTTTCAGTCGAGACAGAGAGACAGAGAGAGAGAGAGAGAGAGAGAGAGAGAGAGAGAGAGAGAGAGAGAGAGAGAGAGAGAGAGAGAGAGTGAGAGATTCTTAAAAGCTCCAGATTCGGTTATCGCTAAAGGCTGTGGCAATTCTAGGCCACTTAGATAATGAGGTCAAAATGACAGCACAAGAGCTGAAGACTTCAACACTATCTCATCTCGAGACGAGAATCCCTCAGAGCCGTAGGCCTACTTGGATTCAAGTCGTGGCAGAACGTGTGCGTCGTCTCGTTTTGTACATAAGGCCATGAATGTAGGACACTTTCACAATTATTCTCCTGGCTTCACACACTTCCTTTAGCCCTGAATCACGCTGGATGCCTTGAATGAAAGGAATTAATGAGTTATGGCAACAGTTGTACAGACCATTAAGTGCCAGAGTGTCGATGCCCTCCATTAGCCTACATGAGACATGCGGCCCCCTCTGCGCACACACCAACCTCCCTCCACAGACACACACACACACACACAAACACACACACACAGACACAAGAACACACAGACACATACAAATCCAGCGTAAAAACAGGATGTCGCGAGGCTCCTCCGTCTCAGCCGTGGGCAGTTTAGCGCAATAGCACTCTGTAATCATCTCCCACGCAGAGGTAACGTCAGAGAGCGTCTGAGAGGAAGCTTATTCCACCAGAACTGTTTACAGAGGGAATTACAGAGGACTGCAGTTAGATAATATTTAAACCCGTAAATATG
>NC_140173.1:81427200-81444700 GCF_963971535.1 Notolepis coatsorum
AGTTAGAGAGAGAGACGATTGATTTCTTTCTGGCTTTGGCCTGGCTGATTATCCTTCGCCCTGCATCCAGGAGTGCTAAGGCGATTAACATTACAAATTGTCTATTTAATTCATGCGCCTGGCGAGAGAGACCGGGTGGGTGCACGGGAGGAGGGGGCAGACTCAAGTGAATGTGACTATTCCTAAATGAGAACTATAAGCTCAGATGTTTGTTTTTATTATTATTATTGTTTACATGGGTCTTGATCCTTGAAAGTGTGTGACAAACCCCATGCCCCCTGTTACGATACCTCCACCAGGCCAGGAGAGGGCGCTCTCCACCTGAGAGAGGCGAGTCATATGTAGAGACTGTAGAAGGAGACTGAATGATATGCATCGTATGCTAGTAGCTGGACTTGATGCGAGTGTTCAATAAAGTACACAACTGAATACCATTAGTGTCATACTTGATAGCGAACACCAAACATGGTGTCAGAAGCCAGAACCATGCCAAAAGGACAAGTAAGACAAGGATAAAGATGAAAAAAAGAAATTAAAAATACGTCGAACGATAACCTAACCAGTAGCCGCACGAACAGCTAACTTGCTAAGGTAACGACACGGACAGCTAAGTGGCTAACATGACGACGTACAACATCCCAGTTCCAGAACCAATGGACATGAAAGGAGACGTCTACAATAACTGGACGTTTTTTCGCGCACAATGGGAAAACTATGAAATAGCCACGGGACGAGATAAAAAGGAAATGAAGATACGAGTGGCTACTCTACTGACTATTATGGGTAAAGAATGCCATCAGCTACAACGACACCTACACATGCAAGATGAAGACAGGGATGACGTAGTGAAAATACTACAGGCATTACAGGCACATTTTGAACCAAACAGGAATGTAATATATGAACGATTTCTGTTTAATGACTGTAAACAAAGCCAATGTGAAACGTCAGACCAATATGTAGCCAAATTGAGGAAGATAGCAGACACATGTGAATTTAATGCACTAAAAGAAGAGCTCATTCGAGACAGGATAGTCATGGGCACCAAAGATTCCAGTGCACAAGCACGAATGCTGAGAGAACCAAAACTCACACTAATGAAAGCAATAGACGCGTGTAGATCCAGTGAACAGACACAAATCCAAATTAAGAAAATAGGAGGAGAACAGGAAGCTGTACATTACGCTTCCCGGGGACGCAGCTTTGAATCAAGCTATACCTCACGAGGACGTCAGTCAGAACCACGTACCCAGAAGACGTATAGGCAACCCAATACTTACAGTGACACCAAACACAGACCACAAAAAGACTCTCTCTGCCACTACTGTGGATCAATGCATGAGAAGGCCAAATGTCCAGCATATGGGGTCACCTGTAAAGCATGTGGCAAACGGAATCACTTTGCCCGAGTGTGTAAGAAGGACCAGCACAAACCTCAACTACACATGATGGACAAAGAGGGAGACTCGGATGAACAATCAGAGGAAATGTGGTATATCTCTCAAGTGAACTCACTTGAAAACGCTACAAACAAATGGTTCATTAATCTCAAACTAACAGCACAGACGGATAAACCATTGAGTTATGATACCAGCGAGACTCTGAAGTGTCAGCTTGACACAGGATCTACAGTCAATGTAATGGGCTTCACTGACCTACAACGCATCCTACAGGACGGGAACCCGAACCTACTACACAGCGAAGCCACACTGAAGCTATATGATGGCACACTGATAAAGCCCAGAGGAGAATATGAACTCAAAGCGGATCACGAAGGGACGATATACAACCTCAGATTTCAGATAATAGATACAGAACAGACCCCACTGCTCTCAGCGGAAACCTGCATGAGACTGAACCTGATCAATGTGAATCATAAACATGTAATTCACAGTGTTGACATCCAGAGCCAGCCGAACACAGATAATCCCCAGACAGCAGAAGAGATTATTTCTAAATATGAAGATGTCTTTGAGGGGCTTGGCTGTCTACCAGGAGAGTTACACCTGGAAATAGACCCCAAAGTGCAGCCAGTACAACAACTGCCACGACGGACGCCTATTCCAATAAGAGAGAGGGTAATCAAAGCCATAAGAGCAATGGAACAGGGAGCCATCATAACCAAGGTCACAGAGCCGACGCCATGGATCAGCAACATGGTGGTCACAGAGAAGAAGGACAAACTGCGCATATGCCTTGACCCAGGTGCACTAAACAAGGCTTTGTTGAGGTCACATTACCAGATGCCCACGGTAGAAGAAGTGTTACCAGACATAGCAAATGCAAAAATATTTTCGGTGCTGGACGCCAAAGATGGATACTGGCAGGTGAAGCTAGATGAAGCGAGCAGTCATCTAACCACATTCTGGACTCCCGAAGGACGATACAGATGGCTGAGGATGCCTTTTGGTATAAAACCAGCAGCAGAAGAATATCAAAGGAGGCAGCATGAAATATTGGTGGGCCTAAAGGGGGTGAGTGTGATAGCAGATGACATTTTGGTGTACGGATGTGGAAACACCAATGAAGAAGCGATGGCTGACCACGACGGAAATCTCAGAGCCCTGCTGCAGAGAGCCAGAGAGTCCAACTTGAAACTCAACAAGAAGAAACTCAGGCTGAAGCTTCCCAGCGTGACATACATGGGTCATCGTCTCACGGCAGAAGGTTTGTGTCCAGATCCGGAGAAAATCACTGCCATCCAGAACATGCAGACGCCGACAGATGTCAAGTCACTCCAACGGCTGTTGGGGTTTGTTAACTATCTGTCAAGGTTCCTACCTAGTCTATCAGACGTATGCGAACCACTGCGACGACTGACCGATAAAGACATAGAATGGACATGGTTACCGAAACATGACGCAGCACTAGAGAACATAAAACACTTGGTCACACACCACCCAGTACTCAAATACTACGATCTCAAGGAAGAGGTCACCCTCCAGTGTGACGCCAGCGAGACAGGCCTAGGAGCAGTCCTCCTACAACATGGACAACCTGTAGCATTCACCTCCAGGACGCTGACGCCCACAGAACAAAGGTATGCACAGATAGAGAAGGAATGCCTAGCCATTGTGTTCGCGTGCGACAAGTTCGACCAGTACATACATGGCAGAGACTATATCACAATACACACTGATCACAAACCACTGGAAATCATCTTTAAAAAGTCTTTACTTTCAGCACCCAAGAGGCTACAGAGGATGCTGCTCAGACTACAGAGATACCAACTACAGGTGATATACAAACAAGGCAAAGACCTACATGTGGCCGACTTCCTATCCAGGGCGCCACTACCCAACACGGTGCACACAGAGATGCAGACACCAACCACGATCTACGCCATGGGCCTCACTACGAAGGAAATAGAACACGTAGAGCACGCAAGTAACATCAACATCTCCACACAGATGCTGAAAACCATCAAAACTCAGTCAGCACAAGACCCAGTGTTTCAAACACTACAAGCGAGAGTCATCAAGGGATGGCCAGAGTACAAACAGGACGTAGGCCACTTACTACATCCATTCTGGACCTACAAAGAGGAACTCACGGTCGAAAATGGACTTATTTTTAAAGGGGACAGAGTACTCATTCCTACAGTGTTACACCCCATGTTCTTATCAAAGATTCACACAGGCCACTCAGGCGTAGAAGCCAGCCTCAGGAAAGCCAGAGAGACAGTCTTCTGGCCAGGCATAACGAACGACGTAAAGAACTTTGTCAATGACTGCTCCACATGCAACGCAGTCCAACGAAGACAACAAAGGGAAACACTGATTCCCCAACCAATCCCTCACATCCCATGGTCAAAGGTGGGAATGGACTTGCTCACAGTCAACAAGTCCACATACCTCATCATGGTGGATTACTACTCAGATTACTGGGAACTAGACGAGCTGGCAGACTACACATCATCTACCGTTATGGAATGCTGCAAAAAGCACTTCAGCAGACATGGAATCCCTCACATTATGTTCACGGACAATGGGCCTCCGTTTTCAGGAATAGACTTTCAATGTTTTGCGCAGGAATGGGATTTCAGCCACAAGACATCATCACCCTACCACAGTCAGAGCAACGGCAAAGCAGAGGCGGCAGTGAAAATAGCAAAGACTCTGCTGAAGAAGACCATCCTGGATGGAGAAGACCCATGGAAAGCCATCCTGGCATGGAGGAACACTCCAACAGAGGGTCTAGGGAGCTCTCCAGTGCAGAGACTCATGTCCAGGAGGACACGGACACTCCTGCCCACCAGGGACACGCAGATGAAGCCCACCGTGGTGAGGAATGTCATTGAACGGAAGCAAGCCAAAACAGTGACAATGAAACGCCAATATGACACACAAGCACGGGACATGCCTGTGATCATCCAAGGACAAACTGTGAGAGTCCTGCTTCACCCCAAAGACCCAGACAGTAGATGGTCACTCGGAACATGCATCGATCAACACAGTGACCGCTCTTACATCGTTCTGGTAAAGGGAAGGAAATACCGCCGGAACCGAAAGGACATCCGGCCAGTGACAGAAAAGATCCATATATCCCCTGGGGAAGAACTAATCGACTGGGATACAGAGACTGATACAGACACACCAGAGAATAGAGAACCACAGGTCGCAAGGGGGGAGTCAGAATATCACCAAGACACCCAAACCCCAAAACACACTAGAACCAGATCCAACATTCAGAGACCTGTGAGATACTCAAAAGACTATGTAACATAAAGAGAGAACAAAGACAAGGGGCGAGAGCGTTGAACAATGTTATTACAATGTTAAGAGTTTTCATCAAAATGTTAGTGATGTATAAGTTTAAGGTTAAGGGCATATGAAGTTATCATAACCCAGTATGCTTTCAATTTGTTATGTAAAGAGAGATGTTACGATACCTCCACCAGGCCAGGAGAGGGCGCTCTCCACCTGAGAGAGGCGAGTCATATGTAGAGACTGTAGAAGGAGACTGAATGATATGCATCGTATGCTAGTAGCTGGACTTGATGCGAGTGTTCAATAAAGTACACAACTGAATACCATCAGTGTCATACTTGATAGCGAACACCAAACACCCCCCGACACGGCCGAAACTAGCACATTTGGCGCCCTAGGCAAGCTTCACCACTGCGTCCCCAAAAAAATTATCAAAACGTCTTAACACATTCGCAGCCTTTCGATTTCCCCCTCTAGCTCTAGCTGGGCCAGGTTTCCATTACATAGTTTCACTGTGCGTCACCTTGTTTGTAGACAGGGGTGCAGTCGTAATATCAGAACTGCCTGGACGCCACGTGCACGCGCATGCGCATACATGTTCCCTCGCGTGCGCACAGAACAGATGATTATTATGCATAAATAGTAGGAAACATGTTTGTATAGGAAATTACTAGTTTTAGTTTGTTTTTTGTAAATATTGCCTTGAAATAGAGAAGCTGAAAAAGGTAGCAGGATGTAGCCTTCAATATATAAAGAAATTATATTGTCAACAGATATGGTTTAAAAACAAACAATGTTTTAAATGTAATTGTAGTTACAATTTCTTTAATTGAATTAACTTAAACTAGAAAAGTAAATACAAACTAAGTTAACAATGTAACTTAGTTTACAGAAGGACAGTTTCCTTCTGAAGCACAACTTAATGCCTCATCCTTCCAGTCGGGACCATTTGTCACATAGTGAGAGCTCCACAGATCAAGCAAACCCCCACAGGGCTTGTATTTTGGTTTGTCTCTTCTCGTTCTTTGTTATGCTATTGGTATCCTATTATTATGCAAAGTCTAGGTGATAGATAAGTGCCGGTACTTGGCACACGGCGCGACGCATTTTTGTGTGCGCGCGCGTGCATGCGCATGCACATCCGTGCGCATACTTTTGCTCAGAAAACGTAAGGTTATGTATATAACCTAGTTATATGAGTACTGGCTAAGCGTCCCGCTCTTAAAGCCTATCGAGATATACCTCATCTCATGTACCTATTGTACTCCATCAATGAAAAAAACACGTACACCTACACCTGCCGGGTCCCGCCCCTATGGAGGCGTAGCCTATAAGACAGTGGGTCTGGTCACCAAACACTCTTCCTCGCCAAAAATCCCGTTTCCAGTAAAAGATCCCTCAAAAGGGAACTCAGGGCCGCTTAAGAGCGGGACGCTTAGCCAGTACTCATATAACTAGGTTATATACATAACCTTACGTTATATTATCCTTGTTACAAAGGGTCAGATTAAACCGAATATATATATTTATTGCTTGAGATCCCATGTATAATATTTGTATATCGTTTGATATCCCTTGTATATTCTTTGTATATATACACGGAATATCCCTTTACCTAGGTACAAGCCAGACCATAATATTCGTTCTCCTATTGGACAGCGACCCCTAGGCGCCAACGACCATACCCCCAATGGCAAGTTCAAAGACACCGCCAAGGCATGTCTCAACATGTCCAGGTTTGCGCAGTAATACGAGACAGAACTGAGGTTGGCACTAGATTATTCACCTTACGTATAAATACGTCGCAGGTGGATACAGCAGTAGAGTATCCTAAACGTTGAAGCCTTCACCACGAGTCAACGACCAAGTGAAGTGAGCAACCTTGCGTCTAAATAGAGCACTTATAATATGTGCGAATAGGATAGTAAAAGTGTCATAGTTTAGTGAAATAACGTCAAGTTCAACATAGTTTAATGTGAAGTATAGTGCACAGGAGAATCTACACCGGCGAATGGAGAGCCTTTTCCGGCTGGATTATATTGCTTTGGTACTGTGGCTGCTGGAGCAGAGAACCGTCTACCCCACTGCTGTGTGGGATCTACCCTGTGAGGAGCACCATCGAGCCCGCCTCTAGGACCACAGAGGCTGGCTAGCTTTCATCCATGCTGTCGTGCATACTGGAGTATAGCTGTTGCTTTGTCTACGGACCAAGGGAGTATTGCACTGGCTCCTGTATCTGGAGCCTCGTTATTCCGCGTTGATCCAGACTTTGCTCCCGAACATTCCTCTACCCTGCCGGCTTACAACCGGAGGGAACCCCCCAGTGTCTCCAGCTGACTACGAGTGTGCCTTATGTAATTCTTATGCTACAGGTGGCGTCAGTTATACCCATCTTACTATTCTCATGGACTTACGCTCTTGACCTACTTAAGTGTTCTTCGCCTTACAAGCGCAATTATAATTCTCAATCTGTAACCTACCGTTGCTTGCTTAATAATAATAAATCCCTCCAAATAGAACTTTAGGTGTCATTGTCGTATTCTTGTGTGGGTGTTCACCAGATATATCATGTACTGTATGGCCAGTAATTAAAGTACATAACTAAGTAGTGGTTTAATAATACCATACTCTCAATACAGTCAGGGAATTGTACCCCTCAGTTACAATCCTACTTGGCCATCGCGTCCCGCTCTTAAAGCCTATCGAGATATGGGTTAGAGCGGACGCGAGGCCCGACAGATGCACCCCCTGAGGACCCGTAAGCACACATCAAGGGGGGGGGGCGCAGTCAACTCCACCTGAGTGCGAGCAAGAGGGAACTAGCCAAGCAGGAAACGCTTCACAAGAGGGTGGCTGAACAAGACATTCCCCTCAAACCCCTCATGATAGGAGGATATAGCCGCCGCATATACCCTCACCGTCGAAGCCGACAGTCTACCAAGGAGAGACTGGAGATAACGCAGGACAGCATCCAGGGGTCAGGAGACTGGGTCCCGGCCCCCCGCCTTACACCACTCTTGGAACATACGCCATCTGCCCGCGTAAAGCGCGACAGTGGAGGGAGCATGTGCATTCCGGATGGTATTAACCACAGAAGGGTCCATCCTCTCCAGACTCACCCTCCCACCAGCCACACCAACAGTCGTTGGCCCAACATCGGGTACTGGAACAGTGACCCGTTGTGCTGTGAGAGGGCCATCGCCGACCAAGGAATGACCCAAGGAGGAGCGACCAGAAGCTGGATCAAGACCGGGAACCACTGCCGTGCCCTGGTCCGGCGCGACCAGGATCACCGTCCTGCGCTCCCTCCGTATCCGCTCCAACAGCTGACCCAACAGCTGTACAGGAGGAAAGGCGTACAGAAGACCGGGCGGCCATGGAAAGGTCGAGAAGGCATCCACCCCCGAGGGGGGATGATCTGCTCGACTGACCGAGAACCACAAGGGGCACTTGTGAGAGCGTCGGCACGCAAACAGATCTACCGAGGCCTCCCCGAACCGATCCCAGATCTGTCTGACTATGTCGGGGGCGGAGTTCCCACTCGTCGTAACGAGGACCGCCCGAGACATCATATCCGCGCCCATATTCTCTGTACCTGGAGCGCCCTCAGACTGAGCAGCCTGCGAGATGCCCATAGCCAAAGTTTGTCCGCCGCCCGGAGCAGGCGGATGGAATGAGTCCCACACTGCCTGTTGATATACGCCGCTGCCGTCATACTGTCTGTCCTGACCAAAACGTGCTCGCCTACCACCAGGTGGTCGAACCGTTTGAGGACCAGGAGGACCGCCTTCAATTCCAACACATTGATGTGCGGGGTAGATGGGCCAGCATGAACCTCCGTCCAGCTGCCCCCCACTGCGTGGGTCCGACACGTCCCTCCCCAACCCGTGAGAGAGGCGTCGGTGAAGACCGTGACGTGTGAGCGCCTGCTGCCCATGGGGACCCCAATGGTGAGGATACCCAGCCTCTTCCAATGGGCGAGATCTCCCCATATCGACAAAGGAACCGTCAACCGTTTCCATTTGTCCCTCACCGGATCTACTCTCATAGAGAAAAACCACCTCTGTATCCTCCTCATGAAGAGGAGGCCAAGAGGAACCACCGTGTGAGCAGATGCCATCATACCGAGCAGACGCATCACTTGCAGCGCCGTGACCGTCCCTCCCAGACGGAAACCCCAGAGCGCGCGAAGGATAGACACCCGGCGCTGCTCCCAGAGGGTTACAATCATGGGCCTCGACCTCAACGTCAAGCCCAAGTACTCCACCTGTTGACTGGGAAGAGGTGTACTCTTCTTCCAATTCACAGCAAAACCCAGCCTGGTGAGGAATTCCACCACCAGCCTGGTATGAGACCTGGCAACCTCCTCCGAACAACTGAGGAGTAGAATGTCGTCGAGATAGAATAGAACTCGTATCCCCCGACGACGTAAAGGCTCCAGCGCAGTCGCCACGCACTTGGTGAATGTGCGGGGAGCCAGAGAATAGCCGAACGGCAACCTCTGGTACTTGTACGCTACGCCCTGAAACAGGAACCGTAGGAACTTCCTGTGAGGAGGGAAAATCGGGATGTGAAAATACGCATCCTTCAGGTCTATGGAGGTGAACCAGTCTCCCCTTCTGACAGCAAGCAGAAGGAGTTTGACGGTCAACATTCTGAACGGTCTCGCTACAATCAACCGATTGAACGCGGACAGATCCAGTATAGGTCTGACCCCCCCTGTTTTCTTGGGTACCAGAAAATAACGGGAGTAGACGCCTGACATCGCGTCCTCTCTCGGAACCACGACGGCGGCCTGCTTCGCCAACAGAGATTGGATCTCGTCGGCCAGGGCTGTCACTGCTTCTGACCCTGACAATAGGGTCGGCACCAAACCTGAGAACGGAGGGTGGGGTTGTGCGAACTGCAAAACAAGCCCCTCCCTCAACGTTCTCTCTATCCCCCCTCCAAACGGCATTCTTGTCGGCATATGTGAAAATAATCCCACAGCGCACCCGCCGTCAACTGACGCTGGGCCGCAAGGAACAGTAGATAGTTGGCCCGGTCCCTCCCGCTGTGCGACGCACCCAAGGGGGGACCCCGACAGAAAGGGCCGGTTTGATACGGGAGAAGCTGTCATCAAACTGGTTGACACCCCCCCCCCCCCTGAACACCCCTCTAGCGCATAGCTAGACACGCAAGGCATGAGGACCCCATGGGCTCCTACACGCCGAAGCCCTGCAGTGATATTGCTACCACCCAAATCACGCTCGCCTCTTCTTTGCAGACCACTGCCGCTCTCACGGGAGTGGGAGGCATCAGCGCGATACCCCGCCTGGCGAAGGCGAGGCCGGGGTAACCCTTGCTGTACATTCAACAGAAGAGGTCTCGAGTCCCCCTGCTGACCATCGTAGCTAGTGGCAGCTGTAACACCAGGCTCATCCATCACACAACGTGTGGTACAGGAGCCACGCGACAGCACAACATTCTCACGGACAGACCCAGGCTCAGCCATCAACTGGGTGTCAGCCCCTGTCCCCATGAGAAGTGAAGAATGGGGCCGCATGCGCTTCAAAGAAGGTTCGCGGCCCGCAGCCAAAGGAGAACGATCAGAGCCCCGCTTCCGTGGGTAACAGAGAGAGGATTGAACGGGGAGCCGGCTGCTGGCGGCAAAGTGACGACAGCTTGTTTTATCCAAGCCGAATTCACCCAAAATGGCCGATCCCTCCGCCGCCAAGGCTGTCGGCCTTGTGGAACCCTGTTGACTCTCCGCCCAGGGCACCACTGGCGGGGGAAACATGGCCGCCTGTCGAGGATCTCGCCACAGTCGTTGACGAGACCGTGCTCCCACCTCTGGCTGCACAGCGTGAGGCGGTGTAGGACCCAGATCAACAACCTCCACAGAACGACCAAAAAGACTTTCCGTGGAAAAAGGAGTCCTGAGGAGAGAAAACCTATCCTCTTCCCCAAGAGGAGAGTGCTCCAACCAAACATGCCTAACAACAAACGTTGATAGCATCCTAATCCTCCCCGCAGTTATAGCTTGCGACTGAGTCAAGATCTCTATAACACCACAAACATGCAACATGTTTACAATGTCGGCTGGACCCATAGCCCTACTACCCGACGCCAATGTGGATAGGAAACTAGCCAGCTGAGCCATAACACTGGCCACCGCTACAAACCATCCTGCAGCAGTATACCACTCATCTGTCCATACTGCCACCCTCCGAGCCGATTCGCTCTCAAGCATCGGCCGGGTGGGACATCGTTCATCCCCGCCGGGGCACAGGAACAAAGCTACCTGCCTACGTAGCCACGGTACACCCGGTAAATAGGTAAATAGGACTCAGCGTAACCCCCCACATTAGCAACCGACTGACCTTCATCAATGAAGCGGGCAAGAGGAGGGAAAAGCGGCAATGTCCCGCGGCGGGGATTATTAGAACAACGACCCATTTCAGCGTCAACATTAGCATTAGCAGTAGTAGCATTAGTAGCATTAGCGTTAGCAGTGTGCTCCAGGATCGCCAGGAAAACGTCCACTGCAGTGGAACGTTCACCAAGCCACCCCGGCCCTGGCGCCGAAACATACTCCACAGCATTACCAATACCAACATTGATGCCTGATGACACAGGGCCTACCTTTGTACAAGCCGGCTCGATAGCCAAACCTTGTACGCTGCCCCTTGGTCTGCTGCCGTCAGACGAGGAAACATCAACACAGGCCCGACGTGTCGCTGAAACATGCCTCGAAGATGCCAGGGGTAAGCAAACCTCCGGTAAGCTTTCAACATTACGCAATTTCTCTAATCTTTTCATAACAACTAGTTAACATAAGGTGCACTGCATCCGTTATGATGGAAACGAAAATAGAGGAAGAGTGTTTGGTGACCAGGCCCACTGTCTACGCCTAGACGCTACGCCTCCATAGGGGCGGGACCCGGCAGGTGTAGGTGTACGTGTTTTTTTCGTTGATGGAGTACAATAGGTACATGAGATGAGGTATATCTCGATAGGCTTTAAGAGCGGGACGCGATGGCCAAGTACGATAATATAACTGCTGGGACGGCGTGGGACCACCACTGCACCACTGTTTGTAGAGCTAAATCTATATTTTATATTATAGATATGGATACAATACCATGGTCATTTGACAGTAACTATCTTCCGTTCAAGATGCAAAAAAGAAAAAAATAATTCATGAATACGTTCACACGTTATCCCGTGTTGAATATAAGTATAATTTCGGAATGATCCAGGCTAATTCCTGGGAGGCTGGTTATAGGGCGCAACGTGAATTCTACTAAAATCATTGGCGTTTCGTCCCTGGACACGCTACTATTTCCAAATCAAATCTATATAATAGGTATTATGTTTCATCATGAATGCATGAAAGGGGGGGGGGTGTAGTTTCTGATTATTTGATTGCCAGTAACTGGTCCATCCTATGTCCATCTGGTCCACGACATAACCCTCCACAACATATGGATCGGGGGTCCCATTTACTACACTCTCGATACTGCCTACTAGCAGGATCTGGCCGGTACTGCACCTTCGGAGTCCCAGTATGCCTTTTAATGGCAACATACAGGTCCCTGACATTGAATATGATATTAAAATCGAAAAAAAGGGAAAACGATCCAAAAACGTATATATAAGTTTTGGCCGCTAACTCATTCTGCGCCAATGACGAAAAAAGTCGGGTTATCTCGCCGGGGGTTGAGCGCCAATCACGAGAAAAGTCTGGTTTTAATCGTTATTTCTTTTATTCGCTATATCCATTCATTTTTCATCCATCCAGCCTGATGTTATCATTGGGAATGGGTCTGAGCTCGCAAAAGGCCAATACCGCTGCCTAACGCCTTGCGGCCGGTATTGCACATCATTGGAATCCCTCTGACTTGGGCTGTGCATGGATCTAAGAAGTCCGGTCCGGGTTTTCCTTCTCAGGCATGACTATCGTTATAACACACGGATTGGGGACACTGGGAGCACTGTGGATTTATCTGTTTTGGTTGATAAACGTTGGACAGACGACCGCGATCAATATTTGGAATGGCGATCAGGAATTGGATTATTCTTTTTGCAGTACATCAGATGTGAGGTAAGGACTCTATGTTGGGTTCTATTTCGTAATGGATCTCGCTCAACATCACACTTGCACTGTACTTCACTTCGTGCACGTGCACTGAATAAAAAATTCCACCATGTACCTTTACATCCCAACATTCGTCTGGCCACACCCCCATCCGCTTACCTTCATAAGCAGGTGTGTGGTCACCTACTCGCCTCCTTCTTCGCTTTCACCACAAGGAAGTGCCTTCGGTAGATCCCCACTTGACGAGGTTGTTAGTAGAAGAAAGTTGGAAAACAAGAGATACGTTGACATCATATCTTTATTTTCTCTCTCACTATTTTCGAGAAAATACGGCGATATTGTCTTCGTTACTGGAGTGTCTGGAAGATGATGATCATTCTACACCTCCACCGTTTTTTTTCGTATTATGAGCTCACGCCGCTGACATGCTTCCCAACTACAATCCTGCTTGCTGCGGCTGGATGGGGTAAGACCCTCCAGCAACACAGCTGGACTGTAGGACGCACCGACTGTTGTGAGAAGCGGTGGGTTCCAGGTTGGGTATGTACTGTTTGGATTGCGAGCTCTGGTTGTTGTTGATGCTATGGGGGTTAGCTAACAATTTACGAAACGCCGACCCCAGGCTAAGGTCCTCTGCTCGGCTTAAAACGGTGGTCGGAGGATCTTGGCCTGATGCCCATGATGACTAATCTAGTGGCCCGCGCTAGGTTCTGGTGATCCCAGGATTCTAGAGCAGATGCTTCTCTGTCCCGTGTAGGCCCCATCTTTCATATACAAATGAAAGTTTACCCTAACGAGGAAATGTGGGCATAAGATCTTCTTTATCGGAAGTTCCATGCTCAAAGGGCCCTGTGTGTGTCTGGATCACCGTTGAAACTGTGTTCTGACATCTCTTTTTATTTTCCCTGTTAGGGAAGGGATTGGGTTTTTTGTTACATATGTAAAAATGATCTGGTTTGTTGTGTTGAGAAACATCATGTGTGTTCATGTACCGTATACTCACAACTAAGGGGGTTATTTAACCTATAAAGCTATGCTTAGTGACATATGAGTGAAGAATGAATTCTTTTCTCAGCCTGTAATGACAATGAACAGTGTGTTCACATATTAACAGGTTTACCTGTTCAACTGGCCGTATCAAGGGTAAGGTAGGAGGGGTGTTCCCCCCGGTTCCCTGGGGAATTCCCCACCCTCCTCTCAGACATGTTGTTTACAATATATTGTGTCACTGTGTTGTGGGATACGATGTAACCCTTAGCTTAGTTGCTGGGGTTGTGCTAAAACCGCTTGAGAAAGTATATTTTCCTAAAGAAAAGATTGTTTGGTCACTTTTTGTGTGTGCTTAGCAAGGCCTGTGGCCGATACTAATCGAGAATTGTGTATTCTCTCATTATGAAAAACGGTGTTCCTCTGTAGAGTGTATTTGCCATTTTTTGTGGTGATAAAGGGTTGTGTGTGTCTTGTGATCTACAACTGGGTTAGGTTGGCCACAGAAGCACATGTGTAAGTCTGGTACCGGGGCTCTTAAGGGGGCCTTCTCTATTCTGTGTTTTTTCCTTAGTAAAAATCAGATGAGCTGTGTGAAGCTGTTAGACACTTCATGTAGCTGACTGTGACTGTGTCATGCTCTTTTTTGTCATTACATCGTATCATGGGTGTGGGGTCGTAAAGGGGTGAACTGGTAATCCTTTCCTCCCCTTTTTGATGGGCAGGGGTTACAACCTCCTGTCCTTCAAGGTTCCTGTCACGTTGCTGTTCGGCACGTTACAGGGTAAGAGGGGGGGGGGTTTCCTGGTCCCACGCCCTGGAAGATTGGGCGTGTGCACCGCAGAAATTCCCCCGCCATAGAGTATGTCACTGTGCGCGTCTCTGTTGGTAAGACTTCCGTGAGCTGTTCAGGTCCATATGATGGATCTGTTTCAGGGAGTGGTCAGGGCTCCTCCTCACGAAGCTCCTACTCGGGCCTTCTGTGAGTTAGGACTCTCCTTCCCTGTGAGGGAGCCTCCTCAGCGTTCAGAGCCTCCTCCTCAGATTGTCAAGGTGAGTAGAACTTCAAAAAGGAGTCCTGCTCTATTGTGTGTGTATTCGATTCAATTCGATTATTGAGTGTGTATTGGTTCAGTGCCTCCTCCTCGGAGAGCCCTAACCCAAAATATTACATGGCTCAATGTTGCAATATATTCTTTTCAATCTATACAGCTCGCGTGGGAAGTCTCTCTGGGGATTTCCGTCTCCTCCCTATGGGAGGGTGGTGGGATGTAAAAATGTAAAAAAAAATTACCCTCAGCGTCGTCACGAGGGATTCATGTCAGTCTGTGTTCTTTCTTTTTTGAATAAAAAGAGGAAGGTACATGAAGCACGACGGCTCCGTGTCGTTCTCCCAGGCGACTTGGAGGAACAATGTTTGGTGTCTTGCTAGACTATCCATTGATGTGTTTGGGTCTCGACGCATACATAGTGCTGGCTCAGGTGTGTTTCTGTGACAGAATCACACAGGGGCTAAGTGCGCCTTGGTTGCTTGTTAAAACAGCGTTTTTATAGGGCAACTGGGATGGAGTTTTGTCTCTTCCGAGCGCCAGTTTACTAGGTTGTCTCGATGAATTCTCGTTCATATCTGGGGGATGTTAACGGAATAGATCTGAACATAGGTAGAGGGGTATCACGCCCTTGGGGTGGGCCACTGACATGCCAATCATGTCAGCCTTCTCTGCCTCAACCCCTCTGGGTGTTTTTTTTTTAATGGAGGCTTTGTCATGGTGATCAACAACGCCAGCATACGCCCCTTCCGCCGGGGTGGCTGTTTTCAGCTGCCTCTTTTGGCGCCTGTCAGTGGGTCTGGGTCTTCCTTCGCGCTCCGCTGCTACGGCCTTGCCACGGGGTTTGGTTTGCTCGGAGGTTGTTCCTTCCGTTCGTTCCCGGGTGGCATGCGGGTTGTGCGTGTGTGTAGTCGTGGGGTCAAGCCACGGTCTGCTCACCCTGTGCGTTGAGTTGCTTGAGTGCCTCTTCGCACGGTCGGATCCGTCGCCCTCCCGTCAGCCTCCAATAGGGAGGGTATCCTCCATTAGGGAGGGTTGGGGGGGGCTCGGTCCTCCCCGATCTGATGGTTGTGGGGGGCCTCAGCGGGGTACATTTGTCGGGCTATGGCTCTCGCTCAGCCTCCCTTGTGCAAGTGTGATGCTGAGCGAGATCCATTACGAAATAGAACGTTAGGTTATGGCTATAACCAAGTTCTATGAGTAATGGTGACGCTCAGCATCAGACGCCGCTGCGGCCCTTGATCTCACCTTGTGGTGAAAGCTTGGGAAGGAGGCGAGTAGGTGACCACACACCTGCTTATGAAGGTAAGCGGATGGGGGTGTGGCCAGACGAATGTTGGGATGTAAAGGTACATGGTGGAATTTTTTATTCAGTGCACGTGCACAAAGTGAAGTACAGTGCAAGTGTGATGCTGAGCGTCACTATTACTCATAGAACTTGGTTAGCCATAACCTAACGTTAATCCGATGTTTTTTCATAAGTTTCAAGTTCAAGTTTTTTTAATAGTTGTCATACAGAAGTACAGAATACTTTTATACAAAATGCTTCTTTCTGTTACGCTCCAGAGACTGTGCTAGACAAAAGATAAGTATGAAATAAAAATAGTATAGCATGTAAAAATAGAAGTAAAAAATAGAAGTCACGTACGTAGACACAGTGTTCAGTATATACATATGTACAATGCTCAATGCAGAATAGAAGTAACTGAGTTACCAACCATACAATATACAATATACTATGCAATATACTAATATACAATATACTATATAATGCAAAGCAGAAATGGGATGAGGTACAATTTAGGTACAATTTACAGTAAGGTGTACTGAGGTATGGGTTGTAGTGAAAATCCTTTACCAATAAATATAAAGTGTGTGTAGGTGTTCTAAAGTGTGGAGAGTGGGTGCTGCAGTGTGTTGTTTGTTTAAAGTGAGTGTGTGCGTGTGGATGTGTGTGTTGTGAGTGCATTTGATGGTTGTTGCATAGTGTTATTGTTCGTTGAGCAACCTGATGGCCTGGGGATAGAAGCTTCTTCTGAGTCTTTCTGTGCTTGTCATGAGACTCCGGTATCGCTTGCCTGACCGCAGCAGTTCAAAGAGGCAGTTGTTTGGGTGGCTGGAGTCCTTGATAATTCTCTTAGCCTTACCCCTGCACCGCTTGTTGTAAATCTTCTGGAGAGTGGGAAGCCCCCCTCCAATTGTGCGTTCGGCTGAACGTGCCACTCTCTGTAGTCTGCTACGGTCTTGTGCGGTACTATTCCCAAACAATGTGTCTGTGTGTGCCGTTGGCGCCGACCAAAGCACGGAGGGGTGACTTTTCCTCCCCCGCTTTCCTGCGTGCATGATGAAACATAATACCGATAATCTAGCATTTATTTCAGAATGATTCATAACGACAAATGGCACGATTTCTAAGGAAATGCATTGAAGCGCCGTTTGCTGGAGTTTATTGGGATTCAACAGGATCACTCTAAAACTATACTCATATTCACCACGGTATAAAACGGAAATGTATGAAAAAATTATCTGTTTTTTGCATGTTGACCGGAAGAAACTCACTGACAATCGACGTGTTTATTAGATCCATAGCTATAATATTTAATATAGTTTTAGCACTCGCAAACACCGGCATTATCCCCATTGAACAGAGTGCTGGCCTTCTTACCACACGGTAA
>NC_140173.1:81447200-81547200 GCF_963971535.1 Notolepis coatsorum
TTTTATGTCCACTCTGCGATGTTCAGAGGATGAGGCACGTTGAACAAACTGTCTGACTGGATATTCAGTCTAGTTCGACTAGATAATAGCAATGTTGCTTTGCGTACATAGCAACCGTTGTTTCTTCCAACGTGGAAGGAAAATGGACCTTCTAAACATCCCGCAACAGCCATTGACTGTAGGCGTGCCGCCTGGTGAAGATTTGCGCTCTACATAGCGCACTCTTCTAGTTACAACAGTTGCGTCACGCCGCACACTCTGCCTTCGGAGAACTGAACTCATACAGTATTCCGAGGCGGAGATGATAGATGGACGGAGGGATGAGGCGCAGCCCTCTCAAGTCTCTCCAACGCCATTACCAGGGCAAATGCGAATATCATCCGTCTACCACGGGAAGCGGGTGGCTGACCTTGCCTTTGCCCCCAAGTTATGCTTTCAGAATCAGCGGGAGGGAAAGAAATGATGAGCCCATTTTTACAAGGACATTTCCAGATAGATGTATTTTTACCTCCCCGCAGGCTGTGGGGATACGGAGGATGGGCGGTGGGGGGAGGGGATGGGGGGCTGAGTGAAGACACGTGGGCCCCCGGGGGCGCCATTGCAGATGACAAGGTTACACGACTTAGAGTCAACCTCTGCTACCTCCACTTAATCACTGTCCCTTACGCTCGCGTCCCCACAGGCCGGTCCCATCCCCATCTCCACACCCTCCTGGAGAGAAAAAAAAGGGACCTTCTGGTCATAATCCCTGCCTCACCCCTCCTTCTCCTCCACCTCCTCCTAGGCCCCTATCCCCTATTCACACTGACCCTCCCACTTCCTCACCTGTCCGACCCCACTCTCACATCCATCCCCGTCCCATCACCATCATCACCATCGTGATCCCCCCCCTCCAACACCTTTAGCAAATAGGAGATCTGAAATGGCATGGGGGTGTGTGGGAGGTAATTATCAGCAGGATGGACATCTGAGGGAATGGAAGAAGTGTGTGGAGGTGGGGATGATAGAGGATTTATTTGTAAAGCCTATGATGACAAAGAGGCCACGGTGGACACTAGTGATCCTGCTCTTTGTCAAACCCTTATCTCCTCTTCTCACCCTGAACAACACATTCGTCTCAGAAGATGGTCATGCCAGACTTAAAAAAACGACCCCCATAAATAATTTTCTCTCTCGTTGAGTAATTTACACTCGCACACAATCAAATTGGCCTTTAATTATATTAGGCTGCTTAAAAAGCAAATAATAATGTTCCCCAAATATTCCTCCTAATTTCACATTTTCCTCACAGAGCATGGAAGGCTAGTTGGAAAAAGAGATTGATTGATTGATTGAAAACTTTATTAACAGATTGCAGATTGGGTACAATACAGTACAGCTCAATACACACAATTGTTAAGGGGATGCAGACCAGAGAAAGACTTTCGTCTTGTGTACATCAGGGTCCCCCATTTTCAATTCATCATCAGATCAGATAGCACATGTAAACACCTAATTTAGCCTTGAATGTTGCACAACTCACAACTGTTTGGGTTCAATGCCGGCCATATCGACAGTCTAGCAGGCACAGAGCTGCTGGGTTCTTCTGGCTGCGCTGGTTCTATAGGGTTGAATGGCCGCTCTAACAGAGTGGTGGACTTCAGGGAATTAACTAATTCACTGGGGCTTTTTAGGACCACGGACAGCACCAGAGACCCCTTAATGTAAAATGGATCATTTTAATGTAAAATGGAGAGAGAAAAGAGAGAGAACGGGAGGGAGGATGTGAGGAGGGAGAATGGGTGAATAGTTTAGTTTAGATTAGTTGTTTATTTGACAGGGACAATGCACCTTAAAAACGATGCCAGATTTAGCGAAGAAAGCTAATTTCCATCTGTAGTCCATGGACAAGTATAAAGGAACAGGCATTAGATATCAAGTTCATAGAAGTTATACTAACAATGTCAATATACTATGTAGACATACATTGGCTTGGTTCATAGAATAAAAGGAAGTTATAGTAACAATGTATATGTACGTAGTGTGACAGACTCTGGGGTGTTCTGAGTTGTCACCAGACTGGATTTACCAAAATACACACGGCACACAATAGAAGCAAGTTTAACAGCAGTTTTAATGTTGTTTAGGGGGAAAGGAGGGGTTAGTGTGATCGTCAGCCAGTCCGTAATCCTAGAGAAGCCTCTTAGTCCGTTAGCGGGGTTCGGTCCAAAGAGAGCGGTTCTCGTATGGGCGGGGGATGATCCAGGAGAAGAGACGTCAGACAAGCAGGGGTCGATGCACAGGCAGGTTGTCATATGTTCAGGGGATATAGCACACAGTACAGCAGGGTCCTCCTTCCAAAAGCAGATAAACACAGCATGGGTCACACAGACAGCAATCTTCCTCCTCTTCTTCTCTTCTCTCTTACTCACGTTCGTACAGGTCAGGTGCGCTTCATCTGCGCTGATGCGCCCTGCTTCTGGCGGGAGTTTCTCCGTAACTCCTAATATGGGCATATGCCCCAGTACCTTGGCGACACATAGCGGCCGGTCTGCCACAGTAGACACTATACATTAGTTCATAGATCATAGATACAAATAGAGTTACAGTGTCAATGTCAATATATATACAATCACAAGTCAAACAAATCAGTATTTATACAAGTCGGTCTGAGGTAAATTAGTCACTGATCAGCCATGGTTTCAAGTTATTAAGAAAGGATCCGTATGTGGTACACTTGCTTATGTTTTCTGGCGGTTTATTCCAGTCATGAGATGCTTTGATTGATTGCCTTTTGGCTGAATGTGGTCTGTCTGAAAGGTATAGCACAGTCTGCTCTCACTGTGAGGTTTTGCCCGCTGCTCACTACCTTTCTCTGTCTTCTTTAAGCCTACTGTTAGGAATTCCCTATTCTCTGTCTTCTTTAAGCCTACTGTTAGGAATTCCCTACTCACTCTCTCTAGCCCCCACCCTCTCGTTCCTTACCCTTAGTGGCCACACCTGTTTGATATTCTATTATCTCTCGCACCTGTGGTGGCAGGTTAATTAGTCCCCCTGTGGGCTTTAAATACCAGGGCGCTTCCCCTCGTTTTGGCGTGGGGTCGTGTTGTATACTTGCCGAGTCATATTCTCTAAACATCTAGACTTTTTCGGGAGATCCTCTGTCTGCCTATGCTGTTCCATTCTCCGGCGTCGAGATGTTTGCTCCAGCCTTCGCCTGCTGTCGCCGTTGCCTGAGAGTGGGACTGGTCTGCGCTCCCTAGACTTCCACGGGAGGCATCCCAGTCATCCACTTCAGACCCCCCGCGCAGCTGTCGTCCTGACGCACATCCAGACCAGCGCAGACGCTCTCCAGTCCACAGCGCGCAACGCGCATCTTCCAAGGACGCTCGAGCTTGGCACGCTCTCCAGACCAGCGCGCAACGCGCATCTTCCAGACCTTCGAGCTTGGCACGCTCCTCCGTACCAGCGCACTGACGCGCATCTTCCAGACCTTCGAGCTTGGCACGCTCCTCCGTACCGGCGCACAGACGCGCATCTTCCAGACCTTCGAGCTTGGCACGCTCCTCCGTACCAGCGCTCTGACGCGCATCTTCCAGACCTTCGAGCTTGGCACGCTCTCCAGACCTCAGCGCGCCGACGCGCATCTTCCAGACCTTCGTGCTTGGCACACTCCTCCTGGCAGACGCACCCCGATGCGTCTCTCTGTTCCGACGCGCACACCAAGGTGTGGCGCGCCACTCTGTTCCTCGGCTCCGACAGTGGCTACCCGGTGGACGACATCCTCGCCACCGCCACTGTTCCAGCTCCCTGTTCCGACGCGCACACCAAGGTGTGGCGCGCACTCTGTTCCTCGGCTCCGACAGTGGCTACCCGGTGGACGACATCCTCGCCACCGCCACTGTTCCAGCTCCCTGTTCCGACGCGCACACCAAGGTGTGGCGCGCACTCTGTTCCTCGGCTCCGACAGTGGCTACCCGGTGGACGACATCCTCGCCACCGCCACTGTTCCAGCTCCCTGTTCCGACGCGCACACCAAGGTGTGGCGCGCACTCTGTTCCTCGGCTCCGACAGTGGCTACCCGGTGGACGACATCCTCGCCACCGCCACTGTTCCAGCTCCCTGTTCCGACGCGCACACCAGGGTGTGGCGCGCACTCTGTTCCTCGGCTCCGACAGCGGCTACCCGGTGGACGATGCCCTCGTCACCGCCACTGTTCCAGCACTCTGTTCCTCGGCTCCGACAGCGGCTACCCGGTGGACGATGCCCTCGTCACCGCCACTGTTCCAGCACTCTCTCCCTCGGCTCGGACAGCCAGCCACCCCGGTGGCGATGCCTTCGTTCCCGTTGCTGTCCCTGTACCATTACGCATGCGCCTGGGTGAGTTTTGATTGTGATGTCACTCACCCAGCGTAGTGCCCTTGCCCCCCGTTCCCGCTGCTGTCCCCGTACCTTTACGCATACGCCTGGGTGAGTTTTGATTGTGATGTCACTCACTCAGCGTAGTGCCCTTGCCCCCGTTCCCGCTGCTGCCCCTTTACCTTTACGCATACGCCTGGGTGAGTTTTGATTGTGATGTCACTCACTCAGCGTAATGCCTCTTGCCCCCGTCCACCGCCGCCTGTTCCAGCACTGCTCTGTTCCTCGGCTCGGACAGCCAGCCACCCGGTGGCGATGCCCTCGCCCCGTTGCTGTCCCTGTACCTTTACGCATACGCCTGGGTGAGTTTTGATTGTGATGTCACTCACTCAGCGTAATGCTTTTTGCCCCCGTTCCCGCTGCTGTCCCTTTACCTTTACGCATACGCCTGGGTGAGTTTTGATTGTGATGTCACTCACTCAGCGTAATGCCCCTTGCCCTCGTCCCGCTGCTGTTTCCCAGCGTATTGCCTCTGTTTTTGGTTCTCTCTTAGAATAGTATTTTTGGACTTTACATCTCCCCCTGTGTGTTTGTCACACGAAGATATTATTACTTTGTTCACTTTGTTATTTGGACTGTTCTGCACCTGCTCTGTTTTTTCCCTTTTGTGCATTAACTATCTCCTCTGTCCTGCAGAGCGGCCCAGATGATTTCCACCAGTCCTCCCAGTTCCTCCCTGTTCCCCAGCCCGCCTCCGCGGGCCTCAGTCCCTTTCTAGTTCCACCTAGTTCCTGGTCCCAAGTTCTCCCTTTCTAGTTCCACCTAGTTCCTGGTCCCAAGTTCTCCCTTTCTAGTTCCACCTAGTTCCTGTTCCCTAGTTCTCCCCTTCTAGTTCCACCTAGTTCCTGGTCCCAAGTTCTCCCTTTCTAGTTCCACCTAGTTCCTGTTCCCTAGTTTCCCCTTTCTAGTTCCACCTAGTTCCTGGTCCCAAGTTCTCCCCTTCTAGTTCCACCTAGTTCCTTGTCCCTAGTTCCCCTAGTCCCCGTCTCTCCTGTTCCCTAGCTCTCCTAGTCCCTAGTCCTCTCTCCCTAGTTCTCCTTGTCCCTGGTTTACCTAGTCTCTAGTTCCTCTGTCCCAAGGCGTTCCCTTAACCTTCCCTTTGGCGTTCCCTTTTCCTGCCCGCCTCTTAAAGGCACCTTTCCTTCCCCTCATATTATATTCCTGTATTTGTGATTCTCCCTTAAAGGGACAGTGCCCTTTTCCCTGTATTTCCCTGTTGTTCAATAAATATCTGTTTCTTGGCAAACCATCATACCTGTCTTGTGTTGTGCGATTGGGGTCGGTTACAAACCATAACAGTACGACCCCACCAAGTCTACGACCCCAGCCAGTACAGACGGTGTATGTTGAGTTTGCCTTTTTTTTTTCTTGTTCCCTCTAGCTCCCCTGTTAGCCCTGTTAGCTTCCCTGTTTGCCCAGTTTAGCTTCCCTGTTAGTCCTGTTTAGCTCCCTTGTTGCCCTGTTAGCTCCCCTGTTAGCTTGTTAGTCTCCCCTCTGTCTCCCCGGTTAGCTCCCCTGTTTGCTTCCCGTTTTGCCCTGTTTGACCCCCCTGTAGCTAGCCATGCCCTGGCAGCTAACCCAGTCCCTCAGCAGAGCCCCTGTCTGCTAGCTTGGCCCCGGCTGCTAGCACAGCCTCTATGTTTATGCAGCCCTTGCTGCTGGCATAGGCCCTGTGGCTAGCCAGGCCCAAGCAGCTAACCCGGTCCCTCTGCATGGCCTCCACTTTTTTGTGTAGTTTATCCCACTGCTAGGACTGCCCTTTCAGCTAGCAAGGTCAGTTTTTCTCACACAGCTAGGACTGTCCTTCCAGCTAGCTTGTGCTCTCATGCTGGTCCAGCCCTGTCTGCCAGCCTAGCTCCGGCAGCTAGCGCAGCCTCTATGTTGATGTAGCAGTACAGCTAGCATAGGCCCTGTAGCTATCAGTGCCCTGGCAGCTACCCTTTCCCTCTGCTAGCCTGGCTCCGGCAGCTTGCGCAGCCTCTATGTTGATGTAGCAGTACAGCTAGCATAGGCCCTGTAGCTATCAGTGCCCTGGCAGCTAACCTTCCCTCTGCTAGCCCTTTCCCGGTGCTTCCATGGTTACCCCTTAGCTACCCTGCTCGCCCCTCAGTTCCTCTAGACCAGTTGCTCTAGTCCAGTTCTCTAGACCCAGTTCCTCTAGACCAGTTCTCTAGACCCAGTTCCTCTAGACCAGTTCCCCCAGTTGCCCCTCTGCCACCCTAGTTACCCCTCGGCGACCCTGTTTCTTTTGCTAGCCCCACTCTTGTGGTGGCTTCCCCTGCTGGCTTGACCAGTACCTCTTGTTTTGCCCCCTGCCACTCTGTCTGTATTTGTTTTGGGTCGCCGGGTGGCTCCCGTTGGAGGGGGGGATACTGTGAGGTTTTGCCCGCTGCTCACTACCTTTCTCTGTCTTCTTTAAGCCTACTGTTAGGAATTCCCTATTCTCTGTCTTCTTTAAGCCTACTGTTAGGAATTCCCTACTCACTCTCTCTAGCCCCCACCCTCTCGTTCCTTACCCTTAGTGGCCACACCTGTTTGATATTCTATTATCTCTCGCACCTGTGGTGGCAGGTTAATTAGTCCCCCTGTGGGCTTTAAATACCAGGGCGCTTCCCCTCGTTTTGGCGTGGGGTCGTGTTGTATACTTGCCGAGTCATATTCTCTAAACATCTAGACTTTTTCGGGAGATCCTCTGTCTGCCTATGCTGTTCCATTCTCCGGCGTCGAGATGTTTGCTCCAGCCTTCGCCTGCTGTCGCCGTTGCCTGAGAGTGGGACTGGTCTGCGCTCCCTAGACTTCCACGGGAGGCATCCCAGTCATCCACTTCAGACCCCCCGCGCAGCTGTCGTCCTGACGCACATCCAGACCAGCGCAGACGCTCTCCAGTCCACAGCGCGCAACGCGCATCTTCCAAGGACGCTCGAGCTTGGCACGCTCTCCAGACCAGCGCGCAACGCGCATCTTCCAGACCTTCGAGCTTGGCACGCTCCTCCGTACCAGCGCACTGACGCGCATCTTCCAGACCTTCGAGCTTGGCACGCTCCTCCGTACCGGCGCACAGACGCGCATCTTCCAGACCTTCGAGCTTGGCACGCTCCTCCGTACCAGCGCTCTGACGCGCATCTTCCAGACCTTCGAGCTTGGCACGCTCTCCAGACCTCAGCGCGCCGACGCGCATCTTCCAGACCTTCGTGCTTGGCACACTCCTCCTGGCAGACGCACCCCGATGCGTCTCTCTGTTCCGACGCGCACACCAAGGTGTGGCGCGCCACTCTGTTCCTCGGCTCCGACAGTGGCTACCCGGTGGACGACATCCTCGCCACCGCCACTGTTCCAGCTCCCTGTTCCGACGCGCACACCAAGGTGTGGCGCGCACTCTGTTCCTCGGCTCCGACAGTGGCTACCCGGTGGACGACATCCTCGCCACCGCCACTGTTCCAGCTCCCTGTTCCGACGCGCACACCAAGGTGTGGCGCGCACTCTGTTCCTCGGCTCCGACAGTGGCTACCCGGTGGACGACATCCTCGCCACCGCCACTGTTCCAGCTCCCTGTTCCGACGCGCACACCAAGGTGTGGCGCGCACTCTGTTCCTCGGCTCCGACAGTGGCTACCCGGTGGACGACATCCTCGCCACCGCCACTGTTCCAGCTCCCTGTTCCGACGCGCACACCAGGGTGTGGCGCGCACTCTGTTCCTCGGCTCCGACAGCGGCTACCCGGTGGACGATGCCCTCGTCACCGCCACTGTTCCAGCACTCTGTTCCTCGGCTCCGACAGCGGCTACCCGGTGGACGATGCCCTCGTCACCGCCACTGTTCCAGCACTCTCTCCCTCGGCTCGGACAGCCAGCCACCCCGGTGGCGATGCCTTCGTTCCCGTTGCTGTCCCTGTACCATTACGCATGCGCCTGGGTGAGTTTTGATTGTGATGTCACTCACCCAGCGTAGTGCCCTTGCCCCCCGTTCCCGCTGCTGTCCCCGTACCTTTACGCATACGCCTGGGTGAGTTTTGATTGTGATGTCACTCACTCAGCGTAGTGCCCTTGCCCCCGTTCCCGCTGCTGCCCCTTTACCTTTACGCATACGCCTGGGTGAGTTTTGATTGTGATGTCACTCACTCAGCGTAATGCCTCTTGCCCCCGTCCACCGCCGCCTGTTCCAGCACTGCTCTGTTCCTCGGCTCGGACAGCCAGCCACCCGGTGGCGATGCCCTCGCCCCGTTGCTGTCCCTGTACCTTTACGCATACGCCTGGGTGAGTTTTGATTGTGATGTCACTCACTCAGCGTAATGCTTTTTGCCCCCGTTCCCGCTGCTGTCCCTTTACCTTTACGCATACGCCTGGGTGAGTTTTGATTGTGATGTCACTCACTCAGCGTAATGCCCCTTGCCCTCGTCCCGCTGCTGTTTCCCAGCGTATTGCCTCTGTTTTTGGTTCTCTCTTAGAATAGTATTTTTGGACTTTACATCTCCCCCTGTGTGTTTGTCACACGAAGATATTATTACTTTGTTCACTTTGTTATTTGGACTGTTCTGCACCTGCTCTGTTTTTTCCCTTTTGTGCATTAACTATCTCCTCTGTCCTGCAGAGCGGCCCAGATGATTTCCACCAGTCCTCCCAGTTCCTCCCTGTTCCCCAGCCCGCCTCCGCGGGCCTCAGTCCCTTTCTAGTTCCACCTAGTTCCTGGTCCCAAGTTCTCCCTTTCTAGTTCCACCTAGTTCCTGGTCCCAAGTTCTCCCTTTCTAGTTCCACCTAGTTCCTGTTCCCTAGTTCTCCCCTTCTAGTTCCACCTAGTTCCTGGTCCCAAGTTCTCCCTTTCTAGTTCCACCTAGTTCCTGTTCCCTAGTTTCCCCTTTCTAGTTCCACCTAGTTCCTGGTCCCAAGTTCTCCCCTTCTAGTTCCACCTAGTTCCTTGTCCCTAGTTCCCCTAGTCCCCGTCTCTCCTGTTCCCTAGCTCTCCTAGTCCCTAGTCCTCTCTCCCTAGTTCTCCTTGTCCCTGGTTTACCTAGTCTCTAGTTCCTCTGTCCCAAGGCGTTCCCTTAACCTTCCCTTTGGCGTTCCCTTTTCCTGCCCGCCTCTTAAAGGCACCTTTCCTTCCCCTCATATTATATTCCTGTATTTGTGATTCTCCCTTAAAGGGACAGTGCCCTTTTCCCTGTATTTCCCTGTTGTTCAATAAATATCTGTTTCTTGGCAAACCATCATACCTGTCTTGTGTTGTGCGATTGGGGTCGGTTACAAACCATAACACTCACAGTGGCTCTGGTGGTTTGGCTTGACCATGGCAACAGTGTAATGAGGACACAGAGAGGAGGAGGTGCTAGGTTTGTGTAATATTGTAAAATCTAGAGAGAGAGAGAGAGAGAGAGAGAGAGAGAGAGAGAGAGAGAGAGAGAGAGAGAGAGAGAGAGAGAGACACACGCAGAGACATACATACATTAATACATTAACCTGTTAAGCCTGTTTTTCTTTATCATAAATCGATCAATAGAGACCGTAATATAGATTGCCAATTATCATATAATGGGGTATCATTGGAAAGCCACCCTCATTGGCTACAATCCTGTTGAAAGATTTTCGAGATCGCCAAATTATTGACGGAGCTAGAGCCCCCAGAGTTCGGGGGTGGTGAACGGATTTTGTCAGCTGAAAGGGCAATCGACAGGCAACAAATAGGGCTTTTACATGTGGGCCCTTGGATGTTAAGAGGTTTAATGTTTTTTTTTATAAAAAAAAAAAATGTGTAGCCAAGAGTAAAGACCATAACCCTATCAAAACAGTAGTCAAAGTGTATATTTTCATTTGTACCGATGTTTTATACGATTTACCAAAAATATGAATTTATCGGAAAAATGCTAATTATATCTCTTTTATCGTAAAACCACAAGGAAATGACTAAATCCAGATTCAACCCTGCCATTGGAAAGAGGAGCCTTTTCCCTATCCATGTATGATTTGGCCATAATAAGGTCAAGGTCAAGTTCAAGGTCAAATATGAATTTATAATTAAATCGATTATCATTTATTACTGTATCTACAAATCCTTCTGTTTAATCATCTTCCCTTTATTCATTTGCTTAGAATTTTTTTACACTTGATCTCAAGAAGGTGCTGAATGAGCTCAGTTAGCGAGCTCGGTTTGCTCACAATTGTAACATGGTGTTATTCACCGGCACAGATGCAAAAATAAATCATAATTTATATTCTCCCTTTTTTCATTACAATTTACTCAAGCCTAGTAACAGACACAACATTTCTGACACTGGAAATACATACGCCCAGGTCCTAGATACCAAGAACATGCAAATTGGCCTTGTAGAAGTGGAGCAATCTTCCATTTACTTAGGCATGTACCTTTAGGCGAGATTTCTGAAAATAGGGCTACAGCTTAACAGGAAGGGAGAGCAAGACAGACAGATGATTCTGATTTCTGATTCTGATTCCGATCTGACAGTGAGAGAGATACTGACAGAGAATGTGACAAAAGCTTACAAAAATTAACAATGACATACTAATAATCATAATAATCAAATTACTCCCTTGCATGTACTCTGATTATAATAATTATTTGTGACTAACATCACAGCAATGTGAATATTATTTTAGCACATCACAATTCTCAGTTTAAAAAGTGGGTTAAACTAAACTAATCACCCCTTCTCCCTCCTCACATCCTCCCCCGTTCTCTCTCTTTTCTCTCTCTATTTTCCATTAAAAGTGCTGTCCGTGGTCCTTAAAAGCCCCAGTGAAAGTTCTGAAAGTAAAGCACTTCTAAATGGAACTACTCTATTTCTTGTTTTAATTTTCACACCACATCCCACAAATATCTGTGTCTATCAAAAGCTTGGTAAATTGGGACACCTCAGTCCAACTCAGCCTTGCAGTTTTAATCACGGGACCACAGTGTGTGTCCGAGATGGTCCTGGATATTGGAAAAATGGCCACTATCCGGGATGGCCAAATGGATTAATTATTGCTATTATCAAATCATAATGCACTAGGCTCAGAGATGTGCCGTTAACTAGGTCATTAAAGGGGAATACCGCTCAATGTAAGACTTCACATGCTGTGTTCTTTATTAAGGCCTTGTACAGTTCAATCTGTTTTATGAACAATAATGACTCCGTTTCCAAAGCCAAACACTGAAGAAGCAAGCCTTTAAATGTCTAGAATCTGTAACGACGTCAAACAGTGTGTTGAGATCAGAGGCTCTGTATAGGATTGTTAGTAACTGTCTAACTGTGCATTATGACTGTTTACACTGGTGACTGTTTACCTGCATATGTGATTGTCTCCACCAGTGATGGTCTAGTTGTATATATATATCTGCTCCCACCAGAGGGTGCTCTAGGCGGAGCCACCCAGGTACCCTACCTTATGGCAACTATAAAAGGAAAGGTATCCACCCCTTTCGTTCTCTCCCCCAATGTCTCTCAAGAGAGAGAAACGTTGTACTACTACTGCTGCTGACATGTGAATAAAAGAAGCCACGCCAGTTCAGGCACAAGATAAAAACCATGCCTCTTCATTATTGTCGCCCTAAATTGAGTTCTGTTAACACAGTGACCTCTAGGCAAAATATTACAACATGGTGCTGCACTTTGTTTACAGTTTTCGTCAGATTTGTGGATTGGATTTCAGTGGGTTTAGAGGAGCATCAGCTCAGGCTCTAACAAGAGAAGTCTGGAGAAATTCACAGTACAATAAGTTATTCAACTCCAATCCACGTGTCAGACCAAAACTAAAAAGTAAATACCAAGCGGGGCTCTTTTGCCTAGAGGTCACTGTTTGACGGCATTGCAGATTACACCTTTAATAATGTCATAGCGACATGCAGTCTGGAGCTGTTCCACTGGCAGTGATTCAGAGACTGAATAACCCTTAACCTTAACTTTTACGTTTGTTTGAACTCGTTCCCCTTGCAGAAAAGTAGTTTTTCTCATGTTTAATCCTTCATGTTAATTTGCCCAGCCCTATTAAAATAAGCTTTTCTGTAGGCTATATGGTAGCACGAGCAGTTCCAAACCACAACATGCATGATCCCCAGATTCTATTAAAATCACCATTCCCAATTAATTCTCACTGCAGCTGCACATTAGCACAGATCAGATCATGGGGTAGGAAAGAAAAAAGCTGTTTTGTTTTGTCCCTGGGAAACAGAAGCAATGTTATTTGCTGACAGTCTGAACTATCAAACAATGATAATATATTGCAAAGCTGAAATTCACTGGCATTAGCTATTCTGTTTCTCCTTTGACCCATTGCATCTGTCACTTCATACACAATGTTACACTATTATACACTGTAAACCTGCAAACTCTTCCTACTTTTTTGTACAAGTCTTGGGCTCTTGCTAAAATGCTATGGCGTAGATTTAAGCATTACATCACGCAACGGAGTGTGTTATACGAATTATATCACGCCTATGGGTGGTTGTTAGGCCCGAGGTGGTTTTTAGGCCTGAGGCGCAGCCGTTAATACAATGACCCAATTCACCCAACCGTATTGCTATACAATAAACACACAGTAATTGAAGCATAATGGAGATTTATTCAAAAACAGAAAAAAGTTGATCCAATGGAAGTCATGCTTGATTGATTGATTGATTGATTGATTGATTGATTGATTGATTGATTGATTGATTGATTGATTGATTGATTGATTGATTGATTGATTGAAAATTGTATTAACAGATTGCTGAATGGGTACAATACAGTACAGCTCAATACACACAATTGTTAAGGGGATGCAGACCAGAGAAAGACTTTCGTCTTGTTTACATCAGGGTCCCCCATTTTCAATTCATCAGAACATATATGACATACATGACATACTGATAGACTGTAGCCTACTGCTACATCTATACATTTATGACATACCAAATTTACAAATACAGTACTGTTTTTGTAGGGTGATTATGGTTTATTTACATTGATGGTAACATTCCTGGTTATAGTGCAGTTTGAAAAAAAAGTATCTGTGTCGTTATTTTGCCTCTGGAACAGAATTCTCAGAACCTTCTGCAATGCGCTTTTGCACAGATGAGCCTGAAAGAACAAGCTATAATTTCGTCTGTCTTAAAAATTTGGGGTCCAATATGATTGCAGGGAAGACTCACATTTATGGCCAGTAACAGACATAATCTCCCTCAATTGGAAGCCTGGATTCGTAAATTTTTTAACAACCGCTTCTTAAACAATGATTGGTGTAAATTGTGTCGGTGCCCACGGCTTTACATATTCGGGGTAACATCATACATGTACATAGATCAAAATGTACAATGATAAGTTTGTTTTCGTCAATGTCAGCATGTCCTTTTTCCTTCTCCGGCTTCTCCTGCTGTATACGTTTACAGACTTATATTATTCAATGAGACTGCCAGACAGCTTTTGCGCGACGGAGAAATACAATTTCAATTGTGACGAGAGAAGATCATCGCCCGATTCAGATACAATTGAACACACATGGTTCCAAAGATATTAATGTCTTGCGGCAAATTTTCACCCCGCAATGGATTTAGGTGCATCTCGTCTCTCCTCTCTCATGTTGTCTGTGCTTCTCTCCTCTCCTCTCCGACACAGAGAGCACTCAGCCAGTGGCCACTCCCCTCAGACCCCCCCCCCCCGAAATCAATACATCCATTCATAAAGATTGTCCGCCATCTTGGTTTCTTTCAGAAAAAGGATGAACGGCGGAGTCATTCGGAAAAAAAAGTTATTCGGTTGTGGGCGGGTTCTGGGGTCACGTGGAGTGTGTTATACAAAATAACAACGTCTGAAACAACTGTTTCAGCCAATCAGAATCAAGAAATTTGCATGCCATTGTATAAATTGATTTATCGATTGATTGATTGATTGATTGATTGATTGAGTGAGTGATTGATTTCCCTTATTTAGGTGTCATGCACTCAAGGTGCCCACTTGCATGCAAGCCACTATAAGAAGGGCCAAGAAGGGCCCTCACAGAGATGCCTACACCCACTCGTCTGTGTTGCTGTCCCCCTGTGCATGTCCTTCAACTCTGGAATCGCTGTGTGTGACTCACCACTCACTCACTTAACCACTGGTACATACGTCTCTGCTACTTGATTACCGGAGTCTCAGAAAAGCAAATCTGTGTAATATCGCCCTTGTGCATTTAAAATGTGTAACTTCATGCTTAATCATGATTTCAATGGACCAGTGGAGGCTGCTGACCAAATTTTTAGGTGAAGCACAAATTATTATATTATATTATATATTAAATTATATTTTTTAAACATCCCCAACGCTGCAACACCCCCATTCCTCCCAGGTGTCAGGCTCCTCATTCGCTTCCATTCATTTTGGGAACCATGTTTAAATATCATACTTGTCATACTGAAGTATAAACAAACTATACTGCTGTGACGATTTCAATAACACAGACCATTCTGAGTCAATGGTATGCAAAACTGTACATTGGAATATCTAACATGTATTTACCACCTTCCTCTGCACGAGGCCACAGATGGGTTTTATGTAACACAAGGACAATGAATGAATGAATGAATGAATGAATGAATGAATGAATGAATGAATGAATGAATGAATGAATGAATGAATGAATGAATGAATGAATGAATGAATGAATGAATGAATGAATGAATGAATGAATGAATGAATGAATGAATGAATGAATGAATGAATGAATGAATGAATGAATGAGAGAGAGAGAGAGAGAGAGAGAGAGAGAGACAGAGAGAGACCACGGCAGGTTTATATTAACACAACAGAACTGAATGAGAGAGCGAGAGAGAGAGTGTGTGTGTGTGTGTGTGTGTGTGTGTGTGTGTGTGTGTGTGTGTGTGTGTGTGTGTGTGTGTGTGTGTGTGTGTGTGTGTGTGTGTGTGTGTGTGTGTGTGTGTAATAACAAGCATACTATAATCACAGGTGTATTATGGTGCAGTGCAGGGTCCATGTGTGTGGCTTGTGTCCAATAACAATAGTCCATGTATCTTTTGTGTGTGCGTGTGTTTAAGACTGTGGTCTTTGATAATGAGAATGTTATAGTTCTTCTTTCTACACATGAATGAATGAATGAATGAATGAATGAATGAATGAATGAATGAATGAATGAATGAATGAATGAATGAATGAATGAATGAATGAATGAATGAATGAATGAATGATGAATGAAAACTTTATTTAACAGATTGCAGAATGGGTACAATACAGTACGGCTCAATACACACAATTGTTAAGGGGATGCAGACCAGAGAAAGACTTTCGTCTTGTTTTGATCAATTCAGTGCCACATACACACAGTCCTCATATCCCTCCTAGTTACACACAGTCATCATTATCCCTCCCATACAATACGCACAACACAACAGACTAACTCGTCTTGCTCAATACTTGTTTATGAGTTTTAAGAGACAGCACTGTAATCTTTCTCAACCAAAGCTCTACTAGTTAACAAAGATCTCCACCTTGCTATCTGAAACACTGACACCATTATCAACCTAATAATATCAACCTGATAATATTGAAACATTATCAATATAACGTTAGTTACCAACTTTAGCAGGGCTCCTAATAACACAAGATACATTTCACTATGAATTGAAAATGGGGGACCCTGATGTAAACAAGACGAAAGTCTTTATCTGGTCTGCATCTCCTTAATAATTATGTGTATTGAGCCGTACTGTATATTGTACCCATTCTGCAATCTGTTAAATAAAGTTTTCATTCATTCATGCCTTTTGAAAAGTGACATGGTCGATGTAGGAGTTATGATGCGGTTTCAATTCGGTTACAGTAACGTTACACAAACTGACATTCTAAAGCCAAGAAGACACTTACCCATAAAGACGGTATCTCGATCGATCTCATCTATCGTTGAATAGTGCAGCTTCTCCATGTGACGAGTCCGACTCGAGCCGCGTGCATTAATCCCATGGGAAATGTAAACAATAGTGCATCGCAAGCCAGCTTGTTGCATCAAATTGATGTTTGGCGTTTGTCTCCCGAGTGAAGTTAGAACTATTACACTTCGGCTGGTCCATGGGCTAAGCACTGCAGGCTTTCGTTTTACAACAACTTAGATAAAAAAATATATATATATATCATCAAACAGCAGTCTTTTGTGATCTAATCGATCCTTCATTTGCGTGAGGATGCTGTCGAAATCCACTATTCTGTTGATGCGTGACACACGTTCCATTTTCGGGATTCTGACTCCCGACAGGTGGTCACTCAGACAGTCACCCAAGCGATTCACCCAAATAAAGTTTTCATTCATTCATTAATTTGCTGTCTCGTTATAACACAAACAGCTCACCATGAACCATGACAAGCTTAATTACGTTAGTTAGCATCCAAGCTAGCGTGATAACATTAGTAGTTATTATCATCCACGCTAGAAACTGCTAGGCTGCCTGCTTACAGTACCTACAATAATGTTGTCATCCTCCTGGACAGATAGACTTGTTAAATCATAATATCCACAGGTGTGTTGTGCTGGTCCTCAGTGAATGTCCCGCCGCGAAAAATAAGTTGCTATTAAAGTGCTACATGTTAGATACACTAATATAGAAGTTTCGAACGTGGCTGCTCTCAGTGCTCTGTTAAAAAAAAATTCAATCAATCAATCAATCCCGCGAGTGGAGAAACAGCTGTGTAGCTACAGAGCTGCAGACGTAGGAGCCATACTCTGATTGGATTTGCAAGGCTGCCAATCATTCAACCTCCGTGTATTGGATGTCAAGGGCTGTCAATCATTAAATCCTCCATTCAATGGCAAGAGTTTAACTGCACAGACCGTGCTTAGATGACATTAATAGCCTATTTTGATTGGCTATTATTTATTATTTATTTAACAATGGGTCAACCTGTGCAGATATTCTGCACGAATAATTACTGCAGGCAATACTGCATTGCAGGCCTGCTCAGAGCTGTCAATTTTGGCCATTTTTGAAGAAAAAAAAATTCACTGGCATTTTTTTACAGAGGAAAACATTTATAATAAAAGAAATTATAATAATTAAAAAAAAATATATATATATAGGTATATTAATAATAATTATGAATTATGAGTGAATTTGTATTTCACGTGTGTTACGAACGGGTAAGTGACTTCCAAGTTGTCGAGAAGAAGAACGAGACATACAAGATATGTTTACTCTTCCAAAACAGCTGTACTGTTTATTATCAGGGAAAAGCATATAATGCAAGTACAGGGATAAAGACAATATGTCTGTGCTTGTTCCAGCTGTATCTTGTCCGTAGGTTTAGGTGAAGCTCTAGCAAAGGACAAAGGATAGAGCAAACGTTAAATAGGTCACATACTAAACATTCCACGCTGTCAATGAGTGACAGCAGTCCGTCAACCAATGACAGCACCCAGGTGTGACAGACAATTAGTGATGACAGCAATCAGTGGTGACATACAAGGTGAACCCATAACAACAGGAGTGACCCAGGTAGACAGTGGGATACTATCCTAAGGAGGATAGTCTCCCGAACGTTACAGTATCCCCCCCCGACGAACGGCACCTGACGTTCACCTAGGGGCCTCGGGATGCAGCCGCCGGAAATCATCGATCAGGCTGGGGTCTAACAAGTCCCGTTGAGGCACCCAAGAACGCTCTTCTACCCTGTACCCCTCCCAATCCACCAAGAACTGAAACCCCCTACCCCTCCGCCTACAACTCAGGATTCTCCGCACCGTATAGACAGGCTGACCGTCAATAATGCGGGGCGGAGGAACCGCAGGGAGTGGCGGGGACAAGGGCGATGAGAGGAACGGCTTCAACAGGGACACATGAAACGTCGGATGGACCCTCATAGAGGCCGGAAGGCGTAGCCTGTAAGCCATAGGATTCACCCGACGCACCACTTTAAAGGGGCCTATAAAGCGAGGAGCCAGCTTCCTGGACTCCACCCGGAGAGGGAGATCACGAGTGGAAAGCCAAACCCGCTGTCCCGGATGGAAAACCGGAGCCGGACGACGCTTGCGGTTAGCTTGCCACTGAGCCTTAACCGAGGCCTTCTGCAGCGCCGTCCGCACTCTGTTCCACGTCCTGCGACAACGAGCCACATGTGCCTGGGCCGACGGCACCTCCACCTCCTGCTCCTGTTCGGGAAACAGAGGAGGAGACACAATATCCACTGGAAGCCCATGAACCCGAAAGACGTGCTGCACCACAAGGTCAGCCGTCTCCCGAGCCGAGGGGAGCATGGGGAGGGGAATGAAGTGTGCCGCCTTGGAGAACCGGTCCACCACCACCAGGATGGCAGTGAACCCATCCGATAGGGGAAGGCCGGAAATAAAATCCAGGGATATGTGCAACCAGGGACGCTTGGGAATAGGAAGCGGTCGGAGGAGACCCGCCGGCGCACGGCGAGAGGTCTTACTGCGCGTGCACACCGGACAGGCCGCCACAAAGGAGCGTGTATCCCCCCCCTCTGTCGGCCACCAAAACCTCCTACGGATAAACTCCAGGGTTCTGGTGGCCCCAGGGTGGCCGGTGAGAGAGGATGTATGCGCCCACTGCAGCAGGCGCGAGCGTGCCGCCTTGGGCACATACATCCGACCCGGAGGACCCCCAGAAGGCCGACTCTGCCCTAGGCGACCATTCAAAGCCAGGGAGAGAGGACTTAGTGAGAGCTGTTAATGGATTGACTAAGGCGCTAAAATTGCGAATAAAGCGCCTGTAAAAATTTGCAAAGCCCAAAAACCGTTGTAACTCCTTGAGCGACGAAGGCCGTGGCCAATCCAAGACTGCACTCACCTTGGCTGGATCCATGCGAAGATCGCCATTCGTCAACACAAAGCCCAGGAAGGAAACGTGTCAGTGTGAAACACACACTTCTCTGCCTTAACAAACAGTTGATGCTTAAGGAGACGTTGAAGCACCTCACGAACGTGCAGTTGGTGTTGCCTTCTCTAATCCTGACCAAGTTGTATGCATTACGTAAGTCAAGTTTAGAAAAGACCTGTGCCCCCTGTAAGCACTCAAAGGCGGTGTCCATGAGCGGTAAAGGATAACGGTTCTTGATGGAAACGTCATTCAACCCCCTATAATCTATGCACAGCCGCTGATCACCATCTTTCTTAGCCACAAAAAAGAAGCCAGCGCCTGCAGGTGATGTGGATGGTCGGATATGCCCTGCGGACAGTGCCTCTCGAATGTAAGTGTTCATGGACACTGTCTCAGGGCGGGAGAGAGAGAACATCCATCCCCGGGGCGGAGAAGCGCCGGGTAGAAGATCAATGGTGCAGTCGTAAGGTCTATGAGACGGTAGTGCTTTAGCACGCGTTTTACTAAAAACGTCCGCCAGGTCACAATAGACCGCAGGAACACCTGCCAAATCAGGGTTGGGGGATAATAAAGAATCTGCAACGTCCACCGTCAACCTGGAGAGAGACAAAAGAGGGGGGGGGGGGGATGAACTCACGCCAGCGTCAGCGCTGATGCCGCTTCCCATGGAGAGTTCACCCGTAGCCCAATTAATAAGAGGATTATGCAGCACAAGCCAAGGGTGGCCTAAAACAATGTCAGAATGAGGAGACATAACAACAAATAAATTCAAATATTCCCCCTCGCTACCCGCCACCCGAACCCACAGTTTCCCGGTGCGCTGGGTAATAAATCCACAGCCAAGCGGTCGGCCGTCTAGCGAACGGACAGGGATGGGCACCTCTAGTGTTTCCAAGGGAACCCCCCATTCTAGAGCCACCCCCACATGAATCAAGTTGCCCACAGCCCCCGAATCCACTAAAGCCTTGGCCGTTTTAGAAGAATCCCCCCACCTGACAGTGACATCAAAATGTGAGTCGTGAACGTCTATGACCGGAGAGACATGCCCACCTCCTAGCACCTTCCCCAGGCCTAGCGGGCTCCTGCGTTTCCCGAGCCACGACAGGCGGCGAAGCGATGCCCCGTGCGGCCACAACGAAAACAGCGCCTCTCGTTGACCCGCCTCTGCTTCTCCGCCTCAGAGAGGTTCAGCGCTCCCAGCTGCATGGGCTCGTCATTGCCCCGGTGCTCTCTCATGGGCTGGTATGCTGGCCGATTGACACTAGGAGAGGATGCGGAAGAGTACCTGTGACGAAGCCTCCCTCTCGCGTCCCCTCTCCCGGTGACGATTATCCAACCGAATGGCCATGTTGATCAACAGATCCAGGCGCTCGGGTAGCTCCCGTGTAGCCATCTCGTCCTGCATGCGAGTGGAGAGACCATGCAAGAAGTGGACACAGCAGGGAACCTCAGGCCAGTCCGCCTCTCGAGCCACAATGCGGAAATCAATGGCGTAGTCTGCTACGGCGCGAATGCCCTGCCGGCAGGACATAAGTCGACCGCCGGCCTCGTAAATGGAAATCACCCTGGAGGTATCGAATACACGACGTAACTCCAGGGTGAAGGCATCCGCGTCGCGGCAGACCACAGACCCACTCTCTGGTTCACCGCCGCCAACGCTGTCTCCGCCGTCTCCTGAGAAGACAGGGAAACATCTCCCAGTCGACCCAGGTCGACACCGACTGCCATCTGCCGCTCCATGATGATCCTGAGCTGGTCCCGTAGGCCAGTGGTTCCCAACCTTTTTCCCCCCAGGGACCCCCAAACATCTCTGATGAAATTCGCGGACCCCCTCCTAATAAGATACCATAAAATACTTTTTTTTTTTCATTTTAATAACAAACTGCTTATACACAGGCATATGCATCACAATTAGACCCACTATGCTTCTTTGACTTGTGCCTTCAATCAACAAATCTCATCTTGCACCATATGCATTTCAAAATGTTTGGCCAATATTCAAATGCTGTATTCATCCTCTCAAATCAGGCCCTAATGGTGAACGGTTTGCATTTATGGAACAAATCAATGCAACAAATTAAACTAAATATGAGACAGGAAATTCCAATCAGTAGCAGAGAGAATCTGTCCTAGCTGGGTTTAATACCTTTTTTTTGTCATTTTAATAACAAACTGCTTATACACAGGCATATGCATCACAATTAGACCCACTATGCTTCTTTAACTTGTGCCTTCAATCAACAAATCTCATCTTGCACCATATGCATTTCAAAATGTTTGGCCAATATTCAAATCCTGTATTCATCCTCTCAAATCAGTCCCTAATGGTGAACGGTTTGCATTTATGGAACAAATCAATGCAACAAATTAAACTAAATATGAGACAGGAAATTCCAATCAGTAGCAGAGAGAATCTGTCCTAGCTGGGTTTAATACCTTTTTTTTGTCATTTTAATAACAAACTGCTTATACACAGGCATATGCATCATAATTAGACCCACTATGCTTCTTTGACTTGTGCCTTCAATCAACAAATCTAATCTTGCACCATATGTATTTCAAGATTTTGGCCAATATTCAAATCCTGTATTCATCCTCTCAAATCAGGCCCTAATGGTGAACGGTTTGCATTTATGTTGAATGAAGTAAGAATCCACTGCAGTAAAAATATCCTCACCTCGAGTGGTGGTAGTAAGGTTGACTGACATGAGAATGTCCTGGTTCAGATCCTCATTTTCAATATATTGCACATAAACGATGAGCACAGCCTCGTCTGCGACAGTTGTAGTTTCATCAAGTTGTATGGCAAATGGACCCTTTCTAAGCTTTTCTGACAGCTGCTGCTCGCAATCACTTGACATCTTATCAATTCGGTCTTTCACTACATTGTTCGAGAGTGGTACTGATTTTAGTTTATCCGCCACCTGTGGGCCGCACAGTTTCTAAAGCCATTTTGATGCAGGCTGGTTTGATGAGCTGCTCGCCAATATTGTGCGGTTTCTTTGCTTTTGCAATTAAAAGCGAACACTCAAAGGAGGCTTCGGTAGCCTTCTGTAAATCACTGCCACCCCTGCTCCACGCTACTCTAACATCAACAGGCTTGTTCGCCTTGAGAGACTGTTCTTTCCTCCGAAAAAAGTCTGGATCCTTCCCAACGGTTTCTGGGTGCTTAGACGCCTGATGTCTCTTCAGCTTGCTGGGCTTCAGGCTCGAGTTTGCCAACTTTTCTCCACAAATCACACACTCAGGTTGTTTGTCTGGTCCCTCAGTGAAGCCCATGGTGATGTAATTTTCGCGATTGCTGTAGGTCCTAACTTTTTTTGCAGATGAGCTGCCGTCATCTCCTTTTCGTTTGTCACACATTTTCGCCTCTGGCGGCTGACTGCAGACGAGCCGAGAAAGTTAACTAGCGTGCTAGGCTAGCTACAGAAAGTGATACAGTCAACTGATTCGCGTTTTAGCGGCTACCCGGTAGCCTACTGTTAACGTTCAAAAATCATGTCTAGATGTTTATTCATTTATCTTATTTTTTATTGTAGTGGAGAGACTATTCATGCTTCTGATGATAAAAAATAAAAAATAAAAAAAAATGTAAAAAAAAAGACCTCAAATCATCTGTGGTCTGGCGGACTCCCTGCGCCCCCTGGCGGACCCCCAGGGGTCCGCGGACCCCAGGTTGGGAATCACTGCCGTAGGCTCACCATCTCGTCCCGTATCTCCTCGTTGGAAGTCATGATGGCTAGAGCTTCTGTTACGAACGGGTAAGTGACTTCCAAGTTGTCGAGAAGAAGAACGAGACGGAGATATGTTTACTCTTCCAAAACAGCTGTACTGTTTATTATCAGGGAAAAGCGTATAATGCAAGTACAGGGATAAAGACAATATGTCTGTGCTTGTTCCAGCTGTATCTTGTGCGTAGGTTTAGGTGAAGCTCTAGCAAAGGACAAAGGATAGAGCAAACGTTAAATAGGTCACATACTAAACATTCCACGCTGTCAATGAGTGACAGCAGTCGGTCAACCAATGACAGCACCCAGGTGTGACAGACAATTAGTGATGACAGCAATCAGTGGTGACATACAAGGTGAACCCATAACAACAGGAGTGACCCAGGTAGACAGTGGGATACTATCCTAAGGAGGATAGTCTCCTGAACGTTACAACGTGTTGTCATAGAGAAACCTCCACTGCAATGGACAGTGGTAAAAATTAATACAAATAAAATACTTTTGAGAAATATTCGAGAATCCAGGTCCATGGCTTCCTGTCAACCTATGTGCAAAGTTTTATACAAATTGGTTCAGACAGTAGGTATGACTGGTGCGGACAGACACACAGATACACACATGGACAGGAGTGTAATACCCATGTCACACCATCATAAATACAGAGAATTTTGCCTTATTCCCCTGGCTTTGAAAATAAACATTTCCTCATAAAAACCACCATTTCTCAAACTTAAAGGTCCCATGTCTTATAAATTGCCTTTTCCAGTGTTTAACATTGTTTTCTAGCAATGTGGGGTTGTATCAATGGGGTCTGTGTCTCTAATTCTCATTTTGGCTTATCAGTCCATTTCATATGTCAACCTGACAAAATACAATGATGCCTGGCCTGCCTACTGTTCAAGATTTTATGGCAGGGCCCCTCCATCTCTCAGTACTTTTCTCAAACAAAAATAAGTCATAATAGGTCCACAAGATCTACCCAGAGAGGGGACTGTACTGTGCCATTTAGGTCCAGCTCCTTCAGTCAATCCTGTTTTGCAGTCAGAGCCACTCAGTTTTGGAACATCATACCAACTGAAATAAGATACTGTGCTACCTACCACACCTTTATAAGACTAAACTTAAGACCTGGCTATTAACAAATCAACATGTTCATTGTGTATTTTGTTATTGCTTTTACTATTATCATGTTAGATTGTGTTGTAAATATTGTGTTTTACTTTTAATGCTTCTGTTTTAGGTGTAGGCCTATGGTTTTATAACATCTTGCCAAAAGGATTACAATTGTGAATTAGCCAGCTGGCTAAAACTGGCACATTTACAGTAATGTTGATTGTGATGTGTACTGTCCTTTTTAAATAAACTGAAACTGATTGATTTCTGGATTTTGAAGTTTGGATTTCAGGATTCATGTGTCAAAATGATGTAATAAATGGTAGGGCAATATTATTTTTTTACTGAAAAGGCGGAACTGGTGGAAGGCTCTCTGTTCCAGCCTGTTTTAATTTTGCATAAAAAAAATCAACCTAGGGTTGATGACGTCATGTTGATGCAGTGATTCCTGAAATCCTGACGTTGGAAACCGCAAATATCGGCCCAGCTTAATACTTACACGTATATGGTATATTCATCAAAGGCTCTACTAAATGAGATGTTTGTTGGTTTTGTGGTGTTGCCCTCCGATATTTGAAAGTACACTTTTCGACAGCCCTGTGACAACTCCTCTTGCGAATTGCACTGTGTCTATGTGCAGTGAAAACTCTGCGAGTGTGACCACTGTGTTCCTGCTCTGCTTGAATAATGGACACGGGAGACAGGATGGACAGAGTACTTCTTTTCTTTATACTGTCAAGCATAAGAAATATACAATGCCGTCAGCCTTAAGCACATCAATGTTGGTAAGTACACACATCTCTCTTATCATTCAGGATAGACTGAGCTATATGAATCAGACATTAGAATATAAAACATTAGAAAATACAACATTAGAATAAAACATAGAAAATAAAACATTAGAAAATACAATTGACCAAAAACATCACAACATACCTGTCAAGCATAAGAGACATACAATGCCATCAGCCTTAAGTACATCAATGTTGGTAAGTACACACATCTCTGTGGTAGGAGAAAACTCCAGTTAGAACACACACTTCTCAGCAGCGCCAGGTGTAAAGCCCCTCCCCCTCATGAATACTAGTTTACCAACGTGCTCATATAAGAGTTCGCGAAAACGGCCAAATCTCTTATAAACAGATACACAACTGCACATCATCAACATCAAACCACTGTTCATAACTCGGTTCATTACTTGGAAACCTATTTACAACATTATCGGCTTAGACCAGAGATATATCATCAAGGTACACGGATAGCTGCTTACCTCTTATCATTCAGGATAGACTGAGGTAGAAGCAGCACATAAAGCCAGATACCATACGTCGCGCAGCAAATACATCACTTCCTCCTGAAGTGACGATTTCAAAATAAAAGACCTATTTACAATAGTTGGTTGTCCCAAATCATTCAGAATTTACAATAACCTAAAAACGGTAAACGAAAACAGCTGATCATTCTTCAAACCGTTACACGAGCAACGAGTCCAATGCATCTAACATGCTTTGCATCCTCGCCATTACTGTATGCCAAGTCGCAACTAACATGAGTTCCAATAGTGAGGAATGGCTGAGTCCGTCTCTCCGTGTGTGTGTGTGTGTATGTATGTCTTTGGAAAAACCAGATGAGGTCAGAGGAGTTTGATAGTGTTTACTGAGGATAGTCAGATAATGTTGATATTAAACATAAAACATAATTATACATAATAAATGTATACATGATCGACGAAAGGGCCTACCTGGAAGAGGTAGAGAACCTGTCACAGTGGTGTCAGGAGAACTGCCTCTCCCTGAACGTCAGCAAAACAAAAGAGATGATTGTGGACTTCAGGAGGTCGGGGGTCAAGGACTACAGCCCCCTCAGCATCGACGGGGCACCGGTTGAGAGAGTGAACAGTTTCAAGTACCTCGGAGCCCACATATCCGAGGATTTGACATGGACCACACACATTGACAGTGTTGTGAAGAAGGCACGACAACGCCTCTACTGCCTCAGGCGCCTAAGGAAGTTCCAAGTCAGTCAGAAGATCCTTAGGAACTTCTACTCATGTACAATAGAGAGCATCCTGACTGGCAACATCACCTCCTGGTTTGGGAATAGCACTGCACAAGACCGTAGCAGACTACAAAGAGTGACACGTTCAGCCAAACGCACAATTGGAGGGGGGCTTCCCACCCTCCAGAACATTTACAACAAGCGGTGCAAGGGGAAGGCTAAGTGTAACTGAGGGGTTACAATACCCTTACTGTATTAAAGATTGTGATATATTAAACCACTACTAGTTATGTACTTTAATTACTGGCCATACAGTACATGAATATATATGATGAACACCCACACAAGAATACGGCATTGACACATAAAGTTCTATTGGAGGGTTATTTATTATTATTAAGCAACGTTAGGTTACAGATTGAGAATTAGGCTTGCGCTTGTATGGCGAAGAACATACGTAAAGTCAGTCAAGAGCATAAGTCAATGAGAATAGTAGGAATACTAGGATGGGTCTAAGCTGATGCCACTTGTGGTATAGCAATTATATGGGCCACACCGGTACCATCTGGAGACACTGGGGGGTTCCCTCCGGGGTGTAAAGCCGGGAGGGGTAGAGGAATGGTCGGGTACAAAGTCTGGGTCAACGAGGAATAACGAGGCTCCAGATACAGGAGCCGGTGCATGTACTCCCTTGATCAGCAGACAAAGCAATAGTTGTAATCCAATATGCTAGATAGCATTGACGACAGCTAGCCAGCCCCTTCCAAGAGGCGGGCCCGAGTGGTGGTCCTCACGAGGTTAAATCCCAAACGACAGTGGAATCAACGGTGCTCTTCTCCGGTGGTCACGGTCCCAAAGCAATATAATCCAACCAGAAATGGTTCTGCAATCGCCGGTGTAGATTCTCCTGTGTACATATCCAACGGTTCTCGCCTAGGACTCCTCGGGTGTGGGCACGGATTTAGGCCGCACAGCCTGGATAAGTGCACTAGCTAAATACACAACGAACCAGTGATAATGCTGGTCACTGAAGAACTGTAGCCGCACGATACACTATAAATGATCGACTATTACTTCACATTAGATTAAGTCGAACTCAACGTTACTGCGTTAAACTCTGACACTTTAACATTCTATTCGCACACGGTTCTCAATGCTCTATTTAGATGCAAAGTTGCTCACTTCACTGCACGTTGACTCGTGGTGAAGGCATTAAGGTTTTGGTAAGACTACTGCTGTTTACACCTGCGCCGTATTTATACGTAAGGTGAATATCTAGTGCCAACCTCAGTTCTTGTCTCGTATTACTACGCAGACTCTGGGCATGTACCGACATGCCCGGAGTTGCCTTTGAACTTGCCGTTGGGGGCTTGGTCGTTGGCGCCTGGGGTCGCTGTCCAATAGGAGAGCGAATATTACTCTGGTTTGTACGCAGGTAAAGGGATATTCGGTGTATAAATACAAATAATATACAAGGTATATCAAACGATACAAATATATATTCAGTTTAATCTGACCCTTTGCAACAGCCGCCTCCTAATTAGTCCGCACCTAATTAGTTAAAGCGAAGGCAGATTAATAGTCCTGTCAACTACTCAATGTCTGTTGTGGGGAGTAGGGCAGTCTACAAAGTCAGTGGGTCATGATCGTCATCAAGGGAGTCAGGGAGCCTTGGCAACTCTATCAGCCTCGCCACGGGTCGGGTGTGGCGGTGAGGCAGGTCGGCCCTCCTGGGTATACTGGGCTGTGCTCGCCACTGGCGACAGTCTGGTCGAGTCCGCTGGAAGCGACGTACTGCTTCTCTTCCATTCAGTATCCAATAGCGACGTCGGATCTCAGCGAAGACTCTCTCTGCCCCAGCGTGGTGCACATCCTCGTCGTATTTCTTTATGATGAGCTCGGTGACCTTGTGTCGGCTGTTGAGGACTATAGGAAACTTGACGTCATCCGTTAAGTACGGGGCTCGTCTCAGACGACCACCCACCCTGATGAGGCCATGGGTGTCGCGCTCAGGGGCCAAGTGGAGCAGTCTGCTGTCTGACGGGACTGGCTTTGATCCCTGCAGACAGTCTAGCTCGTCGGGGAACGAGTCTCTTTGGGCTCGCTGTAGCAGAAGGAGTTCTGCTTCTTCGTAGTTAGCTGCATTAATGTCGGTAGTGAGGGGAACCTCAGGGTGGTGCCACAGGAATGTCTTTAACTGCGCACTCTCAAAGGTGGGGCAGTCGTCTATGTTAGGGTCAGTGGGGACTGGTGTGTGCGTCAACCCACAGAACATAGATTTCTTGATCTCTGCCTCCTCTTGACTAGCCTCCCGAGGGGTGGGGTTAGGCCACTCTTCTTCCGGGAGCTTGAGGAACTCAGGACCGTCACTGTAGATATTGTGACGTGTGAGGTCATCTAGGGACATCCCCCGTGTGATGACATCTGCTGGGTTCTGTTTCGTGTCCACGTACCTCCAGCACGCTGATTCTGTTAAGTCTTGGATCTCTGTGATTCTGACTCCCACGAAGACCTTGTATCTACACGAATCGGACTGGATCCATGTGAGTACGGTCATGGAGTCTGACCACAAGATTGTTCTTTGCACTGGGATGGTGAGTTCACGTTGGATTAACGTGGCGAGTTGCGCGCCTACCAGGGCTGCGCAGAGCTCTAGACGCGGGATCGATTGTTGCTTGCGGGGGGCTATCCTTGAGCGAGCCAGGATGAAGGCTGTGTGTATTTCTCCTCCCTCCTCTCGGGCCCGCAAGTAAGCCACCGAGCCGTAGGCCACTTCTGAGGCGTCGCTGAAGACGTGCAGGTCCATCTGGCACGTCTCCAGCCGCACTGTGGGTGGGAAGTAGCTTCGGCGTATATTCACATTTTGGAGCGAGTTGAGTTTTCTCTCCCACTCTCTCCAGGTGGAAGCGAGGTGGTCGGGTATGGGGTCGTCCCAGCCCTGTTCCTTGTCCCACAGCTCTCGTACAATCATTTTCGCCCTGGTGGTGGAAGGTAGGATACACCCCAGCGGGTCGTATTGCCTTGCGAGTGTTCTGTATACGCTCCGTCTGGTGGTCGGTAGAGGGGTCGACCTTCCCTGCTCCGTGGTCAGGGGTGTGTATCTGTAATGGAGCGAGTCTGTTTTGAAGCGCCAGACTAGTCCTAATGTCATTTCTTGTGCTTCACCTGGGATGGTCGCCATCCAGGTCTCGCTGCTTTCTGCCTTTGTCTCTGGGGAGAGGCTGCAAAGTACTTGAGGGTCACTGCTGGCCCACTGCCGGAGATCAAAGCCGCCTTTGATCAGTGAGGCGCGGAGCTTGAGTAGGAGGGCTTCGGCTTCTTCTGGCGTCGAGACGCTTTGCAGACAGTTGTCCACGTAGAAACTCCTCTCTACACTCTGTCTGACCTCCTCGTCAGCTTCGGGGTCTTCTGTGACATGTTTTTGCAGTGCGAACATAGCACAGCATGGGCTGCATGTGGTTCCGAAGGGGAGGACCTCCCATTGGTAGATGGATGGTTGCTCATCCCCGATCCTCTCTCTCCATAGGAACCGCAGCAAGGGCTTGTCCTCTTCCACTAGTCGCACCTGCAGGAACATCCCTTTGATGTCGCCGCTGATGGCCACCTTGTCTTGGCGGAAGCGTAGTAACACGCCTAGTAGAGAGGGGCCGAGTGTTGGGCCGGGCAAGAGTTCTTTATTCAGATTCTGTAGTCCGATCTGGTAGCTGCAGTTGAATACAATGCGATCCTTGCCGTTGTGGTGGACCTTGTGGTGGGGCACGTACCATGATTCGATCGTCTGGTCGGCCTCTTGAATGTCAATTTTCTTTATGTGTCCCGCTGTGATCAGCTTGTCAATCTCAGTGCGGTACACAGTGGCTTGAGTGGGGTCTTTGGCTAGACGCCGCTCGGTGTTCAGTAGATATCGCTCTGTCGCTTCTTTTGAGGCATGGAGGGTGGGCATACCCTCTTGCCTCAAGAGTGGAGTTGCGTATCTCATCACTCCATTGACCTCGACTCTCTTTGTCCTCTGCTCGAGGAGGGCTATGGCATAAGTGTCTTCCTTTGATCGAACGAGTTTCTTTTCATTCTTAAAGGGCATCGCGTCTAATGTCCATAGCCTCTCGACGTGCTGTAAGAGGGTGGTGTCTTCTTCTTTTATTCTTGAGTGGAGGCAGCGAGTGGCTGCTGGTCGGTTGGAAGACCCGGAGAGGGGGCCTTGTAGTGTCCAACCTAGGCGGGTCTCGACCGCTGCTGGACAGCCTCTGGGCCCGATGTGGACCCGGTCCGTTGGGACGATGAGGTGTGCGTGGTCGGATCCTATGAGCAGGGTCGGGGTGGCGCCGTCGATGAGCGGTATAGGTAGTTGACGTAGGTGCACGTATTTTTCCATCAGCTTTGGGATGGGGTAGGTGTACTGTGACAGGCCTATGTCTTGGCTGGTGAAGGCGTTAGTAATCCTATACTGCTTCTCGGGCTGCCCGACTGCTGCTATCGTGAAGGAGAAATGTTTACCCTTTATGGTCTTCAGGTCTCTTCTAATAGTACGGATTGTCATTGTTTCTTCGCTCCCCCGCAGACCCAGCCGGGCTGCAGCGGATGCGAGGAGGAGAGTCTTTTCTGACCCATCGTCTTGGACGGCGTAAGTGTCCATGACCTTGTCCTCGTAGCTTAATATCACTCTGACCACTTTCAAGAGCAATCAGGAGCTCCCGCTCTTCGCAGGGTCGATATACATGACGTTCACTCTCGAGCTGCTTGGGGGTACGAGTTTCTTCTTGTTGCTGTCATGTAGGACATCCAAGTGGGCGCCGTCGCACTTGCTGCATTTCTTCTTTAAACGGCACTCGGCTGCCATATGGCTGCGCGCGCAGCGGAAGCAGCTGCGGTTGGCTTTGATCCACTGACTCACCTCGTCAGCGGTCATCTTCCTGAAAGTGTCACATTGAGACAGCCAATGTTCCTTTTCACAGTACTGGCATACAATCTTCCACTTCCCCTTCGTCGGGGGGGTGCTGTGGTTCTTGTGCTGCGGCACTGACTCGGCCTGGTGCATAACGGTCACTGACCGGCGGTTATCATTAGATCTCCGAGGTCCATCTCTTGGGCTTGGTCCACTCCACAGGAACGTGTCCAGTCGTAGGCTGCTGACTTCCCTTGCGAGGAAGGCGGCCAGGTCTAGGAGGGATGGCTCGGGACCGTCGGGATCACGGTGGTCTCTCTGCCGCCGAAAGCGTTCTTGGCGGGCTGGAGGGAGCTTCTCCAATATTCGTTCTACATTAGAGTTAGCATATAGTTCATATCTCCCTTTCTCCTTTTGGGACCCCAGCATCCCTACCAGGGATTGTACCTTGATAGAGAGGTCATCCAATGCTCTATTGTCTTTGGCTGGGGGGAGGCGGTCGATATCTCTTATTTCTTGTATCACGTAGTCCCATATGTGTCCATAACGCTGGTCGAGGGCCACTAGAGCCGCGGAGTATGGGGTGCTTGAGTTGGAATATGCCAGCGCTATATTATGCGCTTTGGGCACCTTGAGATGCTTGAGGAGGATGGCATATTTGTACGACTCATCGGGGACGTCGGACATCATAGTCTCCAAGCACATCCGTAATTCCGTGTACTGTGCTCTGTCCTCGTGCGTAAAGTCTGGGAACGTCGGTGTGCCAAGGTACGATGCCATGGATGGCTGGCACATTGGTGAGCGTAGGGGAAGAGGCCTCCTGGGCGAGTCTCCCCGTACGTGTTGTCGTGGGTTGGTACTTGGGCGGTACCAGAGGCCGGGTACCCAGGTGCTGTTCCTCGGTGCTGACTGTACGTCAAACTCACCCGTGAGTTGAGTCGGAGGTTTGTAGTGCAGTGATTCGGGGCTGAAGTCTGGGCTGTACTGGGCCTCCTGGTCCTGAGTACGTTGCTGCTGGTGGGCTTGACTTTCCTCCTCTTCCTCTTCCTCTTCTAGGTCCTGAAGTCTTCTATTCAGTCTCTCGGCGACGTAGGCTGGTTCTTCCCGGTGGCTGGGTCTCGTATGGACCGGTCGGGGAGGGGGTTCGGAGACGTAGACAGGATCCTTCTGTTGGCCGGGTCCCGGGTCGCTTTGTCGGGTAGGGGAAGGTGCCCTAGACCCTTGTCGTGATGATCTCCGGGAGCTCCGTGCGGAGAGAGGGGGTGTTGCCCTGGCAATCAATTGTTCTATCATCTGCGCCTGCAGCCGGTCGCGCTCTGCTTCGCGCTGGGCATTGGCGGCGTCGCGCTGTGCATTGGCGGCGTCGTGCTGTGCATTGGCGCGGTCTCTTTCAATGTTCTCTTCCGTCTGAAGGCGTCTCTCCTCCAGTCTTATGCGGTCGTCTTCACTCCTTTGTTGCGCCTGGAAGCGCTCTCGCTCGGTTGCAGAGTGTTCGCGTTCACTAAGGGCTTGCGCTTGGAGTTGCGCGTGAAGGCGCTCTCGTTCCGCTGCAGATTGTTCGCGCTCGCTTGCTTGTTGCGCTTGGAGGCGCTCTCGTTGTTCGCGCTCGCTCGTCTGTTGAGCCTGAAGGCGCTCTCGTTCCATGGCAGAGTGTTCGCGCTCGCTTGATTGTTGCGCTTGGAGTTGTGCGTGGAGGCACTCTCTTTCTGTGGCGGAATGTTCGCGCTCACTAAGCGTCTTTGCTTGAAGTCGATCGCGTTCACCCTGAAGTCGATCGCGTTCGGTGGAGGCTGTCAGGGTGGCGATGAAGGCTTGCGCCAGTATCTGGTCCGCCTCGCTGGGGGATGACACTGACGGAGGTGATCGGCTTCTGACAGTACTCGTTGGAGATCTGTTCTCCTGGCGCGCCCCGAGGTCCCTCTCCTGGGGGCGCTTCTCTTCTGGTCGTGTGTCGGGTTCTGTCCCTGGAGCGCTTTCTTTATCCTGGAGCTCTCCGGGGACTATCCCGGTGACGTTGTCTGGAGGTATAGTCATGTCATGTCCCACCTGGTCCCCCCCGTGAGCTTGGTCAGTTTCGTTAGAACCCACTGGGGTCTCTACTGGCAGGGTCGCCTGGTCGATAGGATTTGACATGCTTTGACTATCCGCTTTATCCGTATTTAACGTCTGTTTAGATAAGCTAGGTCGTAGAACGACAGCGTATTCCTCCAGATAGGGAGGTGGCTGACGTTTGCGCTGTGGGCGTTCTAGCTTGGGAGAGCCGCTTGGGGAGTGTTCACCGCTGGCCATGGTTAATATTAATATTATATTAAATATTACACTGATACCCTCCGGCTCGAAGGACCAAATGTAACTGAGGGGTTACAATACCCTGACAGTATTAAAGATTGTGATATATTAAACCACTACTAGTTATGTACTTTAATTACTGGCCATACAGTACATGAATATATATGATGAACACCCACACAAGAATACGGCATTGACACATAAAGTTCTATTGGAGGGTTATTTATTATTATTAAGCAACGTTAGGTTACAGATTGAGAATTAGGCTCGCGCTTGTATGGCGAAGAACATACGTAAAGTCAGTCAAGAGCATAAGTCAATGAGAATAGTAGGAATACTAGGATGGGTCTAAGCTGACGCCACTTGTGGTATAGCAATTATATGGGCCACACCGGTATCATCTGGAGACACTGGGGGGTTCCCTCCGGGGTGTAAAGCCGGGAGGGGTAGAGGAATGGTCGGGTACAAAGTCTGGGTCAACGAGGAATAACGAGGCTCCAGATACAGGAGCCGGTGCATGTACTCCCTTGATCAGCAGACAAAGCAATAGTTGTAATCCAATATGCTAGATAGCATTGACCACAGCTAGCCAGCCCCTTCCAAGAGGCGGGCCCGAGTGGTGATCCTCACGAGGTTAAATCCCAAACGACAGTGGAATCAACGGTGCTCTTCTCCGGTGGTCACGGTCCCAAAGCAATATAATCCAACCAGAAATGGTTCTGCAATCGCCGGTGTAGATTCTCCTGTGTACATATCCAACGGTTCTCGCCTAGGACTCCTCGGGTGTGGGCACGGATTTAGGCCGCACAGCCTGGATAAGTGCACTAGCTAAATACACGACGAACCGGTGATAATGCTGGTCACTGAAGAACTGTAGCCGCACGATACACTATAAATGATCGACTATTACTTCACATTAGATTAAGTCGAACTCAACGTTACTGCGTTAAACTCTGACACTTTAACATTCTATTCGCACGCGGTTCTCAATGCTCTATTTAGATGCAAAGTTCCTCACTTCACTGCACGTTGACTCGTGGTGAAGGCATTAAGGTTTTGGTAAGACTACTGCTGTTTACACCTGCGCCGTATTTATACGCAAGGTGAATATCTAGTGCCAACCTCAGTTCTTGTCTCGTATTACTACGCAGACTCTGGGCATGTACCGACATGCCCGGAGTTGCCTTTGAACTTGCCGTTGGGGGCTTGGTCGTTGGCGCCTGGGGTCGCTGTCCAATAGGAGAGCGAATATTACTCTGGTTTGTACGCAGGTAAAGGGATATTCCGTGTATATATACAAATAATATACAAGGTATATCAAACGATACAAATATATATTCAGTTTAATCTGACCCTTTGCAACACTAAGAGAATTATTAAGGACTCGAGCCACCCGAACAACTGCCTCTTTGAACTGCTGCGGTCAGGCAAGCGATACCGGAGTCTTAAGGCGAGCACAGAAAGACTCAGAAGAAGCTTCTATCCCCAGGCCATCAGGCTGCTAAACGAACAATAAACACTATGCAACAACCATCAAATGCACACAGCACACACACCCACACGCACACACTCACTTAAACAAACAACACACTGCAGCACCCACTCTCCACACTTTAGATCACACAAACACACTTTATATTTATTGATAAAGGATTTGCACTACAACTCGTACACCTACTGTAAATTGTACCTAAATTGCACCTCATCCTATTTCTGCCTTGCACTATATAGTATTGTATATTAGTACACTACACAGTATTGTATATTATATGGTAACTCAGTTACGTCTACTCTGCATCGAACATTGTACATATGTCTATACTGAACACTGTGACCTCATTTTTTTTTACTTCTAATTTACATGCTATACTATGTTATTTTATTTCATACTTATCTTGTCTTGCAGTCTCTTGAGCGTAACAGTAAGAAGCATTTTGTATAAAAGTATTCTGTACTTCTGTATGACAACTATTAAAGAAACTTGAACTTGAAACTTGATGCAACGTTAAAAATGGTTGTAGGAACGGTTTGGGAGAGGGAGGTAGGGAGGCATTTTAGTTTGTGTGGTAACAATGTTGAAATTGAGAAGTAGACTTAGTGTTATGGTCGAACCAAGTGGTCAAGTGTGGCAGTACCCCGGAACCGACAGACACAGGAAACAGATGATAAATAAACCAGATTTAATAGATAAATACAACAGGGAAAACAGGGGAATAAACTATCCTAAGTGAGGGATGTGTGTGGATGCCAGCGGAGAAAATGTTAATGAGGTGTGTAATACTGAATAACCTACTGTGTGTGTGTGGATGCATGTGTCTAACGTGTAAAGCTAATGTGGTGTAATATGCAAATGTACCGGGCTGTTGTTCGTTTGCGTGTACTAACCAGTCCAGTAACTGAGGGTGGGGGAAGATCCCAGTACAATGTCCATCCGTGCGTCCCGAGATGCCAGTGGGAGAGCAAGTGCGCACAGGGAGCGAAACGGTGTTAACCGAGCGCGCCGGGGGGAGTATCCTTGAAGGAGAGAGAAGAAGACAACGCCGGTTAGCAGAAGAAAACAGATGAAACAAAACACTGGGGAAAACAAAGTAACAAAACCGGGTTAGTCAAACACACAAGGGGAAATAATGCTATGACTTGTAAATAGACATCTTGGTAAAACTAACCACAAGTGATCAGTATGAACAAGCACTGAACGACGGGCTGTCGGGCTTCTTATGGAGCCGGGATCTCTGCCTCTGCGTGCATCCACGCGTGTGCCCAGCTGTTCCCAATTGCGCCTGATTAGGCTCTATGAGTTGTGGCGAGGTGGGAGTCGCAACACTTAGTTCAGTTTTACAACTGAAATAACATTTTTGTTATTACAGAGAAGAGTAAAGTACCGGAAAAAGGTACCAGTACCGATTCCCAGGAAGAAGCAAAGCTACTAGGTATAACATTGGACAGTCATCTGAGCTGGTCAACGCATATAAATAACATAACAAAAAAAATGGGGAGAGGGCTGGCTTTAATTAGAAGATGTGCAGAATTCCTAACACCAGAGTCAGTGATCCATGTTATCCAGGCTCTGATCCTTTCACATCTGAATTACTGTCCGGTGATCTGGGGAAGTGCTGGAAGAGAATAACTGGGAAAACTACAAATGACACAGAACAAAGGAGCACGCCTTGCTCTGAATTGTAGGAAAAGGTCAAACATAGTAAGTAGGCTACGTATGCATGAAAAACTGTCATGGTTAATGGTAGAACAAAGACTAAATGTAAATATCAATGTTTTTTAGAAATATATATAAGAACAAAAAAACCTAACACAGTTACTCCACCAGGCAGGGGCGTAGCTGTAGATTCTGGGCCCCATGAAAGAATGTATTTGTAGGCCCCCAATTAACGCGAGCCATTAATTTTGGGCCATTTATTTATTGATGAAAACGCATAATATGGTTTTTACCTATACATTCGGATCAGCAGTTCAGCACCTGCACTGTTGGTGGGTGAGCCTAGTAAAGGATGTCGCATTGCGTTCATCTTCAATGAATGGACCAATGCAATAGTCTACCAAAGAACCTTGAGTCGCACTAGGCTGGGAACAACCCTGGGTCAAGTGATAGTAAACTGGACTGGACGAACAACATCGAGGCCCTACAGGAAGGGACAGAGCAGACTGTTCTTCCTGGGAGGGCTCAGGTCTTTTAATGTCTGTAGCAAACTGCTGCAGATGTTCTACCAGTCTGTGGTTGCTGGTGCCCTCTTCTTCGCTGTGGTATGCTGGGGGGGGCAACACCAACACAGACAAAATAAACAAACTGGTCAAAAAAGCAAGCTCTGTGGTGGGAGCGGACCTGGACAGTCTGGAGGTGGTGGGGGAGGACGAGGAGGAAGCTGTATGCTATCCTTGAGAACCCCTGCCACCCCCTCCATGATGAGCTGACCGCAATGCGGTCCACGTTTAGCCACAGACTTATCCCCCCCCCGACATACCACAAAGCGCTTCGGGGCAGTCCTTTGTGCCGGTGGCAATCAGGCTCCACAACCAGGCAGGGCCAGGACGGGCCAACTGCCGTGGACTGGAGGAGCTGGGTTGTGGACTGTAACCAATTAATTTTATTATTTAACATCATGATTGGACTTGTTTCTTTTTCTTTTCACCACTTTTCGCTCTATTTTAGCCCTATTTTAGCTCTTTTTATCCCTATGTATTTGTCCATCTTGTTTTTAACACATACTAATAAGTGTATGTTATGTATTAACTGTTTCCACTAACTGTTTTTAAATTTCTGTTATGCTGTAATGGACATCTGAATCTCCCCTTGGGGATAAATAAAGGTTTTCAATTCAATTCAATAGCAGATCTTCTACCTCAGACACCACTACAGGTGGCTCAGTATCTGTGGAATCCTGTGTCGGAGCCTCACTTTGTCCCTGACATTGACTGTCCATAGCTGCTTCCTCCTCATATGTGCTGCTTTCATGGTCCTCAACTTCTTCTTGTACTACTTCTGCCTCTTCACCTCTGCTCTCCTCGTTGGCTGCCTTGCTCGAGTATCCATAGTGTACATGATTTATAAAATGTCCTATAATAGTAATAACACAGTACAGCTCGAGCTATCTCTTAATTGTTATAATAATAATAATAATTTGTATAGATATTTTCCAATTGCTCAAATCTAGCTATAGCTACTGTAACAACCTCAATTTAATGTGCCAGTGGTCAATGGCATTGCAATTACTGGAAGAACTAGAGTAACTTTGTTGATTAATCCCACTGGTCACAATGGTGACCGTAATAATGTTTTTGTTATAAGGCTCTGCAAATGTTACTTAATGATGTAGCAATGTATTTCCAGCTAAATTGAAATAATAAACAAATAAAGGGTCTCAATTAAATATGTGGTAGTAAAAAGAACCTGTGGGATTTCAACAAGATAAATGCGACAACAGTGCAAAATAGTTCACTATAGTAGTTCAAAGCAAAAAAAAAAATAAATAAATTATTTATAAAAAAAAAAAAAGTATGCTGCCCCCTGTGCCTATGAAAATGCCCCCGCGTGCCTATGCAGGCATGCGTGCCTAGGGTTGCCTACCCCTGTGATGGCATCCTCCACCCCGATGTTTGCCTGGTATGCAAACTGCAGGGGGTCGAGGGAGTCACGCACCAGGGGCTTGAGGTGTTGCAGGACCAGTCTCTCAAACGTCTTCATGACGTGTGACGTCAGAGCGACTGGCCTGTAGTCGTTGAGGGTGCTGGGACGTCCCTTCTTGGGCACCGGGACAATGCAGGAGGTCTTCCAGAGCTGGGGCACCCTCTCCAGCCTCAGGGAGAGGTTGAAAAGATGCTGGAGCGGTGCTGCCAGCTGCTCCGCACATACGTTGAGCACCCTGGGATTGGTGTTGTCCGGTCCTCTGGCCTTGTTTACACTAATCCTGGAGAGCTGCCTACTGACCTGACTGCTTGTGATCGTCAGTGTTGGGGGTGGTAGGCAGCCTGTTGATGTTGGCGGTGGGGTGCCGGTGCTGATGGGTGTGGGTGGGTGGGGGGTGGGGGGGCTGCTTTGTAGGTGTGATCTGGTGCTGGTGTCGATGGGTGGGGGGAGGGGTGTGGGGAGGCCACTCTGGTTGAAAAACGAGTTGAACTCGTTTGCACGCTCTGGCGGGCCCTCAACAGCTGTGCCCTGCTGTTTGAAACCAGTGATCTTCCTGACCCCCGCCCACACCTCCCTGGTGTTGTTGGCCTGTAGTCTGCCCTCCAGCCTGTCCTTGTAGCTGACCTTGGCTGCCCTTAGCTCTTTTTTGAGCTCCCTTTGGACAGCCCTGGCCTGCTCAGTGTCCCCTGCCATGAAGGCCCTCTTTTTCCTGTTTAGCAGGTGTTTAATGTCCTTGCTAATCCAGGGTTTATTGTTTGAAAAGCAGCGTACCTTCTTTGTGGGTACGATGCTCTCCTCACAGAACCTGATGTAGTCTGTGATGCAGTGGGATAGTCCATCAATGTCATCACCATGGACACAGGAAGGAATGCAGGGGAAAGATATATACTTGATTAAGATATTACTAATAGCAGCCAAGAAAGCACTGACGAAAATGTGGTATAGAGTAGAAGCACCGACGAGGGAACAATGGACAGAGATAGTGGGTGGGATACAGGAAATGGAGAGAATCACACATAGGCTGAGGCTACAAAACAAGAAGTTTGAGTCAAAATGGGAGAACTGGGAAGAGTATAGGAAAAAAAGAAACGACATCACAGGAGAGTGAAAAGGAGACAAGAAGAAAAAAAAAACGAAACGAAAATAAACTATGAAGGTACCAAAGAACCCATGTCATTTTTTTTTTTTTTTTTTGTATTTTTTTTATTGTTTATCTCTTTTCTTTGTTTTGCTGTGTTTTTTCCTTTTCCCCTTTAGTGCATTTATTTTAGGTCAACTCGTCATTCGATTTTGATATTAATTGTTCTAATATCAGCTATATCTTTTAGTTCTTATCTATCGAATTCTATTGTACTGTCGTTTATAATTTTGACCGCCAATTGTATTATTGTATGTGGATGTTTTGTTTGTAAATCAAAAAACTGAAAATAAAAATTTAAGTATAAAAAAAAAAAAAAGTTCTGTGAATAAATACCTTTCTTGTGAAAATACTTGGTGACTCTTGCAATGCTGATGTTTTTTCTTTCGTCTCTGAGCTCCTGAAACATGAGCTGTAGACATTTTCCTGTCACTCTCTGACTCTGTTCAAGCTGCGCGCTGTGTGCTGCTGTGTATGTGGACTGAACCATGCAATGAGAGAAGGGAGGGGTGCTCATATTGTCAAACAAAGTAACAAGCACCTGTTTGTTTCTTTTGTGACGTTTTTCTTTAATACAGGCAATTATACTTTTGACTCAACTACATTAACTTACTTTAGGATAATAATAAAACCATATTAATAAAAAGATAATAATAGTGTTCTCTGGGCCCCCCCCCCCCCAGTGCTGGGCCCTTGGAATCATCCTAATCTACCCCCCCCCCCAGCTATGCCCCTGCCACCAGGCATGCGTCAATGGAAAGATGTACTGTAAAGATGCCAAGAACAAATGCAATGAAAAGGACTGTGATGTATAGAGCCATGACTGCATGGAATTCCTTACCACCTGCATTAACTAGGGTTGAAGACATACAGACATTTAAAAAACACCTTAAAAATCATATAAGAAAGAATGGTACTGTCAGTTAAGTAAACATAGTGGGTGATTGAGAAGATGTGTGATTGGTGAACTTAAATTTTAATATATTTGTATGTTGTATTGAGATGTATTGTTGTACTTTAAAACCTGTTCCACCCCACGGGGACGGTACCGACCCCTTTTTGACATTATTATCATATATTAATATTTTTATGAGTGATGCAATAAATTAACGTTTTTAAAATCAAACGTTTTCAAGTATTATTATCACTACTATGTCACAAATACATGTAGAATGTAAAACGTTAGGTTGGCAATAGTTTAGCAATAGGTTAAAAGTGAGTTTATATCATTTTAAGTTTTTATTTTCCACTCGCGTTTTTGACCCGGAAGCGGAAATGAAAATGTTGAACGATCGGAATTGGAATCTTTTTGCGGCCATTTTGAAGAGGGGATCGCTGGCTATCGTTCAGTGTCAGAAGTTCAGCGTTCTGAATGAATCATATCAATAATTGTTATGATTCGCGATAATAAGCTACAAAAGGTAACGTTTTTGACAAATATTGAAACGCAGTCAGTTTCTCCACACTATTGTAATCATGTAGGAATAATTAGATCTGAAATTAGTTACAAAATGATTACACTGTGGGAGAAATAAAAAAGTACAGTCGATTACATTAAATATCAGTATATGTTATTATGCACGCCTGGTGATACTATATCCAAATTGAACTTGGCCATTTGAAAGATACTATATGTATATATATATAAATGTGCGAATTGGCTATAATAAGGTAATGTATAAGCATATATTCTATATTCTATAATAATATTTCAAATTGCATTGGTCCGGATGGGAGAATTCAGTACTGTATATACAAAACCTTCAATTTGATCATCTTCCCTTTATTAATTTCCTTAGATCTTTTGTACACATGATCTCAAGAGGGTACTGAATGAGCTCAGTGGCAGTTTTTTAAGTTTGGTCATTATTATCATGGTTTTATTCACTGTCAAAGATGAAAAGAAAAATCATAATTCATATTTTCCTTTGTTTCATCAGAATTTAAGCAAGCCTAGTAATAGACACAATATTTCTGACACTGAGAATACATTCATTGAGGTCCATAGATGTTCCTAGATACCAAGAATATGCAAATAGCCCTTGTAGAAGTGGAGCAATATTCCATTTACCTAGGTATACATTTTATGCAGATTTTCACCTGGGGTGGAACAGGTTAAGTGAACATATATGTCTTGAAACATGATTGAGTAGATGGGTATGTGTGATTGGTGAACTTAGATATTTTATTATATAATATTTGATGTGTTATTGAGGTGTATTGTATTGTTTTATTGTGTTGTGTTGATTGTATTGTATTGATTTTATTGTATTGTATTGATTTGTGTGGACCCCAGTAATAGTAGCCTATGCCTGTGGCAATGGCTAATGGGGATCCGAATAAACGAAACTAAACTAAACCCAACCCTAATAAGGGTACAATAGAACATAAAATGGATAACAATTTAGATTGATCTCAAATCACATAACAAACTAAAATCTATTCGCCTCCCGTGAAGCACTGAAACGACATGTTATGAGATGTGAGACATGAGATGTGAGACATGAGATTAGACAACGTTATCTTGTCTAATGCCTAATGTTTCCCTGTGTCCCCTTGGCCTCTCGCTAAAAAGCAACATGAAACAGCAATGCTCTTTGAGTAAAATGAACACTTAAGTGGTCATGCACACGCCCACATGCAGACCACTTAGTATAGAAAGCCCCAAACTTACTTGCTGTTTCAGTCTGTCAATCACACTGAGAAGTAACCCCTGCTCCTTCCCCAGCTCCGGTGTAGTCACTAGGAAGTCTACGTCATGACCGAACTACTTCCCTTGGAGACGGAGAGAGAGAGAGAGAGAGAGAGAGAGAGAGAGAGAGAGAGAGAGAGAGAGAGGGAAACAAGAAACCACTTGGTGACGGCTCACTTGTGAAATAAGAAATAATGAAAAGAGAATATCTTTTAGTCACAGTGCTTCATGGTGTACAGTGTGAGCGGCAGAAGGGACCATTAAAAGCATGGAGCATGCTAATGGCTGTGACTTTTTTCATTATTCAAACAAGCAATTTGTCCTGTGTTGTTAGGTCTAAAAAGCTCTTTTTTTGTTGCCTCAGCTGCCAGTGGTTTAACTTTTATGAGAATCATCATCATAATTTTCCCTTTTGGATGGGTGTACAGGACACTCATATGGGAGTAGGGCCTCTGATGTATCGCGTCTCCCTGTCAGCGTAACTGCAGGCAGAGAGTGTTACGCAGTGGTGTACTTGATTAACATCTGATTACCTGAGAGAAAAATAGACACTGTTTAACTACTTAACTGACAGGCAAATTTGTCTGAAAATGCCTGAAAATTGCATACCCAAAGTAATCTGCAATTTATTATACTTTATACTTATAGCACATGCATGAGTCTGGTCTCTTTTGAAAGGAAACATTCTGAATTTTCATCCACAACAGGAAGAATCACTCTGAGTGCTTTTAAAATTTTTAAGTTACGTTAAGTTTTTACGTTTTTTTACTTCCATTTGAATTATCTTGCAAACATAGGCCTCTTACAGGTTCCAGCTGATATTTATGACCTGGAAACCACAATGGGTCCATAGCCTAAAGCCTTATCTAGTAGGCCCTACAGGTCGAAAGTTGATAACAATACCACAGAAAATGAGTGTTTTACACAACTTTTTATAATGGTATGTCTATGCGTTTTTCCAAAATGGCCACTTGGAGTCTCAAAATACAAGATACAAGATGAATTTATCCCAGAAAAGACTTGAGGCCTGGAAGTGTGCTGGCTTCCTCATGCATAAAGTATGATGTTACTGGCTGGAAATCTGTACACTACTGGTGTATTAAAATTCAAACATTGCCTGCGAGCGACCACCAGACCCAGTATGCTCAATACACTTCCTAATTCAATTCTGCAATTCTCTGGACTGGTAGCGCTGGTCCCTGAGGGGGCTAGCGGGAGGTTGCTACAGCTACAGAACAGAACCAGGACCGGGGGTCAATTTACTTTCACTTTACTCAATTAGCTATGTAAATAGAAACTGCAATTACTTTGTTAATGATAAAGCATCCATTTGCATTGGTTTCGTACACTCTCAAAACAAATGTCTTGAAATAACACGCTGTAACATACCTACATATGTCTAGTTAAGGACAGCTTTTATCGTATTTAACACTAAATATACTAATACTCTCCTAAAACTCTCTACTATTATCCTAAAATGACTACAAAATAAATATTGTGTGAAATTCAGGTAGCATTAATTCAAATGATGTAAAAAGAAATGTGACATGTATTATGCAGATGTATATGTAAATTATTGATGATTCTAATCTGTAGAAGCACTTTTGACTTGCTTTCCATCTTGAGAATTATTAACTACATTTATTTTTATTTATTTTTTAACACATTTACATAGTCAATGGGTCCTGTTGTTCAGCCTCACAATGCTATTGGATAGTAAATCTGTTTATAGGTCTCACCCTCTGGCCTCCAAAGTCACACAACTTCCAAATCTTCCTGCCAGAAACACCTCTTTGTTTTATTGGACTGGATTCGTCAGATGCAAGTAAGTAAAATGCCTTAAATATTTTTATTGGTGATTATTACAATATCTAGAACATGTATATTTAGTTATTGTGGAATACATTCATCACATTGGATTTTGAGCTTGTTATGTCTCTGTTGGAATTAAACAACCTTGGGGGAGAGTGGTAGTAAAAATAGCATGTGCACCTTACACATTACATGGGGACAGTCTCATTCCCGAACGGATTTACGACAAAATATTTCCTCTAAGACCAATTTTAAGACATATTAGCGCTAGTAGCGCAATTCCCCAAATTTGTTCTGAGATCGGATTTGGCCGTGGCTGAGAGCAGAATTTAAGAGTGCTGAGGAGCACACTTATGATTGATTGACTGATTGAAAATTGTATTAACTTGACAGACTGTGTTCTCTGTTCGTAATGGCTTTATTTGGGAGGAAGTGACTCCTTCATGTCAAAGCTACAGGCCTCCTTGGAATTAATTACTTAATCATAATTAAAATAAATATGACAATATTTGTACGATAAGAAATTACGCATTTGATGTCGGAAAAATAAATAATATGGATTCATCTGATCACAGGGCAGCTGGATTAACCATATCTGAACCAGCTATTTTGGACAAATGTATAATTACTTTAATTACTCAGATATTCAAACACAATTATTGTGAAATGATTGAAAATAATAATTATTTAATGCCTTCTGTGGAATTTGTATTTCTTATTCGTTACATATCTGTTTTAATGGTATACAATGGGACAGACCTTTGTTTGATATAGCTATACACCTGCATTCCTTCGGATATATCATTAATCAATTAAACATATATTGAAATACACTATATAGCCTATACACCAACACTGAAATGACAGTGGATAAATAAATAAATAAGAACTAAAGCTAATCGGTGGAAATAGACTGCATTAATATTCCTTATTACATGGCGTTTTAACATTCGCCGAAATGCTTGATTGTGATTGGTCAATAGCCCTTGACAGCGGTGAATAATTTTTCGATAACTGACCACTGCCATGGGCAACGCGCAATAATCACCGGCAATAATCGCAGTTGAAGCAATCAAGCCCACTGACACACACTGCATCAGTGCAGTCAGACACACCTGCCGGCTGCCGACGATAATAATAATCACTTTATTTGGGCTGACAGAGCCACAGAACAACTGCGTCTACATTTGATCTCGTCTTGTCGATGGTGTAAAATGAATTAGGTATATTGTTAGTAAGTTAGCCATGTAATAAGCAGGATAATGTATAGCTATACTCGGTCATTGTCGCAAAATAATTGACCTTCACTGACGTTTAAAACACCTCGGCGAGGCGCCTCGGTATTCTAAACTCCGTGTCAGTCAATTATTTTGCGACAATGACCTCGTAGCTATACATTATCCCTTACATAACAAGTCTTGTGAGCGCCTACGTGTCTAATGAATGTGTTATGGTTTGTAACCGACCCCAATCGCACAACACAAGACAGGTATGAGGGTAAGCCAAGAAACGGGCATTTATTGAAACAAAGGGAAACCGGCACTGTCCCTTTAAGGGAGAAACACAAAATACTGGAAATAACAAGAGGGGAAGGAACAGGCTAAGGGAACGCTAGGGGAAGGTTAAGGGAACACTAAGGGAAGGCTAAGGGAACGCTAGGGGAAGGTTAAGGGAACACTAAGGGAAGGCTGGAAGAAACAGGGAGGAACTAGGAGGACCGGACGGGAGGACTAGGAGGAACTAGAGAGGGGAGAACTAGGGACAGAGGGACAGGTACTGGGGGACATAGGGAACAGGTTCTGGGGAACAGAGGGCCAGGTTCTGGTGACAGAGGGACAGAGGCCCGCGGAGGCGGGCTGGGGACGAGGAGGACTAGAAAGGGGAGAACAGGGACAGAGGCCCGCGGAGGCGGGCTGGGGACAGGGAGGACTGGGAGGACTGGTGGGAAACATCAGGGCCGCTCTGCAGAACTCTCTCGGCAGATCTCCGAGGTGGGTAACGGCGGCCGAGAGGGAGAGAGGAGAGGGTTAAAGTACAAAGGGGAAAACAGAGCAGATGCAGGAGAGGTGACTAGTCCAAATACAAAAGTTATCAAAGTAAAAACTATCTTTGTGTAAAATACACAAAGAGCAAAGTTCCAAAAACAATCCAAAAGTGAATACTATCTTCGGTGTGAACAAACACACAGTGGGAGATGTAACGTCCAAAATAATATCCCAGTGAAAACAAACAGAGGCACACGCTGGGTGAGTGACTGTCTGATTAAAAAGGTGGTTATCTTCAGTGTTAAGAAACACACGAAAACGGAGATGATCAAGACAGTCAAATAAACTCACCCAGACGTAATGCGTATAATGCGTAAAGGAGCTGGAACAGCAGCGGGGCGAGGGCGTCGCCACCGGGGAGCCGGCTGTCCGAGCCGAGGTCAGAGTGGTGCTGGAACAGGCAGCGGGGCGAGAGCGTCGCCACCGGGGAGCCGGCTGTCCGAGCCGAGGTCAGAGTGGTGCGCCACTGCTTGGAGTGCGCGCCGGAACCGAGAGACGCATCTGGGGTGCGTCTGCGTGGAGGAGTGTGCCAAGCTTGGAGGTCTGGATGATGCGCGTCTGTGCGCTGGTACGGAGGAGCGTGCCAAGCTCGAAGGTCTGGAAGATGCGCGTCTGTGCGCTGGTACGGAGGAGCGTGCCAAGCTCGAAGGTCTGGAAGATGCGCGTCTGTGCGCTGGTACGGAGGAGCGTGCCAAGCTCGAAGGTCTGGAAGATGCGCGTCTGTGCGCTGGTACGGAGGAGCGTGCCAAGCTCGAAGGTCTGGAAGATGCGCGTCTGTGCGCTGGTACGGAGGAGCGTGCCAAGCTCGAAGGTCTGGAAGATGCGCGTCTGTGCGCTGGTACGGAGGAGCGTGCCAAGCTCGAAGGTCTGGATGATGCGCGTCTGTGCGCTGGTACGGAGGAGCGTGCCAAGCTCGAAGGTCTGGAAGATGCGCGTCTGTGCGCTGGTACGGAGGAGCGTGCCAAGCTCGAAGGTCTGGAAGATGCGCGTCTGTGCGCTGGTACGGAGGAGCATGCCAAGCTCGAAGGTCTGGATGATGCGCGTCTGTGCGCTGGTACGGAGGAGCGTGCCAAGCTCGAAGGTCTGGAAGATGCGCGTCTGTGCGCTGGTACGGAGGAGCGTGCCAAGCTCGAAGGTCTGGAAGATGCGCGTCTGCGCGCTGGTCTGGATGTGCGTCAGGTCGATAGCTGCGTGGGGGTCTGAAGTGGATCACTGGGATGCCTCCCGTGGAAGTCTAGGGAGCGCAGACCAGTCTCCCCCTCAGGCAACGGCGACAGCAGGCGAAGGCTGGAGCAACATCTCTACGCCGGAGAATCAAAACAGCATAGGCAGAACAGAGGACCTCCCGAAGGAGTCTTGATGTTTGAGAATATGATACGGCATGTTTACAACACGACCCCACGCCGAAACGAGGGGAAGAGCCCTGGTATTTAAGGCCCACAGGGGAACTAATTAGCCTGCCACCACAGGTGCGAGAGGTAATTGATAATCGAACTAAAAGTGTGAGTTCGGCACCAGACCAATCAAACACATAATGACAGGTAGTCCAGGTGTGGCCACTGAGAGTAAACGAGAGTAAAGAACGAGAGGGTGGGGGCTAGAGAGAGTGAGTGAGAAGGGAATTCCTAAACAGTAGGCTTAAAGAAAACAGAGAAAGTTGGTGAGCAGCGGACAAAACCTCACAGTACCCCCCCCTCAACGGGAGCCACCCGGCGACCCAAAAAAAATACAGACAGAGTGGCAGGGGGCAAAACAAGGCAAAAACAAAAGGTACTGGCCAAGCCAGCAGGGGAAGCCACCACAAGAGTGGGGCTAGCAAAAGAAACAGGGTCGCCGAGGGGTAACTAGGGTAGCAGAGGGGCAACTGGAGGAGCTGAGGGGTAACCAGAGGAGCTGAGGGGTAACTAGAGGAGCAGAGGGGTAACCAGAGGAGCCGAGGGGTAACTAGAGGAGCAGAGGGGTAACCATGGTAGCACCGGGAAAAGGACTAGCAGAGGGAAGGTTAGCTGCCAGGGCACTGATAGCTACAGGGCCTATGCTAGCTGTACTGCTACATCAACATAGAGGCTGCGCAAGCTGCCGGAGCTAGGCTAGCAGAGGGAAAGGGTAGCTGCCAGGGCACTGATAGCTACAGGGCCTATGCTAGCTGTACTGCTACATCAACATAGAGGCTGCGCTAGCTGCCGAGCTAGGCTAGCAGGGGGAAAGGGCAGCTGCCAAGGCACTGATAGCTACAGGGCCTATGCTAGCTGTACTGTTACATCAACATAGAGGCTGCGCTAGCTGCCGAGCTAGGCTAGCAGGGGGAAAGGGTAGCTGCCAAGGCACTGATAGCTACAGGGCCTATGCCAGCTGTACTGCTACATTAACATAGAGGCTGCGCTAGCTGCCGGAGCTAGGCTGGCAGACAGGGCTGGACCAGCATGAGAGAACAAGCTAGCTGGAAGGACAGTCCTAGCTGTGTGAGATAAACTGACCTTGCTAGCTGAAAGGGCAGTCCTAGCAGTGGGAATACTGACCTTGCCAGCTGAAAGGGCAGTCCTAGCAGTGGGATAAACTGACCTTGCTAGCTGAAAAGGCAGTCCTAGCAGTGGGAGCAAACTGACCATGCTAGCTGAAGGGGCAGTCCTAGCAGTGGTAGAGAAACTGACCTTGCTAGCTGAAAGGGCAGTCCTAGCAGTGGGAGATAAACTGACCTTGCTAGCTGAAAGGGCAGTCCTAGCAGTGGGGATAAACTGACCATGCTAGCTGAAAGGGCAGTCCTAGCAGTGGGGATAAAACTGACCTTGCTAGCTGAAAGGGCAGTCCTAGCAGTGGGAGATAAACTGACCTTGCTAGCTGAAAGGGCAGTCCTAGCAGTGGGGAAACTGACCTTGCTAGCTGAAAGGGCAGTCCTAGCAGTGGGAATACTGACCTTGCTAGCTGAAAGGGCAGTCCTAGCAGTGGGAATACTGACCATGCTAGCTGAAAGGGCAGTCCTAGCAGTGGGAGAAAACTGACCCTGCTAGCTGAAGGGGCAGTCCTAGCAGTGTGAGATGCTACACAAAAAAGTGGAGGCCATGCAGAGGGACCGGGTTAGCTGCTTGGGCCTGGCTAGCTACAGGGCCTATGCCAGCTGCAAGGCTGCATTAACATAGAGGCTGTGCTAACAGCCGGGGCCAAGCTAGCAGACCGGGGCCATGCAGAGGGAATTAGGTTAGCTGCCTGGCATGGCTAGCTACAGGGCCCATGCCAGCAGCAAGGGCTGCATAAAACATAGAGGCTGTGCTAGCAGCCGGGGCTAAGCTAGCAGACTGGGGCTCTGCTGAGGGACTGGGTTAGCTGCCAGGGCAAGGCTAGCTACAGGGCCTATGCCAGCAGCAAGGGCTGCATAAACATAGAGGCTGTGCTAGCAGCCGGGGCAAGGCTAGCAGACAGGGGCCATGCTGGTAGTAGAGGCCTAACAAGCTGCAGGGGGGTCAAACAGGGCTAACAGGGAAGCCAACAGGGCTAACAGGGGAGCTAACAGGCTAACAGGGGAGCTAAACTGGGCTAACAGGGAAGCCAACAGGGCTAACAGGGGAGCTAACAGGGGAGCTAGAGGGGAACTAGAGGGAACAAGAAAAAAAAGGCAAACTCAACATACACCGTCTGTGCTGGCTGGGGTCGTCGATTTGGTGGGGTCGTACTGTTATGGTTTGTAACCGACCCCAATCGCACAACACAAGACAGGTATGAGGGTAAGCCAAGAAACGGGCATTTATTGAAACAAAGGGAAACCGGCACTGTCCCTTTAAGGGAGAAACACAAAATACTGGAAATAACAAGAGGGGAAGGAACAGGCTAAGGGAACGCTAGGGGAAGGTTAAGGGAACACTAAGGGAAGGCTAAGGGAACGCTAGGGGAAGGTTAAGGGAACACTAAGGGAAGGCTGGAAGAAACAGGGAGGAACTAGGAGGACCGGACGGGAGGACTAGGAGGAACTAGAGAGGGGAGAACTAGGGACAGAGGGACAGGTACTGGGGGACATAGGGAACAGGTTCTGGGGAACAGAGGGCCAGGTTCTGGTGACAGAGGGACAGAGGCCCGCGGAGGCGGGCTGGGGACGAGGAGGACTAGAAAGGGGAGAACAGGGACAGAGGCCCGCGGAGGCGGGCTGGGGACAGGGAGGACTGGGAGGACTGGTGGGAAACATCAGGGCCGCTCTGCAGAACTCTCTCGGCAGATCTCCGAGGTGGGTAACGGCGGCCGAGAGGGAGAGAGGAGAGGGTTAAAGTACAAAGGGGAAAACAGAGCAGATGCAGGAGAGGTGACTAGTCCAAATACAAAAGTTATCAAAGTAAAAACTATCTTCGTGTAAAATACACAAAGAGCAAAGTTCCAAAAACAATCCAAAAGTGAATACTATCTTCGGTGTGAACAAACACACAGTGGGAGATGTAACGTCCAAAATAATATCCCAGTGAAAACAAACAGAGGCACACGCTGGGTGAGTGACTGTCTGATTAAAAAGGTGGTTATCTTCAGTGTTAAGAAACACACGAAAACGGAGATGATCAAGACAGTCAAATAAACTCACCCAGACGTAATGCGTATAATGCGTAAAGGAGCTGGAACAGCAGCGGGGCGAGGGCGTCGCCACCGGGGAGCCGGCTGTCCGAGCCGAGGTCAGAGTGGTGCTGGAACAGGCAGCGGGGCGAGAGCGTCGCCACCGGGGAGCCGGCTGTCCGAGCCGAGGTCAGAGTGGTGCGCCACTGCTTGGAGTGCGCGCCGGAACCGAGAGACGCATCTGGGGTGCGTCTGTGCGCTGGTACGGAGGAGCGTGCCAAGCTCGAAGGTCTGGAAGATGCGCGTCTGTGCGCTGGTACGGAGGAGCGTGCCAAGCTCGAAGGTCTGGATGATGCGCGTCTGTGCGCTGGTACGGAGGAGCGTGCCAAGCTCGAAGGTCTGGAAGATGCGCGTCTGTGCGCTGGTACGGAGGAGCGTGCCAAGCTCGAAGGTCTGGAAGATGCGCGTCTGCGCGCTGGTCTGGATGTGCGTCAGGTCGATAGCTGCGTGGGGGTCTGAAGTGGATCACTGGGATGCCTCCCGTGGAAGTCTAGGGAGCGCAGACCAGTCTCCCCCTCAGGCAACGGCGACAGCAGGCGAAGGCTGGAGCAACATCTCTACGCCGGAGAATCAAAACAGCATAGGCAGAACAGAGGACCTCTCGAAGGAGTCTTGATGTTTGAGAATATGATACGGCATGTTTACAACACGACCCCACGCCGAAACGAGGGGAAGAGCCCTGGTATTTAAGGCCCACAGGGGAACTAATTAGCCTGCCACCACAGGTGCGAGAGGTAATTGATAATCGAACTAAAAGTGTGAGTTCGGCACCAGACCAATCAAACACATAATGACAGGTAGTCCAGGTGTGGCCACTGAGAGTAAACGAGAGTAAAGAACGAGAGGGTGGGGGCTAGAGAGAGTGAGTGAGAAGGGAATTCCTAAACAGTAGGCTTAAAGAAAACAGAGAAAGTTGGTGAGCAGCGGACAAAACCTCACAGAATGAACAGTATAGGCTTAATATATTCCAGTTACCTGTTTCATTAGGATCCATCACTATACACATGCTCTGCCCCACGCACAGTACAAGCACAGTCCGCATGTATACAGACTGTACCTATACTGTACGTAGGGCAGAGCACACATACAGCATTTACCAAATCCTAATGAAACAAGTCATTAATGGAATAACACGCCATACTGCATTCATTCATTACGCTGTAGGCTCAGTTACAGTGGGTGACAATATTGTCACAAGGAAAGAAGAAATTACCTACCTGGGTTCCATCCTAGAGGCAAATCTTTCCTGTGACAAAATGGCATCCAATGTAATAAAAAAAGTCAACCAACGAACTCGATTCTTGTACCTGATCTCATTCAAGGGTACATTCAAGGGTACTACGACTATGCTTGCACCTCATGGTACCAAAGCACCTCAAAGGCGCTAAAAACAAAATTACAAACATCTCAAAACAAACTGGTCAGACTAGTCAAGTCAAGAGTTTTATTTGTCACGGCATACAAGTATACAATGAAATGCGGGTGGTCTTGCCCGCAACGATGTGCAATACAGTAGTACAACATATAATAGAATCCAATAAAACAACATTGTGCAATAAACAGGTAACATAGTGGGGCATCTCGGTATTTGTACATAAGTTATTTACAGAGCATGGAGGACATGCTAGGTCCTTTGGTAGTGCAATACACTGTTACTGTTGCTATACTATTTTTAAAGTGACCTTTCCTTTGTGGCCATAAGTGTGGGAGTGTGCAGCATGAGTGTGTGCTTGCTCATGTTAAAGTGGCTGCTAGTGTGCGAGCGTGTACAGCGTGCGTGTCGTGTGTGTGCTCATGTGTGCTTGTGTGTGGAGAGTTCAGTGTTCTGTGGCACTCAGTGTTCAGTGTTCAAGGCTCTGATGGCCTGGGGGAAGAAGCTGAGCCGAAGCCTCTCTGTCCTAGTAGCTGGGGTTCGCAGGCGTCTGCCTGACCTCAGCAGCTGGAACAGGCTGTTATTGGGGTGGTGAGGGTCTTTCATTATTCTGCAGGCTCTGGATTTGCACCTCTTGTTGTATAGAACCTGCAGGGGAGGTAGTGCAATACCCGTGGTACGCTCGGCTGAGCGCACCACTCTCTGTAGGGCCTTCTTGTCCTGTGCCGTGCTGTTTCCATACCAGGCAGTGATGTTTCCAGTCAAGATGCTCTCTACAACTCCGGAGTAGAAGGACTGGAGTATCTTCCCAGATACTCTGAACTTCCTTAACTGTCTCAGGTGGTAGAGGCGCTGCTTCGCCTTTTTTACGACTGTGTCTATGTGTGTTGACCATGTCAGATCCTCTGAGATGTGGACCCCAGGTACTTAAAGCTGCTCACCCTGTCCACGGTAGCCCCGTTTATCCTCAGTGGTGTGTGTGTCTCCTGCTCTCCTCTCCTATAATCCACGATCAGCTCCTTGGTTTTACCAATGTTCAGGAGCAGGCTGTTGTCCTGGCACCAGCGTTCCAGTACCTCAACCTCCTCCCGGTAGGCCTTTTCGTCGTTGTCCGAGATCAGCCCCACCAGCACTGTGTCATCTGCAAACTTCACTATGGAGTTAGAGCTGAATTGGCCACACAATCGTGTGTGTAGAGTGAGTACAGCAGGGGGCTCAAAACACAGCCCTGGGGGGACCCGATGCTCAGGGTGATGGTGTTGGAGGTCTGACCCCACACCCTGACCGCCTGGGGTCTTTCACTCAGACCCAGCTCGATCAGCTTGTCCACCAGTCTGGTGGGGACTATGGTGTTGAACGCTGAGCTGTAGTCAATGAACAACAGTCTCACATAGCCCCCTTCTGGCGGTCAAGGTGAGAGAGGGTGCTGTGCAGTACCTGGGAGACCGCGTCGTCAGTGGACCTGTTTGTCCTGTATGCAAATTGCATAGGGTCCATATCACTGGGGAGGGAGGCACAAATGTGATCCTTGACCAGCCTCTCGAAACATTTCATGACCACAGAGGTGAGTGCCACCGGTCTGTAGTCATTGAGACATGTTGGGGAGTTGCCCACCTAGGATGGCTTAGAGTAGACGACAGAGTACAGCAACTTGCAATGGGCCTGGTCTACAAGAGACACTACACAACCAAGGTACCCATGTACATGTCAAAATACTTCCCAAAGGTCAGTGAATACCACGATCACAACACCAGAGGGAGCTCCACAAATCATGTTAAACCCAGATTCGGCTCAAACAAGGGACTAAACACGTTTCGTAATTATGCCACATCAATGTGGAACGCCCTACCCAAAGCTGTAAAGGAATGTGAATCACTACCCACTTTCAAAAACACTCTCAAAGAACACCTACGGGAGACTGCAATTCAAAACTGGCCCCTGTAAATGTCCTAACCCAACCCCCTCCAATGTACAGTAAATTACCAAGTATGGTTTTGTCAATATTCCAATGTACAGTTTTGCTTGTACATTTGTACAGTGTCACCCACCCACCCACCCCTCCTACCCCCCCCCCACCCCACCCACCCAACCACCTCCAATGTACAGTCCCCCCCCCACCCCCCCAACCCCACCCCACCAACCCCACCCCACCTACCCAACCTCCTCCAATGTACAGTTTCTAAGTCAAATGTATATACTCTCTTTTCTATATCACTTTTTGTATCACAAACAGTACTGTATTTGCAAATCTGGTATGTCATAAATGTATAGATGTAGCAGTACTGTCTATCTGTATGTCGTGTATGTCATATATGTTCGGATGAATTGAAAATGGGGGACCCTGATGTAAACAAGACAAAAGTCTTTCTCTGGTCTGCATCCCCTTAACAATTGTATGTATTGAGCTGTACCCATTCTGCAATCTGTTAATACAGTTTTCAATCAATCAATCAATCAATCAATATATATAATATTTCATTAATTCATTCATATACAGTACTGTGCACGTGTGTGTGTGTGTCTGTGTGTGTGTGTGTGTGTGTGTGTGTGTGTGTGTGTGCGCACGCGCGCTTGCGGCAGGTGTACTACGAGCTGCCAATACATTAATCTAATCTAATTTTGATGGGTCGCAAGACTCGCAAAGCACTTCCGCCATTCCATTTTCACACAGCTGCATCACTAGTTGCCTTATAAGGAGCTCTGGAGGCGTTGTTTTGTATGCAAATGAGCTGAACGGGGACGCGCATTCGCGTTTGAGACATAATGCCATTCTCCAACGCAGATATCAGATCATATCGCAGGTGCGACCGGTTGAGGCACTTAAGACATATTACCAGCACGTTGGGGACTCAGAGTGAATTTGTCATTGATTCTGTCTCAGTCAGTTCCAAGATAAGTCTTCCAAGAGAACTCTTTGGAAAATTTTGGGGAACGAGACCCAATAATATTAATAATAATACCTGACATAATTGGTTAACTGACATAATGCTTTACTGTATAATACAATGATTAATATATGATGCATGGGTTTAAAAGGATGACCATATTTTCCTTTTGATATAGTTGGGAGTGAATGAGCAGTCTGCCTAATCATTTTCATTAATTTATCAAATCACGAATGTGCCATAAAAGAATTTACCTTGTGACATATTTTTTTATTCATCAAAATCTATATATTTTTATGAAACCTTCAGCATATTGATGGGAGTCGATGTAGCCTAATGCTGCAGCAAAAGGACTCTGTGGTTTTCCCAACAGCCTCATTTTCAATTCAAGATGGCAGCCAGACACATACTGTAGGCTAATTATGCTAATGTATGCCGTCTGTGAAGCTGCATGGTCCTGTACATCAACCAACCAGACAAATCTGGATGTCCAACTAGTTGTCAGTAATCAGATCCCAACCATCTGTCCAGAGAAGATGCTTCAAATGGCATCAAGTGAAATATGTTCAAATCATGGGAATATGCTAAATTGGGCCTCATATGGCACTGCATGTTCATCTTTTTCATCAGACATGAAAGTGAGAACAGGATGTCACAGCCTGCAATGAATGCCTGCTTGAATTTGCCCCTCAAAGTGTTCTAGCTCCATTCTGGCAGGCTAAGATCAAGCACGCGAGATAGAAACCCAGTTACGAAGCGGGTTAGTAATGAGTATGCGATAGCTTATCTTTTAGTTAATGCGGAAGAGACATTGTGAACGTAGAAGCAGTCGAGCGACTGCTGAAGAGTGTGGTAGATATTGGCCACATTGCGTTTTTGGTTGAAGTATAGGCGTCATGACAGGGGGTTCACCACGACCCACAGCTTAGCTTTGTTTAGGCTAGCACCACAGTTTAGCCCGTGTGTCGCCCCCTTCAGCCCAGCAGCGGACGTCACTACACTGCACGCTCCTCCAGCCCCTCCAAGCCGTTGCCCCAGCGGTCACCTGTCCAACGTCTACCCAGCCCGGCTGTTTGCTATCACAGGACCTCCGGACAGCCATCTCACCACACGGACGGTTGGTGGTGAGAGCGGGCCCGCCATTTGGATAAGTACAGCAAGCGCTCTGAGTGCTGAAGTTTTATCGGTAGACATTCGCCACTGGGCGGCACAGGCTCTCTAAGGGCGAAGAGAAAACAGTGCTTTGAACTGACGCTGAATACAGTGTCTAGGGGCGCCCCGACCATTTATTATTTTGGGGAAAAGCCGGCTCTAGATAGGACTTTTATTTTGAAACATGGGCCCACTGTCATTTGGTTTGAGTGTGATAATAATGTGCGTTCTTTTATAAAATTCCCATTCATTTATCCTTCTCCCTTCTCCTCCTCTTCTCCCCGCCTAGGGAGAAGTGGAACAGTATATAGACCCTTAAAGGGAAGGTGTTATTACTGTGTCTAGCCCAGTGTGGGAAGAACTTGAGTCTGTAGTATAGAGCGAGAGCACTAGGTGCCCAGTGTGGAAATAACTTTCATAGAGGTGTAATAAATTGTAACTTGTATCAGACTTCAGTAAAGAGAACTGAATGGGAGCACTGTGTGTGTGTCGGTTAATGTGCATTCTGTCTAACCCTTTCCTTTCCGGGTAATGCTCATTACAGTTTAACCCTTTCCCCACCTCCTGCTTTGGGGAGCGAATATACAGTATCATCCATCTTTACTGCCATCGGGTGTGGGAGGGCCCAGGAAGTATTGGGGGAAGTGTGGGTGTGTGGGGAGCTACTGCTGATCGCCCTGGAGGGCAAGAAGGACCAGCGTACCATCCCTAGGTCAGTGAATCCTAGGCCCCATCCACTCCTGCTGCTCAACCTCCACTTCAACATTCCTGGCCTACAGTCGGGGACTCAGCTGGACCCAGCTCTGCTGCGTTCTCGCTACCAGGTGGCCGTGTACATCCACTCCCATAAAGCAGGGATAATCCACCCTGCTACATATATATAATAGTCTGATCTACCCTCCCACACCAAACACAGACACAAATACACTTTGATTGACGATAGACAAGATCGTATAGTCATAAGCGCCCATCTCCACCATAAAGCTGTGTAAAGTAATGGCTGTTCCGGAGTGATGACCGGAGTGTTGGATATACCGTGATGAAGACCGGGAGAATGTGACCCTCTCTGCGCCGCCCCTTTGCCTCAAATAGATCCGCTATCAGCTCTATCTTTAATCTTTCAAAATGTTCAGTTGCTATCGCTATCAGCTCTATCTTTAATCTTTCAAAATGTTCAGTTGCTATCGCATGCACTTATCTGTGTTTCACTACACATATGAGTGCATGCTTACCAACTGTTCGCCTGTTTTACTGCAACACTACTATCACCGACATCTAAGAATGGAGATCCCCCCTTGAATGGCCCTTCTAAGGTTTCTCTCCTCCACATTGCCTGTGGTGCATTTTTTCCTATTGCTAGGTTTTAGTGAGTTTTTCCTTACCTTCGCGTGGGGTATGTCTGGGAGTGTTGCCTTTATTTTGCATTTATTAAAAGAAAATTGGTCTTTATGGTGTTCTTGTTTTGTTCTTGACTTATTGTGTGAGGTTTTGCCCGCTGCTCACTACCTTTTCTCTGTCTTCTTTAAGCCTACTGTTAGGAATTCCCTACTCACTCTCTCTAGCCCCCACCCTCTCGTTCCTTACCCTTAGTGGCCACACCTGTTTGATATTCTATTATCTCTCGCACCTGTGATGGCAGGCTAATTAGTCCCCCTGTGGGCTTTAAATACCAGGGCGCTTCCCCTCGTTTTGGCGTGGGGTCGTGTTGTATTCATGCTGAGTCATATTCTCTAACATCTAGACTTTTTCGGGAGATCCTCTGGTCTACCAATGCTGTAAGATGGATCTCTCCAGCCTTGAGATGTTTGCTCCAGCCTTCGTCTGCTGTCGCCGTAGCCTGTGGAGGAGACTGTTCTGCGCTCCCTGTAACTTCCACGGGAGGCACCCCAGCGTTCCACTGCAGACCCCAGCGCAGCTGTTCGTCCTGACGCACATCTAGACCAACGCGCATCTCCCGGACCCTCGGGCTTGGCACGCTCTCCAGTCACCAGCGCGCAACGCGCATCTGCAAGGGCTTGGCACGCTCTCCAGTCACCAGCGCGCAACGCGCATCTTCAAGGGCTTTGGCCACCTGTCGCCGTTTGCCTGGAGGGAGACATTGTACTGCGCTCTCTAATTCTCTACGGGAGGTATTCCAGTGTTCCACTCCAGACCAGCGCGCCAGATGCGCTCAAGCCTTCGCCACCTGCCGCCGTTTGCCTGGAGGGAGACACTGTACTGCGCTCTCTAATCCTCTACGGGAGGTATTCCAGTGTTCCACTTCAGACCTTCGAGCTTGGCACGCTCCTCCGTACCAGCGCACAGACGCGCATCTTCCAGACCTTCGAGCTTGGCACGCTCCTCCGTACCAGCGCACAGACGCGCATCTTCCAGACCTTCGAGCTTGGCACGCTCTCCAGACCTCAGCGCGCCGACGCGCATCTTCCAGACCTTCCTGCTTGGCACACTCCTCCACGCAGACGCACCAGATGCGTCTCTCGGTTCCGACGCGCACACCAAGGTGTGGCGCGCACTCTGTTCCTCGGCTCCGACAGCGGCTACCCGGTGGACGACACCCTCGCCACCGCCACTGTTCCGACGCGCACACCAAGGTGTGGCGCGCACTCTGTTCCTTGGCTCCGACAGCGGCTACCCGGTGGACGACACCCTCGCCACCGCCACTGTTCCGACGCGCACACCAAGGTGTGGCGCGCACTCTGTTCCTCGGCTCCGACAGCGGCTACCCGGTGGACGACACCCTCGCCACCGCCACTGTTCCGACGCGCACACCAAGGTGTGGCGCGCACTCTGTTCCTCGGCTCCGACAGTCGGCTACCCGGTGGACGACACCCTCGCCACCGCCACTGTTCCAGCACTCTGTCCCTCGGCTCGGACAGCCAGCCACCCGGTGGCGATGCCCCCGTTCCCGCTGCTGTCCCTGTACCTTTACGCATACGCCTGGGTGAGTTTTGATTGTGATGTCACTCACTCAGCGTAATGCCTCTTGCCCCCGTTCCCGCTGCTGTCCCTGTACCTTTACGCATACGCCTGGGTGAGTTTTGATTGTGATGTCACTCACTCAGCGTAATGCCCCTTGCCCTCGTCCCGCTGCTGTTCCTGTACCATTACGCATACGCCTGGGTGGGTTTTGATTGTGATGTCACTCACCCAGCGTATTGCCTCCTTTAGTTCTCACTTAGTTATTAGTTTGGACATTTCATCTCCCACTCTGTTTTGTTCTCTCGTGGATATTATTTTGGACATTTCATCTCCCACTGTGTGTTTGTTCACACGAAGATAGTATTTACTTTGTTACTTTGTTATTTGGACTGTTCTGCATCTGCTCTGTTTGTTCCCTTTGAATATTAACCCTCTCCTCTGTTCTGCAGAGCGGCCCAGATGTTTTCCCACCAGTCCCCAGTTCCTCCCTGTCCCCAGCCCGCCTCCGCGGTTCTCTGTCCCCAGTTCCTCCCTGTTCCCCAGCCCGCCTCCGCGGGCCTCAGTCCCCCCTGTCCCAAGTTCTCCCCTTCTAGTTCCACCTAGTCCCTAGTCCTCTATCCCTAGTTCTCCTAGTCCCTAGTCCTCTTTCCCTAGTTCTCCTAGTCTCTAGTTCCTCTGTTCCCTAGGCGTTCCCTTAACCTTCCCTTAGGCGTTCCCTTACCTTCCCATAGTGTTCCCTTTTCCTGCCCGCCTCTTAAAGGCACTTTACCTTCCCCTCTTTTGTTATTCCAGTGTTTTGTGTTTTCTCCCTTAAAGGGACAGTGCCCTTTTTCCCTGTTCTAAATAAATATCTGTTTCTTGGCAAACCATCATACCTGTCTTGTGTTGTGCGATTGGGGTCGGTTACAAACCATAACAGTACGACCCCACCAAATCGACGACCCCAGCCAGCACAGACGGTTTATGTTGAGTTTGCCTTTTTTTTTTCTTGTTCCCTCTAGCTTCCCTGTTAGCCCAGTTTAGCTTCCTTGTTAGTCCTGTTTAGCTCCCTTGTTAGCCTGTTACTCCCCTGTTTAGCTTGTTAGTCTCCCCGGTTAGCTCCCCTGTTTGCTTCCCGTTTTGCCCTGTTTGACCCCCCTGTAGCTAGCCATGCCCTGGCAGCTAACCCAGTCCCTCAGCAGAGCCCCTGTCTGCTAGCTTAGCCCCGGCTGCTAGCACAGCCTCTATGTTTATGCAGCCCTTGCTGCTGGCATAGGCCCTGTAGCTAGCCATGCCCTGGCGGCTAACCCAGTCCCTCAGCAGAGCCCCGGTCTGCTAGCTTGGCCCCGGCTGTTAGCACAGCCTCTATGTTAATGCAGCCTTGCAGCTGGCATAGGCCCTGTAGCTAGCCAGGCCCAAGCAGCTAACCCGGTCCCTCTGCATGGCCTCCACTTTTTTGTGTAGTTTATCCCACTGCTAGGACTGCCCTTTCAGCTAGCAAGGTCAGTTTTTCTCACACAGCTAGGACTGTCCTTCCAGCTAGCTTGTGCTCTCATGCTGGTCCAGCCCTGTCTGCCAGCCTAGCTCCGGCAGCTAGCGCAGCCTCTATGTTGATGTAGCAGTACAGCTAGCATAGGCCCTGTAGCTATCAGTGCCCTGGCAGCTACCCTTTCCCTCTGCTAGCCTGGCTCCGGCAGCTTGCGCAGCCTCTATGTTGATGTAGCAGTACAGCTAGCATAGGCCCTGTAGCTATCAGTGCCCTGGCAGCTAACCTTCCCTCTGCTAGCCCTTTCCCGGTGCTTCCATGGTTACCCCTTAGCTACCCTGCTTGCCCCTCAGTTCCTCTAGACCAGTTGCTCTAGACCAGTTCTCTAGACCCAGTTCCTCTAGACCAGTTCCTCTAGACCAGTTCTCTAGACCAGTTCTCTAAACCAGTTCTCTAGACCAGTTCTCTTGCCCAGTTCGCTAGACTAGTTCTCTAGACCCAGTTCCTCTAGACCAGTTGCCCCTCTGCTACCCTGGTTACCCCTCGGCGACCCTGTTTCTTTTGCTAGCCCCACTCTTGTGGTGGCTTCCCCTGCTGGCTTGGCCAGTACCTCTTGTTTTGCCCCCTGCCACTCTGTCTGTATTTGTTTTGGGTCGCCGGGTGGCTCCCGTTGAGGGGGGGGTACTGTGAGGTTTTGCCCGCTGCTCACTACCTTTTCTCTGTCTTCTTTAAGCCTACTGTTAGGAATTCCCTACTCACTCTCTCTAGCCCCCACCCTCTCGTTCCTTACCCTTAGTGGCCACACCTGTTTGATATTCTATTATCTCTCGCACCTGTGATGGCAGGCTAATTAGTCCCCCTGTGGGCTTTAAATACCAGGGCGCTTCCCCTCGTTTTGGCGTGGGGTCGTGTTGTATTCATGCTGAGTCATATTCTCTAACATCTAGACTTTTTCGGGAGATCCTCTGGTCTACCAATGCTGTAAGATGGATCTCTCCAGCCTTGAGATGTTTGCTCCAGCCTTCGTCTGCTGTCGCCGTAGCCTGTGGAGGAGACTGTTCTGCGCTCCCTGTAACTTCCACGGGAGGCACCCCAGCGTTCCACTGCAGACCCCAGCGCAGCTGTTCGTCCTGACGCACATCTAGACCAACGCGCATCTCCCGGACCCTCGGGCTTGGCACGCTCTCCAGTCACCAGCGCGCAACGCGCATCTGCAAGGGCTTGGCACGCTCTCCAGTCACCAGCGCGCAACGCGCATCTTCAAGGGCTTTGGCCACCTGTCGCCGTTTGCCTGGAGGGAGACATTGTACTGCGCTCTCTAATTCTCTACGGGAGGTATTCCAGTGTTCCACTCCAGACCAGCGCGCCAGATGCGCTCAAGCCTTCGCCACCTGCCGCCGTTTGCCTGGAGGGAGACACTGTACTGCGCTCTCTAATCCTCTACGGGAGGTATTCCAGTGTTCCACTTCAGACCTTCGAGCTTGGCACGCTCCTCCGTACCAGCGCACAGACGCGCATCTTCCAGACCTTCGAGCTTGGCACGCTCCTCCGTACCAGCGCACAGACGCGCATCTTCCAGACCTTCGAGCTTGGCACGCTCTCCAGACCTTAGCGCGCCGACGCGCATCTTCCAGACCTTCCTGCTTGGCACACTCCTCCACGCAGACGCACCAGATGCGTCTCTCGGTTCCGACGCGCACACCAATGTGTGGCGCGCACTCTGTTCCTCGGCTCCGACAGCGGCTACCCGGTGGACGACACCCTCGCCACCGCCACTGTTCCGACGCGCACACCAAGGTGTGGCGCGCACTCTGTTCCTCGGCTCCGACAGCGGCTACCCGGTGGACGACACCCTCGCCACCGCCACTGTTCCGACGCGCACACCAAGGTGTGGCGCGCACTCTGTTCCTCGGCTCCGACAGCGGCTACCCGGTGGACGACACCCTCGCCACCGCCACTGTTCCGACGCGCACACCAAGGTGTGGCGCGCACTCTGTTCCTCGGCTCCGACAGTCGGCTACCCGGTGGACGACACCCTCGCCACCGCCACTGTTCCAGCACTCTGTCCCTCGGCTCGGACAGCCAGCCACCCGGTGGCGATGCCCCCGTTCCCGCTGCTGTCCCTGTACCTTTACGCATACGCCTGGGTGAGTTTTGATTGTGATGTCACTCACTCAGCGTAATGCCTCTTGCCCCCGTTCCCGCTGCTGTCCCTGTACCTTTACGCATACGCCTGGGTGAGTTTTGATTGTGATGTCACTCACTCAGCGTAATGCCCCTTGCCCTCGTCCCGCTGCTGTTCCTGTACCATTACGCATACGCCTGGGTGGGTTTTGATTGTGATGTCACTCACCCAGCGTATTGCCTCCTTTAGTTCTCACTTAGTTATTAGTTTGGACATTTCATCTCCCACTCTGTTTTGTTCTCTCGTGGATATTATTTTGGACATTTCATCTCCCACTGTGTGTTTGTTCACACGAAGATAGTATTTACTTTGTTACTTTGTTATTTGGACTGTTCTGCATCTGCTCTGTTTGTTCCCTTTGAATATTAACCCTCTCCTCTGTTCTGCAGAGCGGCCCAGATGTTTTCCCACCAGTCCCCAGTTCCTCCCTGTCCCCAGCCCGCCTCCGCGGTTCTCTGTCCCCAGTTCCTCCCTGTTCCCCAGCCCGCCTCCGCGGGCCTCAGTCCCCCCTGTCCCAAGTTCTCCCCTTCTAGTTCCACCTAGTCCCTAGTCCTCTATCCCTAGTTCTCCTAGTCCCTAGTCCTCTTTCCCTAGTTCTCCTAGTCTCTAGTTCCTCTGTTCCCTAGGCGTTCCCTTAACCTTCCCTTAGGCGTTCCCTTACCTTCCCATAGTGTTCCCTTTTCCTGCCCGCCTCTTAAAGGCACTTTACCTTCCCCTCTTTTGTTATTCCAGTGTTTTGTGTTTTCTCCCTTAAAGGGACAGTGCCCTTTTTCCCTGTTCTAAATAAATATCTGTTTCTTGGCAAACCATCATACCTGTCTTGTGTTGTGCGATTGGGGTCGGTTACAAACCATAACATATTGTGATGTTTCTTCTTGACTTGTTTAAAGAAGACGTGTCTGGCCCATGGGGACATTAACGTGTGTTGTCGGGCCTTACAAATAAATTTGATTTGATTTGATTTGAAACAACATGAAGTGATAACAAAATTGTTCGGGCCGGGTCATTTCGGAACAAGCCTTGCTTGCTGCAAGGCTCTGCGTTTGATCTCAGCCTGGGTGCCTCCACCAAGTGAATGACGGCTGCAAAAAAAAAACAAGCATAGAAGGGAAGAAGGGGGTTGAATGGCTTGTGGGGAAAGCTTCAAAGGCCACAGCTCGTTCAGAGAGCGGAGGAAGAAATGTGGAACAACAGGCATTTACAGCCCAACAAGGCTAATGGTTAGCCGTAGCGGGGGAAGGGCAGGGCCGCGGGAAGTCAGTCAGCAGTGGGGGTGCTGAGATAAGTGATATAATAATAACGTCATAGGTTTACCACTCTGGTAAACCAACACTCTCGTTCACTAGAGGAGACCACTGCCCAACTCCGCGCTCTCACGCTCAGCTCTGTGGAGCGTGCGAGACAAACAATGTAACCGTTTTGATGCATACATCTCTGCCCAGCCTAACCCACCTGTCGCGCCCCCGTACAGGGAGCGGGAGCCCCATGTCCCCGCACCAGAACTCTACGACGGGACATCTCTAAATGTCGTGCCTTTATTTTTCAATGTTCACTAGTATTCGGACAACAGCCGCACACTTCCAAAGTGATACATCTAAAATCGCTTACCTTACCTGTCGGGTCTGCTCAAGGGTCCAGGGCCCTCATTCATCAACGTGGACTTTGACCTTGACCTACTTCCACACGTAAGCACGGAATTTAGAACTAGCGCACGCACAGGGAAGTCGGCATTCATCACACGTGCGTAAGCAGGCTCTACGCACATCTGTCATGATGAATCCCACCTTGGCCCTGCGCCGCAGCTCGTGCACGCTTTCACGTATTTGCATACCAAAACCGCCCCGACCAACCAAATATGGTCAGGCCCTCCCCTTCAAATACCATGAGGGAATCCCTGTGCGTGGAATGTTGGAGGATGGCAAAGCGAACGAAAAAGAGAAACTACACAGACACCGAGGTGGAGGTCCTCGTAACGGAGGTGGATAAATAAAAGGCGGATTTGTAAACGGTGATGTCAGATATCAACGGCTCCCTAAGACCATTGCTGCAATTCTGCCTGGACAGCTCAAAATACTAATAAAGACCGTTCGTTGACCACTGTTTGGCGTTGGTTGTGTTGTGTGTCATTATAACCGTGCTGTACAATATGAATGCCATTATTAGTTGTGTTCGATTGGCTATATGATTTTTAGAGGCATCTATTTTGTTGTCGGCTAATAAAGACCGCGCTGGAATATGACTGCCTTTTCCCGTGTTGTTTGATTAATACCCACGGATTAAAGTTCTCCTCAATTCTATTCCAAATCGCGATGGATCTCCCGTCAATTTTCTACCTGCTGCATGATTTCTAGAGGCATACTACTACAATCTATTTTGATGTCAGTATTGGGTAGCCTATATAAACAATATAATACGAGAGCATATACAAGAACAATGAATCTCACTGCATGTATGATGTATCCTGCCTTTCAATACATGAACTTGAATTCCATCATATAGTCTGTCCACTATCTGCATGGTGTCATTGCAATGCGTTTTCTATTCTTTCTTGTACAGTAAAAAGGGGGAAGAACACTATATTCATATGACTTATTCTGCTTACAGCTTCGAAATTCCACTTGTTTCGTTTAACGTAAAGCCTTTTAAATATAATCAAAACGTTCCCGTGTTTCGGCGGTCTGTGTGCAAAATAATAACGAGTTGAGCTTTATGATTTATGATGAATTGAAAATGGGGGACCCTGATGTAAACAGGACGAAAGTTGGTCTGCATCCCCAATTAACAATTGTATGTACTGAGCTGTACTGTACTGTACCCATTCTGCAATCTGTTAATAAACTTTTCAATCAATCAATCAATCAAGCTACGCGGAGCGCAGTCAGTCAGTAGCCTACACCCCGTATATTCCGATAACGCTATATAAACCATGAATGAATGAATGAATGAGAACTTTATTAACAGATTGCAGAATGGGTACAGTACAGTACAGCTCAATACATACAATTGTTAAGGGGATGCAGACCAGAGAAAGACTTTCGTCTTGTTTACATCAGGGTCCCCCATTTTCAATTCATCGTAACATATATGACATGCTGCATTCATTCTGAGAGAAAGATCTATTATTCCAAATGCTATTTATAGGGTTTTGACCATAATTACACTACTGTTGCTATTTTACAATGAACTATAATGAACTACGGTTCATAGAACATCCAGTGTTATTATGCACAGAAGCTCATTTCCTTGTTGTAATAATATATTCTACCACTGGGCGCGAGGTACGCCAGGTCCGAAATGTGCGTAGATGTAAGCACGAAGTCAAGGTCAAGTTGAAGTTGATGAATCCCACTCTTTGCTTAGAAATGATCGTACGCACGGGTTACGCACAGATCTGTGCGTAGAACACGTTGATGCATGAGGGCCCAGGACTCCTGAGTTAGAATGGGCGACAGGCAGCTCTCCACTTCAGTCAGTCCTCCCTCTGCAATTACATCGCCGACATGCAAAAGGTCTTCGACCACCCTCCCGGGGGCTCGGATAGTTCTGCTGGCTTGTTCGCCATCCGCCAGGGAAACCACAGATATATTCCTTTACTGTGAATTGAGCGTCCCCAAAACTATTCCAGGTTGCTATTTCTTTACCAACGGATTTCCAGTTCCGCGTTGACGCTTCCAGGCCGCATCTATTCGAATCCCAACTGGTTCATGCGTCGGCTACACGCTGCTTTAATAACACTGCATTATCGAGACAGCGCCCCTATGAGGATCTGGCAATGAATTCCAAGAGTAGGGTAAATCTGCAGTGCCGCTCCGCTCTGTGACATTGAGTAGCCTCGGTATTACAATGCAATAAAAGCCAAAACAACCTTGCAGTTGGAGTTACACTCTCCGCCAGCAGGGGGTGCTGCAGCCCCCGCCGCACCCCCCCTTCCCGCGTCCCTGGGGAAGGGCTAACATTCATTCCACAGATTTAATTGGTGACAAGGCTCCTCACTGCTTAAAAAAGAGACAGTGGTTATAGTACATGTTCTATCTTTGTCTACCTATATAATTTGACCTCTATAATGAGGTGATAGGTACCAGTCAGCATTCTGCTAACATGAACGCAGTTCCACGAGAAGTAGCTCCGGTCCTGTAAGGGGTTCATCACGTAGGACAGGGCTATCTGTGAAAACACACTGCCGATTTTCATCTGCTGAGTGAGCGACTTTCTCCCAACACTCGTAATTGGCAAAGCAGATATGCCACAACACATAACTTCTTGAGCTAAGCCTCTGCTGTGGTAGCAAAATGCACTGGAGTGCACTGCATAAATGTGTGCCATGAATAGCAAAACTAAAGAGGGGAGAGATCATGAGCATGAATTCAGTTTACCTCCAATCAGCTCTCAAAACACCAATGATTTATGTGTGCGTGTGTGTGTGTGTGCGTGTGTTTTGAGGGGAAGGCACTATTGCCAAGCAAGAGTTGTTTTTCCCGACTGAACCCAACTGGTCTATGAAGATCCTTCCTCTAAAATCAACCCGTCAGTTGGCGGGAAACACACATGTATGTCTCTGCGTGTCTCTCTCTCTGTGTCTCTCTCTCTCTCTCTCTCTCTCTCTCTCTCTCTCTCTCTCTCTCTCTCTCTCTCTCTCTCTCTCTCTCTGTGTCTCTCTCTCTCTCTCTCTCTCTCTCTCTCTCTCTCTCTCTCTCTCTCTCTCTCTGTGTCTCTCTCTCTCTCTCTGGTAAAACGTGTTTTATTCCCCTCTATAATTCTAATAGCGTATATCCTTACAACAGTGTGTTTTTTGTATTCAGCATTAAGCACACGCTCCAGCCCAGCAGGACCTATACAGTACATTATGCACAGGGCTGGAGAGTTTCAGGTAAAAATGTGTGCGAAACAGATCGTCATGATCAATATAAATGTATTAGTAAGACATGTGAAGTACAAATAGAGAGGTCTGTAAGCTTAGCTGAGAGGAGTGCTGCCATTAGGACCACCTGGGATACACTCAGGAGGAGGAGGTCGCCTGGCCGTGTGTGGCTCTTGAGGAGGGGTGGGGGGCCGTGGGGCCCTTGGCCCTCCCAAAGGTGTGAGATTTATGCTATTGTCTTAACCCTTTCACTACCACACGACAGAAAGTAAACCCTTTACTATCACAACCGTCTGTAGTGTGATAGTAAAGGGTTAACCTTCTGTAGTGTGGTAGTGAAAGGGTTAACCCTTTGTCATGTGGCAGTGAAAGGGTTAACCACCTGTATTGTCGCAGTGAAAGGGTTAACCATTTGGTAGTGCGGTAGTGAAAGGGTTAATCAGTAAATGGTAAATGGACTGCATTTATATAGCGCCTTTATCCAAAGCGCTTTACAACTTATGCCAAACTTATGGGAGCAGTTAGGGGTTAAATGTCTTGCTCAATGACACTTCGACATGCAGCGGGGAGGAGAAGGAATTGAACCAAGAACCTTGTGATTACCAGACGGCCACTCTACCTTCTGAGCCACTGTAGGATTCTTCCACACACTGGCAGACATATTTTTCTATAAACAGTCCCTGTGACATGTAGGCCTACACGCAACCTTGTGTGAACCTTGTGTGAACTCAAGCTGGTGTACTATACCTCCATTGCATGAGGGGGGAAATGGTCAATTATTGAGCATTTCCTATGCAGAACATATCAAATATACATGGATATTTACAAGTTAGTGTAGACGACAGGGGCGACATGCATGAATAATAGGCCTACAGTCGAAGGACGTGACAATAGATACTAAGATCAGTTCCAATAAAGGATAGGATGGAAAGAAATAAGTTTTAGTTTTGCGGTGATGCACCGTTTCTGCTTCTATCTCCGTCCTATCCATATTGTAGATGAATGTATTGGTTTTCTTGATTTCAACCAAGAAAACAAACTAGCTCTAAAATGAGGAATATTCCACCCACCAGAGAATAAATAGTGGACTTTGTACAATGTTAACTGCACAATGTAAGCTAGGTATTATGACTTGGTCATGCATGTTAACCTCTTCCACCCGACGGGACCGGTACCAGTCCCAAAATGACATCACATCATAAAAGTCTCTCAAAATTATATATTTTTTGTCAAACGTATTCAAGTATAAACATCATAACCATGTCACAACAGCAGTTATAATGTATATTATCATCAATACGTTAGTTTACCAATAGGTTAAAGTGTTATTAGATAAAAAAAAATTACCGTCTGTAATTGTAGTTTTTACACTTCGGAAATACACTTCCCAGAGGCCTCTAGGTCAAAAAAAGCAAATTGGTTCCGTATGAATTTTTTTAATATATCTTATTACTCTGGATAATATTGTTATGGCTTGTGTTGTCAAGGACCCAATTGCTGAACGGAACGAGGGGAGAATAGGCAGAATGAGACGTGGAGCCAGGGGTGAAGTCAAAATAGCTTTACTGAAGTGCAGGCACAAACAAAACAGGCACAAACAAGGAATTTCTCAAAACAGAGCACAGCAAAGGCTGGCAGAGAGCAGGTACAAAAAGGCACAACAAAAATCTCTGCAAAGGCAGGCAGGGAAAAAGGGTACAAACTAATCTACAAATGAAACACTAACAAAACGAGACAAACTGTACACGAAAACAAAGAAGGTAACACAAACTGAAAACTAGACTTACTTAGAAACAAAAGGTCAAGGAACACGAACGGGAGCCAGGAACACAGGAATAGCAAAGCATGTATCATGAAACATGAAACATCAAATAGCAGTAGCAATGAACCGACACAGGGAAGGGGGCAGACAAGACAGATATACACAGACTAATTGACACATGAGGGTGATTGGGAATGAGACACACATGGAGGGGACAGACTGAAACAAACTGGGGCAAAAGACCAAATAACAACACCAGACCAAACACACACTGGGGACAACACTAAAAGACAAAATAACCATTAACAAAAGCACGGGAGCACAGAGGGTAACAGATATACAGGGAGCGACAGAAACACTGACACTTTAACAATACATAAATGGAGAAGGAGCAATGGCAGCATCTGTCCAGTAGGTGGCAGAGGTGGGGGCGAGTGAGGAGCAGGGGAAAGTCTGTGCAAAGGTGGGGGTGAGTGAAGAGCAGGGGAGCGTATGTGCAAAGGTGGGGGCGAGTGAAGAGCAGGGGAAAACCTCAGAACAGGTGGACCCAGGGTTTCCGTTAGAAAAATGTTTTGCCGGTCTCGGTGTCCTGCAAGATTTCCATCTCCCGGATAAATGAGAGAAATTCCGTCAGAGTTTATTGAGCTTAAAAACAATTGATAGGCAGGCTATATAAAGAATGACATCCTCAAGGCATGTAGATTTATAATATTTTAACTTAAATCTAGGCTACTTTTGCGTATACAGTCATTATATTCCAAATAAAATAAGTCCCGAGACTCCGTGCTGCTGCGGACTTGAAATCAAATAGGTGTCTGTGGGCAGTCGGCCCGACATGATTAACAGCAGTCTGTTATAATCACATTTTTCTGAGCTAACGAATTCCGTTATATTGGACATTTGTATTAATTATATCAAGCGAAGAACTGAGAAATTTGGCAGAGAGAGTCATTATCGTGAAATATAAACATTGCATGATGACTATTATATCTCCGCCTCCGTCCCAACGACGAACATATTACCAATAGTATGCAACTGCAGAGCCGCAGAGCCAGCGGCGCTTTCAGGTCCGATCTGGGGACCGCTCAGCAGCGCCCCCCACCCAACGGCTAAATTGCAAATGGCTGAATTGGAGTATTGCACTGTGCGGGCACAACTGTCAGCTCTGCGGCTCTGCAGTTGCATGCTTCTCGCAAATCCAGTATCAAGCTCCCGCTGCCTAACCCAAATAAATCTCGACATCGCTTCACCAATAGTCGTTATCAGAACACTACACACATATCATAATGTTCACAGCAAACTGTAGTTGATCACCAGGTATGTTTTATTAACGTAGGTTGAATAATTCATATAAGAAAAACGATAGGGAAATCTCTCTTACCTTTCTCCACTGGTTAAAAATGCCAGGAACTGAAATTGAAACTTGCTGTGCGCTGACCATTCGGTAAGTCCGATCACGCCGCCATTTTTCTTTTGCCAAAGTATAAACAAAGTCTCAAGCGAACGCCGGTGGTCTCGCGAGAGGTTAAGCGTTGGACCGTGACGTCAGGGGAGGCACTCCAAGCTGCACTTGAATGCACAGACTGGAGGGTATTCCGTGATAACACAGCCAATATTAATGAATACACTGAAACGGTGCTTGACTTTGTCTGTACTCTGGAAGAAGAAACAATCCCCTCTACCACAATTAGAATCTACCCAAATCAAAAGCCCTGGGTAGATAAATCCGTCCGTGAGGCTCTGAAAGTGCCCACATCAGCATACAACACGGGGCTGGTGACAGGCAACATGGAAGAACACAAGACGGCAAGATACAACGTCAGGAGAGCAGTAATAGAGGCAAAACGGCGTTACAGGGATAAAGTTGAACTTCAGTTTGAACAGGCTGACTCTAGAGGCATGTGGCAGGGCCTCAGAACAATGACAGATTACAAAGGCACCCCCCTCAAACTGAACAGTGACATCTCCTTAGCAAATGATCTCAATTCCTTCTATGCGAGGTTTGAGGCTGTGAATAACAACACCAGCCTACAAACCACGGCAATGGGGGGGGGGGGGGGGGGGGGGGTCTGCTGATGGAGACTCAGTGTTCAGGGTAACAGAGCATGAGGTGAGACGGATCTTTAAAAAAGTGAATATCACTTCCGGTTTCGCTACAACATGTAGCACACGCATTTTGCAATTGCTCCGCTCCCACCAACGCTAATTTCGTTTAAAAACATTATTTGGACAGTAAAGAAAGAGAATAGACCACATCGTATGTATTGTTAAGACCCTCTACTAACCATATCAAAAGACAAAATGGTTAAAGGTAGAAAGGTGGCAGAGAAAATAACTACGGCAACTTCAACGGCGCAGGACGTAACAAAACGAGAAAGACACTTCCTAACCGTCGCTGGTTCTGAGCCGACGGCGACAAGCTCCGAGGAGGAGAAGGAAGAGGACAATTTACCGGGATCATCGATTACGGTCCCCGAAAGAGAGTCAATAGAGACCAACATAAAAGAAGGTACAGATTCAAGCTCCGTGAAAGGGAGAGCAGCCAGATTTATGGATTCCAACGTCACTGCATCTATCTACCATATGCCGACAACTGAAGAAAGCAGAAATCCACCCGATTTCAACACACTGACTAACCTGATGGTAGAACAGTCTAACCTGATGAAAGAACAGATGGTAGAACAGTCTAACCTGCAGATTACACACATCAAGGCGCTCGAGGCAAACGTCGATGCTAAATTCGATCGCATCGAGGCTAAATTCGATTGCATCGATGAGAAATTAGAAGAAGTCAAGAAAGCGATCGATGCACAGTCAAAGCGAATCACGACAGTGGAGATTTCGGTGACAGAAAACACAAAAGCAGTCAAGGCGAACGAAGGTAGCATGACAGAGATGGGAGAAGAGATGGAAAAAGTGAAAGATGAATATCGGAGGGAAATACAAGGGCTTAAAAACGAAGCGATGGAGAGGCAACTAGAAACCCAACGTTACCACAGGCGGAATAACATCCGCATTGTGGGGCTTGATGAAGCAGTGAACTGCGAAGACATCAACTTTCCAAAAGAGTTATCAACGATTTTGGATAACACCGATCCAAACAAAGTGCCAGAAGTGGAACAAGTTTACAGAATCGGTTCCCAGGGGCAAAGTATCAACGGGCCGAGAGTCACTCTGCGGAAAACTACCACAAGGGATGACATCATCAAATATGCTCGCAACCAACGTGGGAAGCTGAAGTATGGTGATAAACCAATATTTATCTACGAAGATTTGAGCAAAGAGGCCATCATCCGACGTCTACCATACAAAGATGTGATGCAAAAGCTGTACAAAGCCGGCTACAAGCCAAGGCAAGTAATCACTCCATTAAAGGCACATTGAAGCGCTAAAAGGCGCTGCTTTTCTATCTTATCTAATCAGTTAAATCGGTTCTAGTGGCTTCTCCACGTTGATAATTATTTATCTCTTATTCCTTATCTATATCTTTCCATTGATTTTTATTTTATTTAATTTTTTCTTCTCATTACTCTATATTTTTTAAATATATTTTAACTTACATTGTTCTTTTCCAAAGTTCTTCACATTAAGGTGTCAATATTACTCTATATTTTTTAGATATATTTTAACTTACATTATTCTTTTCCAATGTTCTTCACATTAAGGTGTCAATATTGCTCTACAATCTTTTCCTTTTTTTTCCCCACACGTTAGTGGAGGGTTCAAAGGAATATGTCGATGAAGGTTTATTCTCTTTTTTTATTTTATTTTTTTATTTTTATCTTTATGTTATTTATCACAATACTTCATTACAGTAAGGGAAGGTGCAAGACCAAAAGCGACATTCTATTGCAATAGAATGGAAATGTTAGATCCTATGGCAATTAGCATAGGAAAATTAGGATTACAATGCTCAGTTTGGGCAATCCGGTGGACCATGGGAGAAAGTCAATCGCGGAGGATGTGTTCTTGGAACACAGGCATGTTCGACTTTCTGGGTGAGGGGAAAATAGGGGATTTTTATTTGTATATATATATGTTTTTAAGCTCAGCTCTCAACGGGACCTCATTAATTGGATGTACATCTATTGTAGCTTCATACTCCAGAAACATTACCAAAAACTACACGAAAACATGCATAGACTATGGCTAGTTTGAATATAATGGTATGGAACACCGGTGGGATAAACAAACAACACAAGCGCAAAAGCGTGCTCACACTGATGAAAAAAGAACATGTGGACGTGGCTCTATTAAGCGAAACGCACATTTTAGAGGGAGACATAAATACGTTAGCGGATAACATATACCATAATATTAGTCACTCATCTTTTGCTACGAGAACTAGAGGGGTAGCCATAGTCGTCAGACGCAAATTAAATATCGAATTGAAAGGGGTATGGTCGGATGCTGAGGGGCGCATAACTATAGCTAGGATTATACACAATAACAGGAAAATTGCATTGGCAGCGGTATATGCCCCGAATTTGTACGAAGTGGGTTTCTTCACTTCACTAACAGGAGAAATGTTAAACCATCCCGAGTACTCATATATAATAGGTGCGGATTTTAATGCCATTTGGAACCCAAGGATGGACAAAACTTACCTTTCCTTCTCAAGCGAACAAAAGAATTCATCTAAAGCATTAAAAGATTGGTCGAAATCAACAGGAGTAACTGATTTATGGCGTTCACTTAACCCCATGACCCGCAAGTACTCCTGTCGTTCGGCGAGACACAACACACTATCCAGAATTGATTACGTCTTTGCATCCCCGAGAATATTTGATAAATATGAAGTGGAAATGACACCCAATGCGCTATCAGATCACTGCTACTTAATCCTGGAAGCAACATTTGGTACACTATCTGCCCGGGCCCCAAGATGGCGTTTTAATTCGATGCTGCTTAACAACAAGGAATTCATTACACAAATTAAAGAAGCTCTCACAGTATTCCTACAAGACAATACTAACTCGGTGCAAGATCCCAGAATATTATGGATGTCGGTAAAGAATATGATCAAGGATTTCTCGGATAGATTTACCTCCATATTGCGCAAAAATCAAAACACAAAACTGTCTGAAATGGAAACGCTTTACTCAACGCTTTTTAATTCTTTAAAATACAACAACTCTACCAGACTAGATAACCAAGTTAACATTCTAAAGACAGAGATCAAAGCAATGTACAGACAAAAATCGGAATTGCAAATACGCAGCACTAGACAACAGCAGTACTTCCAAGGTTCTAAACCTAGTCACCTATTAGCCATGCGACTAAGAATTAATGCAAAATTTGCAGATATAACTGCCATTAGGAAACAACAAGCTCTAGTAACAGAACCCAAAATAATAAACGATACATTCAAAGAATTCTACTCCGATTTATATAACTCAGAAACGACCTTTGATCAAGACAAATTAGACACATATCTTAATCAAATTACTCTCCCTAAACTTACGGAGGAAGACGCTAAACAGTTAGAAGTACCGATCACATTAGAAGAACTCAAGAAGGCCATATCCGGAATGAAAAACGGCAAAGCTCCGGGAATTGACGGTATCCCATCAGAAATGTACATTTCTTGCTGGGACATATTTGGACCCTTATTACTAAATATGATCTTATACTCAGTCAAAGAGGGAAGCTTCATAGAACACCAAAATACCGCACTCATTTCAGTTCTTCACAAAAAAGACAAAGACCCCACTGAGTGCGGTAGTTACCGTCCTTTAAGCCTCCTCGGAACCGATGTCAAACTGTACTCTAAGATATTAGCCATCAGATTGCAAAAGCATATGACGTCTTTAGTTCATCCGGACCAAACAGGCTTCATAAAAGGTCGCCTGATCAATGATAACATAAGGCGAATACTGCACGTACTAGATACAGACAAAGAGGACATCACACCTAAGGCGATACTATCCCTGGATGCTATGAAAGCATTTGACAGGTTGGAATGGTCGTTTCTATGGGCAGTATTGGAAAGGATGGGGTTAGGAAAAGGTTTCATTGATATGATTAAAGTACTATACAAGGACCCATCGGGCACATTCATCTCCGATATCTTTCCGGTATCACGCTCAGCCAGACAAGGTTGCCCTCTTAGTCCCGGACTATTCGATCTATCATTAGAACCTTTAGCACAATTTATAAGACAATCCCAACACATAGAACCAATAGTAATCAAGGGCACACATCATAAAATTAGTTTATATGCGGACGACGTAATATTGTTCATGCAAAACCCCAACAACACATTGCCGCTTATACTCAAGTTGATAGAGAACTTTGGTGATTTATCGGGATTTAAAATAAATTGGCCTAAGTCGGCTTTTCTTCCTCTTAACACCAGTGCAAAAAAAGAGACAACCCTCCCAGGTGCGATACCCATGGTCAAACATTTCAGATGCTTGGGTGTGGAAATATTTCCCACCATAAGACAAACGGTGAAGCACAATTACACAAAAATACAGAACAAAATCAAAGACGACCTGGACAGGTGGGCAAAACTTAAAAACTCAGTACAGGCAAGGGTATCAATAGTTAAGATGGATGTATTACCAAGAATCAATTTCTTCAGCTCAATGCTTCCGTTACCTCCTCCAGAGGGCTACTGGAAAAGATTACAAACCTCCACATACAAATTTATTTGGAATAACAAACCACCTCGCATAAAAAGATCCACCGCACAGAGAAATAAAGCAGACGGTGGCATGGCAGTCCCAGATTTTTTACAATATTTTAATGCCTTCACATTAAGACCATTGAAGAAGATATGGTTTGACCCCGAGGCTTTGGTATCTTGGAGAAAATTAGAAGAAAACATAGTAGCCCCACAGAGATTGAAAGACATAGCATACACTAAACTTTCAATCAAGCATTGTGAGCGAGAATTTGGCCCAATAATTACCCATGCAATCAGGACATGGCGGGAAACACAAAGGAAATTTCCTAACCCTCAAGTATGGCATAATCACACTCCCATATTCAATAACAATGCTCTCTTAATGGGAAAACGACCTATAAGATTCCCTATATGGGAAGAGAGAGGCATACACTCATTAGGGGATATTTTTAATAACAAGGGCCTCTGTAGTTATGTCGAAATATGCATAAAGTTTAACCTCACCGAGTCCACATGGCTTTTTTACATACAGTTACGACTTTGTATGAGATCTCACGGTGTTCCATTACACATACCAATTGAACACCACAGATACCACAAATTTTTCTATGAAAGAGATACATTGGGAGGTTTTGTATCAGGTTTTTAATTTTTATTATCAATTACTAACGTCCTCGTATGAAACCCTTCAACTAGACAATGTCTGGAGGAGGGATATACCAGACCTGGAAAATGACTTTGATTGGCAAGGAGCCTGGGCAAATGTCCGACTTACATCAAGGAACCCGGATCATCAACAAATCAATCTGAACTATATTCACAGGACATACTTGACTCCTATAAGGCTGTGCAAAATGGGGCTTATACAAGACTCCAAATGCTCCCAATGTACAAATGGGGACGAAGGAACATTTATGCACATGTATTGGGACTGCCCACCAGTTAAGGCATTCTGGAAAGATGTGTCCCAACAATTATCAATACTCGTATTTTGGAATATACCTGTACACCCCGCGGTATTGCTATTGAATGATGTTTTTGAGTTTGCAGTGAATCCACAACTAAAAAGATTGGTTTTATCGGGTATCACAGTAGCTAAAAAACTGATCGCATCACGTTGGTTTCAACCGGAAAAAATGTGCCGGAAAGTGTGGTTTCTTACATATCTCGATGTGATATATCAAGAAATATCTACAGCAAGAATTCTGGGGCTCAATGAATCCAAAATGTCAATGTGGTTAGAAGTGGTGGAGAGATTAAAAGCTAGCCTATAATGGTAGTGTCTGGTTAGGAGTGAGGGATAATGGAGGTACTATCCAAGAGGGGGTCCGGGAGGGGGGGGTTTGAGCTGGAGCATATGTGTGTAGGGTTTTAGAAAATAGGTATTAGGGGTATATTATATACTAACATTTATATAATTGTAACTTCGCTGGATATACACTGTATATGGTTAAAATGTTATTATTGACTATTTTTGTTTTATCCTGTTTCTGTACTTGCATATATTTTAACCACCTTTACTGAAAGTTTCATTATACATTGTGTGTTGAGTACTGACTTTTAATAAGTTTTGTTTTGCAATAATAAAAAAAAAAAAAAAAAAAAAAAAAAAAAAAAAAAAAAAAAGTGAATATCAGGAAGGCAGCAGGACCGGACGGCATCCCCGGCCGTGTCCTAAAAGTCTGTGCCGACCAACTGGCCCCGGTATTCACTGACATCTTCAACCTGTCCTTGGAACAGGCTGTCATCCCCACCTGTCTGAAGAAGTCCACCATCATCCCTGTACCCAAAAAATCTACGCCCGCTTGCCTCAACGACTACCGCCCTGTAGCCCTCACCTCCATAGCCATGAAGTGCTTTGAGAAGCTAGTGAAGGGCTACATCTGTTCCTCCCTCCCCATCAACCTGGACCCCCTGCAATTTGCATATCGCCCCAACAGGTCCACGGAGGACGCCATAGCCCATGTGCTGCACACAGCAGCATCACACCTGGACAAGAGGCAGGGGAACTATGTGAGAATGCTGTTCATCGACTACAGCTCAGCATTCAATACCATAGTCCCCTCCAAACTCATAGCCAAGCTCAGGGACCTGGGCTTGAACTATGACCTCTGCCAGTGGGTCCTGGACTTCCTGACGGGCAGACCCCAGGTGGTAAGAGCAGGCAACTGCACCTCCTCATCCATCACGCTCAACATAGGGGCCCCCCAGGGCTGTGTTCTGAGCCCCCTCCTCTACTCCCTGTACACACATGACTGCGTGGCACAGCGGAACAACAACACAATCATCAAATTTGCTGATGACACAGTAGTGGTGGGCCTGATCTCTGCCAACGACGAGAGGGCCTACCTGGAAGAGGTAGAGAATCTGTCACAGTGGTGTCAGGAGAACTGCCTCTCCCTGAACGTCAGCAAAACAAAAGAGATGATTGTGGACTTCAGGAGGTCGGGGGTCAAGGACTACAGCCCCCTCAGCATCGACGGGGCACCGGTTGAGAGAGTGAACAGTTTCAAGTACCTCGGAGCCCACATATCCGAGGACTTGACATGGACCACACACATTGACAGTGTTGTGAAGAAGGCACGACAACGCCTCTACTTCCTCAGGCGCCTAAGGAAGTTCCAAGTCAGTCAGAAGATCCTTAGGAACTTCTACTCATGTACAATAGAGAGCATCCTGACTGGCAACATCACCTCCTGGTTTGGGAATAGCACTGCACAAGACCGTAGCAGACTACAAAGAGTGACACGTTCAGCCGAACGCACAATTGGAGGGGGGCTTCCCACCCTCCAGAACATTTACAACAAGCGGTGCAGGGGGAAGGCTAAGCGAATTATTAAGGACTCGAGCCACCCGAACAACTGCCTCTTTGAACTGCTGCGGTCAGGCAAGCGATACCGGAGTCTTAAGGCGAGCACAGAAAGACTCAGAAGAAGCTTCTATCCCTAGGCTAAACGAACAATAAACACTATGCAACAACCATCAAATGCTCACAGCACACACACCCACACGCACACACTCACTTAAACCACACAAACACACTTTATATTTATTGATAAAGGATTTGCACTACAACTCGTACACCCACTGTAAATTGTACCTAAATTGCACCTCATCCCATTTCTGCCTTGCACTATATAGTATTGTATTAGTACACTGCACAGTATTGTATATTATATGGTAACTCAGTTACGTCTATTCTGCATCGAACATTGTACATATGTCTATACTGAACACTGTGACCTCATTTTTTTTTTACTTCTAATTTACATGCTATACTATGTTATTTTATTTCATACTTATCTTGTCTTGCACAGTCTCTGGAGCGTAACAGTAAGAAGCATTTTGTATAAAAGTATTCTGTACTTCTGTATGACAACTATTAAAGAAACTTGAACTTGAAACTTGAACTTGATAATAGGAATAGGAACACACATCGTTGTCATTATTATACCTGCTTGGTGAAGCAACAATGAAACAAATGTAACTATTTTAATACAATTCAAATTGTGCTTAGAGGGAATTATTTTCACCGGACATTATGACCGGAGAGATTTAAATATGTCGGACTTCAACAGATTTCGCCGGTCAAAAACCGGTAATTACCGGACAACGGAAACCCTGGGTGGACCGTTACAAATATACCACAAAACTGAACGTTATTGGCATATATGGGAGCGCAGTTAGTTTGTCTGCCCTATTTTGAGATTTTAGCAACAATCAGATTTGAAATCAGTTTCAAAATGGCATCACTCTGGCCAGAATAAGAAACCTACTGTACATACAATAGATTTCATTATCTGTTCTTATGCACGCCTGGTGATACTAAATCCAAATTGAACTCGGTCATTTGAAAGATAAGATTTTACACAATCCATAAATGTGCAAGTTGGCTATAATAAGGTCATTTATAAGCCTGCTATTCTATATTCTATAATAATATTTCAAATTGCATTAGTCCGGATGGGAGAATTTAGTACTGTATCTACAGAACCTTCTGTTTAATCATCTTCCCTTTATTCATTTCCTTAGATATGTTGTACACGTGATCTCGAGAAGCTACTGAACAAGATCAGTGGCAGTTTTTCATGTCTGGTAATTTTAGCATGGTGTTATTCACTGTCAAAGATGCAAAGAAAAATCATAATTCATATTCTCCTTTGTTTCATCACAATTTAAGCAAGCCTAGTAATAGACATATTTCTGACACTGGGAATACATTCACTGAGGTCCATAGCTGTCCCTAGATACCAAGAACATGTAAATGGACCTTGTAAAAGTGGAGCAATATTCCATTTACTTAGGTATGTATTTTAGGCGGATTTTCAGAAAATAGGGCTCCGGGCTTAAGAGGTTAAAGGAACATGCCAACATTTTGGCGCTTACCATCTTCTCCAGAGTCAGACATGAAGATATACTAATTTCCTCTCTGTCCGTTCAGTAGAAGGCTATCCAGTTGCAAATTAGCCTAGATTAGCACAAATGAATGGAAGTGGATACAGGCCAGCTAGCCTAACTGTTGGTCAAAAACTCTCCCAGAGTTTTAAACTAGGCTAGTGGTCCGTATCCGCTTCCATTCATTTGTGCTAAGTTAGGCTAGCTTGCAGCCGGATAGCTTTCTACTGAATGCAACAGAGAGGGAATTTGTATTTATCTTCATGTTCTGCTCCAGAGAAGACGGTAATCGCTTTACCCATAATATTGTTGATGTCGTTTCTTGTACTGTAGGCTACAGCTCCATGTGTGAAACTGAAGAGAGTTGGCGTACTGTGCAACTGTTCCACCTATCACGACATGCTGCATCTCTTCATTAATTATCACATTTAGTCTGTATGTGCTCAACAGGAAACAATGCAATGAGATTCACCCTCTATTTGTGTATTTGAGAACTGACGTCATTGACACCCTCTATTGGTGTATTTGAGAACTGACGTCATTGACACCCTCTATTGGTGTATTTGAGAACTGACATCATTGTCACTTTGTGATAGTTGTTCCAGTAGCCCTGATGTCTGTGGTACCGTCAAAAAAAGGGGGGGGGGGTTTATTGCGCCACAAACACCTTGTGCTCCTTTCACACTTGGCGGTGGCAGAGGCTGTGTTTCGCCCCATATAATCTATTTTTAATCCCCGCAGCAAAGCGCTTTAAGACTTGTCACCCGCCCTCCACAGCTGTCCTTCCAATAAGGCTAACGTCAGTAGCATCGACAAATCCCTGACACGCCGCTTTCCGTTGACGTGGAGTGACAGCCAGTCAGTGGAGTTTACTGGAGCACAGTGCTTATTTCATGAAACTTCGGGAGGAGACTGTGTGTGTGTGTGTGTGTGTGTGTGTGTGTGTGTGTGTGTGTGTGTGTGTGTGTGTGTGTGTGTGTGTGTGTGTGTGTGTGTGTGTGTGTGTGTGTGTGTGTGTGTGTGTGTGTAATAATGCAAACATAAAAGATTTCCTAGAGCTTTAGCTGATGCCTCAGAATAAGAAAGTGGGATGCATTTTCGCTTTTGACAAGAGCTATTAACTGTAAGGATAAATCATGAATCTAATAAAGGACTTTGAATTGTTGGAAATTATGGATAATTAGACAGATATTTGACAGGGTTTCAGTCAGAGGATTTTCAAACATGTTGTCGCAATTATGCCACATCAATGTGGAACGCCCTACCCAAAGCTGTAAAGGAATGTGAATCACTACCCACTTTCAAAAACACTCTCAAAAAACACCTACGGGAGACTGCAATTCGAAACTGGCCCCTTTAAATGTCCTAACACAACCCCCTCCAATATACAGTAAATTACCAAGTATGGTCTTGTCAATATTCCAATGTACAGTTTTGCTTGTACAGTTGTACAGTGTCCCCCACCCACCCCTCCTACCCAACATCACATAACTGGGATCTGTTTGCGCCAGTGTGATCGCCCAACGGTAAGAGGAGGCTGACGTTACTTTCAGCGTTTTTGTTTATTACTATCCATACAAACTGCTCTGATCTATATATCACCCATACTACATAAATGATTTAACGTCGGCCACGGAATTATAAACAACCCCCCCCCCCCCCCTCCGTTCACCCGCAGATGATAAGTCATAACGTCTAGGACCATGTACAGTTGAAATTTTTAATATAACGTTGATCGGTATCAAACTGCATTTGATCATCTAATATATGCATTTAGGCCTATATCTCACGTTCTATGAAATACTGCAGAAAACGATAAAAACATATTTATACTCTAGACAGTATTTTAGTATGAATGTGTGAATGAAAAAGTAAAACGTTCCTACATCCTGAACGATAGATAATTGATGTTGAATGGGCCATAGTAATGTCAATTTAGCAATACAATTAAAAAGGTTATAGCCCTGCAAAGAAGGTGAACATCTCCATAGACAAATAGCGCTGGCGGAGGATGGTTTAGGATGGATATAAACCCGGCAGAGAATGGGTTAACGGTAGCTGTTGAGCATGCAGTGACTGTCTCTTATTTTGGTGTGAGAGCCCCAATAAGACTGCCTCCTGTGTTTAAACGGGACTCCCTAAAAACATATCTCACGTATAAACCCAATCCGAACCTTAACCCTGATCTTAACCTCATTGGACCTCGTGTTCCACCTTAACCGCCCCTTGGACGTTGTTCATGACGTGGTGTATGGCGTGGTACCATTCTCCTATGCAGTTGGATGACGTTCCATTGTCAAACATCTCCACCCAAACAGGAAGTAAACTAACCAGTGCTGCCTTTACTCATATTATTTCCCCTTAACATATTGAATAAATAACATTTATATTATTGTTCCTGTATGTACCTGTACCTGTACCTGTACCATATACCTGTATGTCATGTATGTCCCTATGCCATGAATGTCATGATGTCATGTATGTTGTGTATGTCACTATGAATTGAAAATGGGGGACCCTGATGTAAACAAGATAAACATCTTTCTATGGTCTGCATCCCCTGTGTATTCAGGGGTGTAGCTCCAGATTCTGGGCCCCATGAAAGAATGTATTTGTAGGCCCCCAGTGAATGCGAGCGCGCGTAAGAGTGCGAGCGGATTTTTTTTTGCCATTTCTTTATTGATGAAAACGCATAATATGGTTTTTACCTATACATTCGGATCAGCAGTTCAGCACCTGCACTGTTGGTGGGTGAGCCTAGTAAAGGATGTTGCATTGCGTTCATCTTCAATGAATGGACCAATGCAATAGTCTACCAAAGCCCCCCCTCTCTCTATATATATCTCACTCACACACACACACACACACACACACACACACACACACACACACACACACACACACACACACACACACACACACACACACACACACACACACACACACTTCAGAAACAAACATAGTATCAATGAGAGCATCAATAATACACCTGAGTGATGTCTAGTAAAAAAAATAAAAAATTAAATGTGCCCCCCCCCCCCCCCCCAGTGCTGGGCCCTTGGAATCATCCTAAGCTACCCCCCCCCAGCTACGCCCCGTATTGAGCCGTACTGTATTGTACCCATTCTGCAATCTGTTAAATAAAGTTTTCATTCATTCATTCATTCACCCGGCCACGCCCATTTCCGGTTACGTATATAACCGTGGGGCATGGTCGTACTCATCCTTCACTCATCTTTCATTCTGAAGTGTTTTAGCTACAGTGAAAGTTTCTCTTCTTTTTTTTCCTTGGTATTTAGCTGTTTTTTTCATGAGATGGCATCGCCGCCGAGACCCGAGAGGCCTTTCTTGGGGCTCCACCAGCGCTTCTCCTTTGCAACCTACACCGTTCGCCGCGGAGGCTCCCTACTCCGCGATCATGGCGAGAGGGTGAGCCCCGGCGGCGTGCGGCGCCGAGTGTGTGCCGCCCGCGGTCTCTCTGGTGGCGGGTGATTTGCGGCGCAAGCTCTCCGCCTACGCTTGCTCCCGGCGTTCGGTGGTGAGTGAGTATGGCGGGTGGTCAGATGAGGAGGAAGAGTATGCGGGACCGGACAATTTCGGTTCTGCGGAAGAGCTGGTGCCAGAGGGGGACCCTTGCACTCTCCTGCCATCACATCCGAGAGGATTACATGGAGGAGGCGGGGGGTTTCCTCTTCGATGCCTCACTGCAGAGTCGGGGACCGGTGCCCTGACCCGACGTCGAGATGCCTCGCTGGCAGAGTCGGGGTTCGATTCCCCGACTCCATGACGAGATGCCTCGTCGGCAGAGTCGGGGTTTAGTATCCCGACCCTGCGAGACGTAAGCGCGGAGGAAGAGAGGCAGCAGATGGTGGTGCTCGCTCTCTCCCCCAAGCTTATGGCGGCGGCGGCGCTGGCTAAGCGGGATTCCATTGCCAGTGCCCCCGCCGACACCTATCCCCAATGCCGTGGTGGGCCGCGTCTTTCAGAAGGACCCACTGGGCAGACCAAACTTGACCGCGCGGCGCGCTGCAATTCCGCAGCCAGCGTGTCCTGCAGGGCCTCCTGGGGCACTGGCACCCACAAGAAGGCGTGCCGTACCTCAAGGGACTGTAAACCCGCATGTTTAAAATAATCAATTAGTTTGAGTAGGGTATACTCAATATTCTATGAAAGTTCTACTAACTTGAATGTCTTGAGTTCGTGTGACGTGTTCTTATGTTTTGAGTAAATAAAACTCATCGTTTTTGATTGACTTGGAACTATTCACTTATTAAGTAAGCATAATGTAAAAGCATAACTTAAGTACAACTTAAGATAATTAAGTAGATACAGACTGTAAACCGCATTATGTTTTGAGTAAATAAAACTCATAGTTTTTGATTGACTTGGAATTATTCACTTATTAAGTAAGTATAATGTAAAAGCATAACTTAAGTACAACTTAAGATAATTAAGTAGATACAGACTGTAAACCGCATTATGTTTTGAGTAAATAAAACTCATAGTTTTTGATTGACTTGGAACAATTCACTTATTAAGTAAGTATAATGTAAAAGCATAACTTAAGTACAACTTAAGATAATTAAGTAGATACAGACTGTAAACCGCATTATGTTTTGAGTAAATAAAACTCATAGTTTTTGATTGACTTGGAATTATTCACTTATTAAGTAAGTATAATGTAAAAGCATAACTTAAGTACAACTTAAGATAATTAAGTAGATACAGACTGTAAACCGCATTATGTTTTGAGTAAATAAAACTCATAGTTTTTGATTGACTTGGAACTATTCACTTATTAAGTAAGTATAATGTAAAAGCATAACTTAAGTACAACTTAAGATAATTAAGTAGATACAGACTGTAAACCGCATTATGTTTTGAGTAAATAAAACTCATAGTTTTTGATTGACTTGGAATTATTCACTTATTAAGTAAGTATAATGTAAAAGCATAACTTAAGTACAACTTAAGATAATTAAGTAGATACAGACTGTAAACCGCATTATGTTTTGAGTAAATAAAACTCATAGTTTTTGATTGACTTGGAACTATTCACTTATTAAGTAAGTATAATGTAAAAGCATAACTTAAGTACAACTTAAGATAATTAAGTAGATACAGACTGTAAACCGCATTATGTTTTGAGTAAATAAAACTCATAGTTTTTGATTGACTTGGAACTATTCACTTATTAAGTAAGTATAATGTAAAAGCATAACTTAAGTACAACTTAAGATAATTAAGTAGATACAGACTGTAAACCGCATTATGTTTTGAGTAAATAAAACTCATCGTTTTTGATTGACTTGGAACTATTCACTTATTAAGTAAGTATAATGTAAAAGCATAACTTAAGTACAACTTAAGATAATTAAGTAGATACAGACTGTAAACCGCATTATGTTTTGAGTAAATAAAACTCATAGTTTTTGATTGACTTGGAATTATTCACTTATTAAGTAAGTATAATGTAAAAGCATAACTTAAGTACAACTTAAGATAATTAAGTAGATACAGACTGTAAACCGCATTATGTTTTGAGTAAATAAAACTCATAGTTTTTGATTGACTTGGAATTATTCACTTATTAAGTAAGTATAATGTAAAAGCATAACTTAAGTACAACTTAAGATAATTAAGTAGATACAGACTGTAAACCGCATTATGTTTTGAGTAAATAAAACTCATAGTTTTTGATTGACTTGGAACAATTCACTTATTAAGTAAGTATAATGTAAAAGCATAACTTAAGTACAACTTAAGATAATTAAGTAGATACAGACTGTAAACCGCATTATGTTTTGAGTAAATAAAACTCATAGTTTTTGATTGACTTGGAATTATTCACTTATTAAGTAAGTATAATGTAAAAGCATAACTTAAGTACAACTTAAGATAATTAAGTAGATACAGACTGTAAACCGCATTATGTTTTGAGTAAATAAAACTCATAGTTTTTGATTGACTTGGAACTATTCACTTATTAAGTAAGTATAATGTAAAAGCATAACTTAAGTACAACTTAAGATAATTAAGTAGATACAGACTGTAAACCGCATTATGTTTTGAGTAAATAAAACTCATAGTTTTTGATTGACTTGGAATTATTCACTTATTAAGTAAGTATAATGTAAAAGCATAACTTAAGTACAACTTAAGATAATTAAGTAGATACAGACTGTAAACCGCATTATGTTTTGAGTAAATAAAACTCATAGTTTTTTATTGACTTGGAACTATTCACTTATTAAGTAAGTATAATGTAAAAGCATAACTTAAGTACAACTTAAGATAATTAAGTAGATACAGACTGTAAACCGCATTATGTTTTGAGTAAATAAAACTCATAGTTTTTGATTGACTTGGAACTATTCACTTATTAAGTAAGTATAATGTAAAAGCATAACTTAAGTACAACTTAAGATAATTAAGTAGATACAGACTGTAAACCGCATTATGTTTTGAGTAAATAAAACTCATCGTTTTTGATTGACTTGGAACTATTCACTTATTAAGTAAGTATAATGTAAAAGCATAACTTAAGTACAACTTAAGATAATTAAGTAGATACAGACTGTAAACCGCATTATGTTTTGAGTAAATAAAACTCATAGTTTTTGATTGACTTGGAATTATTCACTTATTAAGTAAGTATAATGTAAAAGCATAACTTAAGTACAACTTAAGATAATTAAGTAGATACAGACTGTAAACCGCATTATGTTTTGAGTAAATAAAACTCATAGTTTTTGATTGACTTGGAACTATTCACTTATTAAGTAAGTATAATATAAAAGCATAACTTAAGTACAGCTTAAGATAATTAAGTAGATACAGACTGTAAACCGCATTATGTTTTGAGTAAATAAAACCCATAGTTTCTGATTGACTTGGAACTATTCACTTATTAAGTAAGTATAATGTAAAAGCATAACTTAAGTACAACTTAAGATAATTAAGTAGATACAGACTGTAAACCGCATTATGTTTTGAGTAAATAAAACTCATAGTTTTTGATTGACTTGGAACAATTCACTTATTAAGTAAGTATAATGTAAAAGCATAACTTAAGTACAACTTAAGATAATTAAGTAGATACAGACTGTAAACCGCATTATGTTTTGAGTAAATAAAACTCATAGTTCTGTATCGTTAGTGGCTTAGCTTGGCATCACTACTGCACTATCTCGCGTACGTGCACGCGTACTGAATAAACCACAAATGTACCTCTAATACCAGTATTAGTCTGACCACACCCCTCATCAGCTTACCTTCATAAGCAGGTGTGTGGTCACCTGCTCTCCTCCTTCTCGCTTTCACCACAAGGAAGAAGTGCCTCGGTAGATCCCCACACTTGACACCATGATGGAAGAAATTGGATTAGGAACAGCTTGGGAAACAAGGATACGTTGACATCATATCTTTATTTTCTCTCTCACTATTTTCGAGAAAATACGGCGATATTGTCTTCGTACTGGAGTGTCTAGAAGATGATGATCATTCTAAAAACCCTCCACCGGTTTTCGTATTGGGAGCACGCCGCTGCATGCTTCTCAACTGCAGTTCCTTGCTGTGTTTGTTGGGGTGAAACCTGTCAGGCCACAGCTGAACTGTCGGACATGCCGCTGTTGTGAGGAGCGGTGCGTTCCAGGTTGGGTGAGTAGTGTTTGCTGGCGGGCTCCACTTGTCTGTTAGTGCTATGGGGGCTACTTGACAAAGTTTATGGAAACCGGCCCCAGGCTAGGGTCCTTTGTTCAGCCTCCTAGGCGACAGAAGACCTTGGTCTGAAGACCATTGTAGTTTTAACTAGTGGGCCGCGACCATTAACACTGGTGATCCCTGTGTGTTCTGGACGAGTGGATTCTCTCTGTCACCGTGTTGAGACCCCATCTTTCATATCCAAATGAGAGTATTCCTTCACGAGGGGATATGTGCATGTAATGTGCGATAGCGGCAGATTCATGTTCAAAGTCAGCTATACAGGCCAGTTGGTACTGTGCTGATTCCGCCGGACGTGGTAATGTCACCGTTGTGATGCGGTGTTGACGTCTTGTTTTCTCTTTTCTCTTAAAGAGTGAGGAGAGGTTCAGAACGGCGGCCTGTCTGGGTGAGTGTTATGTCATTGTTTACATGTTCATAGCTTACGGTTAGCCGGTCAGTGGCCTGGCGCGGGGTAGCTTAGCTTCTCGCGCGCCGCCGGGAGCTCGCTTCTGATCGCGTGCGTCGTTAGATCGGCGTCTCGCGAGCGGAAGCAATAGCACCCGAACGGTTGGAGCAGCCGTTAGCTTGATGCTATTCTGTTGAACGTGCTTTGATTTTAACATGTTTTACACTCTTGACCACGACGTCATCCTTGACAGGGGATGTTCGTCGACCCTGCCCTGAACCTGGACGGGGATTGCGTCAACAAAGAGGACTGTAGCGACTGGTTGGAGCGGCGACGCTGCCCGGATCGAACAACACAGGACGGCTGTGTTCTACGGTGTCTTGTGACTGCACTTCGCTGATCTGCGTTCCGGGTAGGTACGGGGTTGGCCAGACCTCATAACACGTCTTCTGGTTTTACTTTGCTAAATGTATTGTGAATAACGGTGTTTTTTCCCAAAACGTGTGTTGTTGCAATGCATTTGGGATACGTTGCGGGTTATGTGTGAGCTGTTTTTGTCACTGGCAGTTAGCTTCTCCGTGCAGATCGTGATGTATTGATCTGGTTGTTGTGTGAGAAACATCATGGTGTTTATGTGTACCGTGTACTCACTACTAAGGCAACTAACCTATGAAGCTATGCTTGGTGACAAGTGAGTAAAAGAATGTTCTTTCTCAGACTGTAATGACAATGAACAGTGAGTTCACACATTAACAGGTTTTCCTGTTTTAACTGGCCGTATTGAGGGTAAAATAGGAGGATTGTGTTTTCCCCCCCGGTTCCCTGGGGACTTTATCACCTCCTATCAGACATGTTGTGCATTAATTGTGTCTTTTGTGTGGTAGGGATACGATGTAACTCTTAGCTTGATTGCTGAGGTTGTGCTAAATCTGCTGGAGAAACTTATTTCCTAAAGGGAAATTGGTTTGGTTGCTGTCATGTGTGCTTAGCAAGGCCTGTGGTCGATACTAATCAAGAATGATGTATTCTCTCATTGTGAAAAAAAACGGCGTTCCTCTGTTGAGTGTTTTTGCCATTTTTTGTAGGTGATGATGGGTTGTGTGTGTCATGTGACCTACAACTGGGTTGTACTGGCCACAGAAGCACATGTGTATGTTGGACCGGGGTTCTTAGAGCCCTCTCTATTCTGTGTTTTTCCTTAGTAAAAATCAGATAGCAGGTTAGCTCATGCGCTGTGTGGAGCTGTGAAACGCTTCGTAGAGCTGACTATGACTGTGTCATATTCTCTTTTTGTCGTTACGTCGTATCATGGGTGTGGGGTCGTAAAGGGGTGAACTGGTAACCTTTCCTCTCCCCATTGTTCTGTCGGTCAGGGGTACACCCCCTGTCCTTCAAGGTTCCCGTCACGTGGCGGTTCGGCACGTTACGGGGGGGGGGGGGGGGGGGGGGGGGAGGGAGTTCCTGGTCCCACGGCCTGGTATATTGGGCGTGTGCACCGCAGGAATTCCCCCGCCATAGAGTACGTCACCGTGCGCGTCTCTGTTGGTAGGACTTCCGTGTGCTGTTCAGGTCCATGTGATGGATCTGTTTTCAGGGGGGGTGGTCAGGGCTCCTCCTCACCAAGCGCCTATTCAGGCCTTCTGTGAGTTCGGACTCCTTCTTCCATGTGAGGAAGCCTCCATCAGAGTACAGAGCCTTCCTCCTCAGATTGTCAAAGTGAGTGGACCCTCTAGAAGGGTCCTTTTCTATTGTATGTATATTCGATTCAATTCGTTTATTGAGTGTGTATGGGTTCAGTGCCTCTTCCCCGGAGGCCCTAAAACCAGTTTTTTACATGGCTCAAGGTGCAATATATTCTTTTCAATCTGTACAGCTCGCGTGGGAAGTCTCTCTGGGGATCCCCGTCTCTTTCCTATGGGAGGGTGGTGGGATGTAAAAATGTGAACATTTTTTACCCCGGCTGTGTAGACTGGGATACATACTGTTGATGCTTCCTTCTTTCTATTCCAGAAGTGTTGGAGTTAGGGAGTGTCACACCCCTCTTGTCGTTCCCCTGGGCGCCTTGGGGATTCAATGACAGGTCTAAATAGCCTGTTCATTGATGGGGGTGTGTCCCGATGCACGTATAGTGCTAGCTCGCTTTAAACAGGCGATTGACTGGCACGCCTTGGTTGCTTGTGGTTGAAACAGCGTTTTTATAAAGCAACTGAGATGGGGGTTTTTCCTCTTCCGACGACCACATCCCATGACCTGGGTGGGTTGTCGACGGATTCTCGTTCATGTCTGGGGGATGATGACGGGATGGATCTGAACATATGTAGTGGGGTCTCACGCCCTTGGGGTGGGCCACCAGGCGCGGTTCGTCCGAACGTCTGGGTGGCGCCTTCTTTTCATGTTAAGATCAACACGCATATCTGCCCTTCTCCTGGAGTAGGCATGTCGGCGTGGTTAGGGCACGGGACTGGTTCTGGTCACGCTGGTCCAGATCAGTTGAACCCGTTGTCCGCCGGGGATGCAGATCTGCTGTTCTGGTACCCTGAGGGACTTGGGCTTTTTTCAGGGGGAAAAATGCCAGGTCGGTCTGGGTGTCACAGGGTTAAGCGCTATGGAGACCCTGGTTGGGTATGTTTTTACTCAGCACTGTCGTCATGGCTTACAGCCATGCCATTCTGTACGCGCTCGATCTCGTCGGATCTCGGCCGCTACACAGGTTGGTCCTGGTTAGTACTTGGTTGGGGGACCGCCGGGGAATACCAGGTACGGTGTGCTTAGGGGCTGGTTCTCCATTATTTTTCGCTCCTCTCTCACGCATGGCGAAGAGGGGCCTGTGGGGGTGGTTTTTTGACCTCCTCTGGTGACCCTGTGCTTCCCGTACCGCCAGGCCCGGTCCGAAGTGATGTTTGCGACCCGTAGGCCTGGGTTAACCCTTTTTGGAGTTTTTTCTTGAGGGGTTATAGGAACAACCACCGCATTGGGTAACACCGAGGTGGTTGATTCCCTGGTGTGTTGGAGCAGTGTCAACTCCCGGGTTCACCGTTTGAGGGTGCCCCTGCACGTTCATGACGTCTGCCAATCGTGTCAGCCTTCTCTGCCTCGACCCCTCTGGGTGGGGGTTGTTAAATGGAGGCTTGGTCATGCAACACCGCCAGCTTACGCTCCTTCCGCCGGGGCGGCTGTGTTCAGCTGTCCCCTCTGGCGCCTGTCTCGTCCGCAGTCTCCAGGCTAGGGTTAACAGCCTGTTGCCTGGTTTTTCCCCGGTGCGCTGCCTGCTTCCGTTGGTTAACCTTTTTTGTGTGCTTACGGCCATGCTGACTGCCTGTTCTGCAGGGTCAGTGTGCCAGGCGGTGTACTATTGGGGGGACGGGGCCCGCTCAGCTTACGGCCATACCGACCTGAACACGCCCGATCTCGTCCGATCTCGGAAGCTGGGCAGGTTCTGGCCTGGTTGGTTCCGCCTGGGAATACCAGGTGCAGTAACTGAGGGGCCTTTGTCCGAATACGCTGGCGATGTGGGGGGCGGGGCACTACGTGCCCACCTGGTGGGGTCTTGATGCTGGCATCATGGACTTCTCCGGGCCCCCATTCTAGGGAGTCCAGTCCTTTTGGTGGGTCTGGGTCTTCCTTCGTGCTCCGCTGCTACGGCCTTGCCACGGGGTTGGGTTTGCCCTTGACCCCGTGATTCTGGGGGCAGTAACGAGGTTGTTCCTCCGTTCGTTCCCGGGTGGCATGCGGGTTGTGCGTGTGTGTAGTCGTGGGGTCAAGCCACGGTCTGCTCACCCTGTGCGTTGAGTTGCTTGAGTGCCTCTTCGCACGGTCGGGTCCGTCGCCCTCCCGTGACGTCCCTAATAGGGGGGCTACCCTCCATTAGGGGGGGTCGGGGGGGCTCGGCCCTCCCTGTTCTGATGGTTTTGGGGGGCTGTCAGCGGGGTGTATTTGTCAGCCAAGTGGCTCCGCTTGGCCTCCCTTGTGCAGTAGTGATGCCAAGCTAAGCCACTAACGATACAGAACGTTAGGTTATGACTATAACCAAGTTTTGTTAGTTAGGGGCGATGCTTGGCATCAGACGGCCGCTGCAGCCCTTGTCCTCACCTTGTGGTGAAAGCTTGGGAAGGAGGAGAGCAGGTGACCACACACCTGCTTATGAAGGTAAGCTGATGAGGGGTGTGGTCAGACTAATACTGGTATTAGAGGTACATTTGTGGTTTATTCAGTACGCGTGCACGTACGCGAGATAGTGCAGTAGTGATGCCAAGCATCGCCCCTAACTAACAGAACTTGGTTATAGTCATAACCTAACGTTTTTGATTGACTTGGAATTATTCACTTATTAAGTAAGTATAATGTAAAAGCATAACTTAAGTACAACTTAAGATAATTAAGTAGATACAGACTGTAAACCGCATTATGTTTTGAGTAAATAAAACTCATAGTTTTTGATTGACTTGGAACTATTCACTTATTAAGTAAGTATAATGTAAAAGCATAACTTAAGTACAACTTAAGATAATTAAGTAGATACAGACTGTAAACCGCATTATGTTTTGAGTAAATAAAACTCATAGTTTTTGATTGACTTGGAATTATTCACTTATTAAGTAAGTATAATGTAAAAGCATAACTTAAGTACAACTTAAGATAATTAAGTAGATACAGACTGTAAACCGCATTATGTTTTGAGTAAATAAAACTCATAGTTTTTGATTGACTTGGAACTATTCACTTATTAAGTAAGTATAATGTAAAAGCATAACTTAAGTACAACTTAAGATAATTAAGTAGATACAGACTGTAAACCGCATTATGTTTTGAGTAAATAAAACTCATCGTTTTTGATTGACTTGGAATTATTCACTTATTAAGTAAGTATAATGTAAAAGCATAACTTAAGTACAACTTAAGATAATTAAGTAGATACAGACTGTAAACCGCATTTTGTTTTGAGTAAATAAAACTCATCGTTTTTTATTGACTTGGAACTATTCACTTATTAAGTAAGTATAATGTAAAAGCATAACTTAAGTACAACTTAAGATAATTAAGTAGATACAGACTGTAAACCGCATTATGTTTTGAGTAAATAAAACTCATAGTTTTTGATTGACTTGGAATTATTCACTTATTAAGTAAGTATAATGTAAAAGCATAACTTAAGTACAACTTAAGATAATTAAGTAGATACAGACTGTAAACCGCATTATGTTTTGAGTAAATAAAACTCATAGTTTTTGATTGACTTGGAACTATTCACTTATTAAGTAAGTATAATGTAAAAGCATAACTTAAGTACAACTTAAGATAATTAAGTAGATACAGACTGTAAACCGCATTATGTTTTGAGTAAATAAAACTCATAGTTTCTGATTGACTTGGAACTATTCACTTATTAAGTAAGTATAATGTAAAAGCATAACTTAAGTACAACTTAAGATAATCAAGTAGATACAGACTGTAAACCGCATGTTCAAAATAATCAATTAGTTTGAGTAGGATATACTCAATATTCTATGGAAGTTCACCTAACTTACATATGTTGAGTTTGTGTGACTTGTTCTTATGTTTTGATTAAATTAAACTCATCGTTTTTGATTGCCTTGGAACTATTCACGTATTAAGTAAGTATAATGTAAAAGCATACCTTAAGTACAACTTAAAAGAATTAAGTAAATACAGAGTATTGCGGTTCAGTAGTAGAATTCAATAAAGGAATATCTTATCTTATCTTATAAAAATATATATTTTCCACTCATTTCTATGTTTCAACATTACTGTCTGATGCAGTAACATTAGTGTGATGATGTGTGCATGATAACATGCAACCAGCATGTTTTTGTGAGCACTTGATGCAGAAACACAGCCACCCGCAGGCTGAGGCCCCTCATGCTTCCATTGGCTGATTTGGGTCACGTGACCGTCCCACCCAATGGCTGAATTGGAATGTTGCACTGCGGGCATTGGCTGATTTGGGTCACGTTGCACTGCGGGATTGATTGATTGATTGAAAACTTTATTAACAGATTGCAGAATGGGTATAGAGGTGTGATAGGTGTGATAGGTGTGAGAGGTGTGATAGGTGTGATAGGTGGGATCGGTGTGAGAGGTGTGATAGGTGTGTGAGGTGTGAGAGGTGTGAGATGTGTGATAGGTGTGATAGGTGTGAGAGGTGTGATAGGTGTGAGAGGTGTGATAGGTGTGATAGGTGTGAGAGGTGTGATAGGTGTGATAGGTGTGAGAGATGTGATAGGTGTGATAGGTGTGATAGGTGGGATCGGTGTGAGTGGTGTGATAGGTGTGAGAGGTGTGAGAGGTGTGATAGGTGTGATAGGTGTGAAAGTTGTGATAGGTGTGATAGGTTTGATAGGTGTGATAGGTGTGAGAGGTGTGATAGGTGGGATCGGTGTGAGAGGTGTGAGAGGTGTGAGAGGTGTGATAGGTGTGATAGGTGTGATAGGTGTGAGAGGTGTGATAGGTGTGAGAGGTGTGATAGGTGTGATAGGTGGGATCGGTGTGAGAGGTGTGATAGGTGTGAGAGGTGTGATAGGTGTGATAGGTGTGATAGGTGTGATAGGTGTGAGAGGTGTGAGAGGTGTGATAGGTGTGATAGGTGGGAGAGGTGTGATAAATGTGAGAGGTGTGATAGGTGTGAGAGGTGTGAGATGTGTGATAGGTGTGAGAGGTGTGATAGGTGTGAGAGGTGTGATAGGTGTGATAGGTGTGATATGTGTGAGAGGTGTGATAGGTGAGATAGGTGTGATAGGTGTGATAGGTGTGATAGGTGTGATAGGTGGGATCGGTGTGAGAGGTGTGAGAGATGTGAGAGGTGTGAGAGGTGTGAGAGGTGTGATAGGTGTGATAGGTGTGAGAGGTGTGATAGGTGTGAGAGGTGTGATAGGTGTGATAGGTGGGATCGGTGTGAGAGGTGTGAGAGGTGTGAGAGGTGTGATAGGTGGGATAGGTGTGATAGGTGTGATAGGTGTGATAGGTGTGAGAGGTGTGAGAGGTGTGATAGGTGTGAGAGGTGTGATAGGTGTGAGAGGTGTGAGAGGTGTGATAGGTGTGAGAGGTGTGAGAGGTGTGATAGGTTGGATAGGTGTGATAGGTGTGAGAGGTGTGATAGGTGGGATCGGTGTGAGAGGTGTGATAGGTGTGAGAGGTGTTAGGTTTTTATGGGTTTTCTTGCTAATGTCCTGTCATGCCTCCTGTCTAGCGGATACGGTGACGCGTCATACAGGAGTCATACAGGAGTCACCAGCTCATACAGGAGTCATACAGGCATACATGCATAGTTGCATATACATAACATGTTCTCAACATGAAGATATGACCTGTGCCTGTATAGCATGACACGGTTGGTATCTATGACCTGTGTCTGTATAGCATGACACTGTTGGTATCTATGACCTGTGCCTGTATGCTAGCATGACATGGTTGGTATCTATGACCTGTGCCTGTATAGCATGACACGGTTGGTATCTATGACCTGTGCCTGTATAGCATGACACTGTTGGTATCTATGACCTGTGCCTGTATGCTAGCATGACACGGTTGACCAGTATCTATGACCTGTGCCTGTATGCTAGCATGACACGGCTGGTATATATGGACTCCTCAGTCTCTAGTTTCATACCACTTCTTGCTAGCTTTAAATGTAATAAAAATTAGCCTGCTAGAGCCCATAATCAACCGGTAGGATATTGGCAGGATATCTGTAACATACACGCTGATACCATATATTGTGATAAGCCATCATTGGTTGGTTTGGCTCTAATTCAGATCACTGTCCTGTCTTAAACTCCATAACTCCACTTTTAGTGTTTGTCATTTTATTCCCTGAATGGATCATTTTCAGGGTTATTATCATGAAAAAACTACTAACCTTCTGTCTTTTATTATTATGCTACTAAGTAATGTCTATATGCACTCAAGACTGTAGCACTCAAGTTTGACACTGTTTAACAAACAATCTTACTTACACTTAGCTGCAGAGTTGTACCCTTCCTGCAGACTTGACAGAACTTGTAAGTAATTTTGGATAAAAGCAGCTAAATTACTAAATGTAAATGTCATGGATTTCAAAAATAGATATGAATATGAGACATTTCTTTCGTCTTTCTTTCATTCCTGATTTTTATTTTTATATTTTTTTTTAGGAGATACAAGATTGTTATGTGAGGTTCCATATTCCAGCCCAGGTCTGTTTTCTTCAATATTAGGCCACTGGGTGTAGAGTGATTTTCCAAGTATTCAACTCTTTTACATTAATAAATATTGAAGGTGGGTGATTTTTTTATTATTATATATTTCTTTTTTACTCCATCTTTGCCAAGCGCGCATTTCCATAAACACTCCATGCCTCGCAAATCACTTTAAACTGCTGGCTTGTGAAGCCAACCTTAAGTGTACTGAACACTTAAACCATGATTCTCCGTGCGACAGACTGAGCATGCGTGCGTGCCCCAATGCACTCAAACCTATTTCCACATAACTTTACATAATTATTTATTAAATCACATCAGCCTCTCCACCTCTCGTCTGGTCTCCAGCTGCATGCGTTATTTTTGGTCCACTTTTCTCCAGTATGGACCCTGAATAGGCCTTGTGAACTATACTACCAGGCCTTGTGAACTATACTACCAGGCCTTGTGAACTATACTACTACCAGGCCTTGTGAACTATACTACCAGGCCTTGTGAACTACTACTACCAGGCCTTGTGAACTATACTACCAGGCCTTGTGAACTATACTATACTACCAGGCCTTGTGAATTATACTACTACCAGCCCAGGCCTGTGAACTATACTACTACCAGGCCTTGTGAACTATACTACCAGGCCTTGTGAACTCAGTGGTTCCCAAAGTCGGGGTCGCGACCCAAAGGTGGGCCGCGAGCAGCCACGGGAGGGCCGCGAGATGATTTCAAAAAAAAATTAAAAAAAAAAAAAAAAAAAAAAAAAAAAAAATGTTAGGCCACTGAACTTAGAAGCAGGCCAGGACAGTGTTTCTAGTTGTATTCTAAAATTCTATTCTATTGTATTCTAAAATGTGACTATATGGTTTTATATTAACTTAATAAATAAACAAAAACGAAAAATCTACTTATTTCAACGAACATTTCAAACTAAATAACAGATTATGCACATAAAACGCTGAAAACAACCGAAGCAACAATAGTATTTTAATGAGGCTATTATTATTATCATTATTATTTTGCAACAAGTTAGCCCTCTCATAAATAGCACATATGTGACCACGCCCAGCGTGCGCGCCTACAACTCGGCGACCCAGGTTCCTGACGAGAAGGGAACGTTTTTTTTTTTTTTTTTTTCATTTCCGTTTTTTTTTTTTATATATATATATACTTACAGTTCGAGGGTTGAAGAACATATTTAGTATAACAGCGAACATATATAATAACTCTAATTGTGTTTAAATTGTGTTTAAAAATGGCTCCTTGAGACATACTCTGATCGTCTCTCACGAAGCTCTGGGGGCAGTTCCCTCGGGCTGTCCTATTTTTGCATGTGAAAGGCTGCTGTTAATGTGAGGTACGCCCCCACACTGTCTGGTGTTTATAATTCACAGCACCTGTAGCACACAACACTTGTTTGCTGCTTAGATAACATCGACATGGCCGCACAAAGATTATCAGTTGCTCTTAATAGAGGAAGAGATGGAATGAGTATAGACTCCTCGGCGTTAATGAGTGACCACATCACGGACTACTTCGGTGACAACAACTTGAAGAGGAACTCCGAAAGATACACGCTTTCGACTGCAAGTGCCAGGCGCGCCGAAAGGAAAATTCAGAACGATCTGCCCTGTCTTGTTCAAAAAAACTGTCGGTTGAGCTAATTTACCAAAACCGATTGGACACCGCGTCGTTGACACCAAGAGAAAGGGACATGTGTCTGTTGTCCATTATTGGAACATGCCAAAATGTTTCAGAGAAGACGCAAAGTACAAAGAGAGTAAACGCTGTGCGTGTGGCTTCGAGGACAACATACAGATTTCACGACGTTGTTGTCTGTCGTCCAACGTTCTGTTTAATTTATGGGTAAGTGTCTTTATGCTTGTATATTGTATTGGACGTAGATGTATTGTATTGGACGTATATGTATGTTTAGCAATAGCAATAAATCGGTTTAAATAGGTGTTAAAGTCTAGAGATAGTCGTCGAATCCTATTCTACCCTGCGAGGGCGTCCATTTTGGATATTCTGGGTAGTGTAGTTTTTGTGCGGCCATTTTGTAATGCACATCGCTAGGATAGGGATTCTTAAAAACTACACCTGAATGTAAACAAGAGTGATTGATTGATTGATTGAAAAGTTTATTAACAGATTGCAGAATGGGTACAGTACAGTACAGCTCAATACATACAATTGTTAAGGGGATGCAGACCAGAGAAAGACTTTCATCTTGTTTACATCAGGGTCCCCCATTTTCAATTCATCATAACATAATATATGACATACATGACATACAGATACAGTGTGTACAATGTGTGTATTCCATTAATTAATTCTCTTCCCTATTGTTAACATTTTTGTTTAGGATCAGCGATGCGCTTCTCAAAAGCCCTTTCAAACACTACAAGACAGATGGCCTCACACCGCGGGAGAGGAAGAAACAGCCGAGAAATCACAAGCGTTTTTGTCTCTTTTTGACGTAAAAAGGGTTGTGAAATTTCTGATCAACTTTGCTGTCCTCCATGCGATTGTGTTGCCTGGCCGTCATGCTGGTCACAAGGATTTCACTGCAAAGTTACTGCCAACCAATCTGACCAAAGCTTCCCTGTGGCGCCTTTACAGCAGTATAGAAGGTATGTCACAAAACCGCCCCTTGCTCTCTCTCTTTCTCTCTCACACACACACATGGTTCCCACTTTTTCTTATTCTACCAATCTGGGTCCTCATAAGGGTCCTCCATTTTCAATTCATCAAAACATTTAGAGACATACAAATATACAGTAGTTTCATAAAAATGCTAAAATGCTATTGATTGATTTAAAACTTTATTAACATATTGCAGAATGGGTACAGTACAGCTCAATACATACAATTGTTAAGGGGATGCAGACCAGAGAAAGACTTTCGTCTTGTTTACATCAGGGTCCCCCATTTTCAATTAATCATATTTCATATCTAAATCATATAATATCTCATTGCTAAATATATGCAATATATAATCTAATAATCCAATAATCTAAATCTAATATATAATATAAAAAATGCTAAATGCATGGGTATTTTATTTTGTCTTTAATGTTAGCTTGCAAACTCAAATACTGTCTTGGTAAGCCTCATAATGAATTGTTTGGGGAAAAAAAGAAAAGCATTGTGATGTGTATCGTGTATCGCCGAAAGGATAACTGAGGATAACTGAGCACTGCCACCTCATTAGCCGTGTGTGTGTGTGTGTGTGTGTGTGTGTGTATTGAGCCGTACTGTGTTGTACCCATTCTGCAATCTGTTAAATAACGTTTTCATTCATTCATGCTTTCATCCAGGTGCAGTTAAAACATCTGGCCCTTGTTGACAGAGAACGCGACATCTGGGAGGCTTCTTCAAAAGATTTCCACAAATAAAGAAATACCAGCACTTCAGCTTCGATGCCAACAGTCCTGGCATGGTGACGGCGAAATTACACTGTGACGATACAGAG
>NC_140173.1:81552200-81587200 GCF_963971535.1 Notolepis coatsorum
TATCTCAGCCATTGATCAAGGAGGCAGTTAATGACATATTGCAGAGAAATGGTCACAATATTGCAGAACCTACACTGGATGAAGTTGTTGGTGCTGTCATGAACTGCAATGTTCTGTCTACATCTACCTCTGAAGGTGCAGAGTTGTGTTCAACCAAGCGCAGAAAAAGCTTTATGGAGCGCAACTATCCATGTGTAATGCCAGTAGAGTATCAGTTGGAGCAACCAGGACATACCAGCATGTATGTTCCCATCCTTTCAATGATTCAAGAGTTGTTTAAAAACACAGACATCCTTGACAAGATTACAGAACCAAATACTACATCTGGTCAATATGTCATGCTCTGATGGCTCCAATTTCCTTGAAAATGAGTTACTGTCAACAGGGAATCTCATCCTACCACTTCAGCTATATAAAGATGATCTGGAAATTGCCAATCCGCTTGGCACATCACGTAAAATTCACAAACTTTGTGCTATATATTGGGTCCTCGCCAATGTGCCACCAAAATACCGATCAGCATTACACGCTATACAGCTGGCAATGCTGGTAAAAGTGACAGACCTCCGTAGGTATGGATATGCAGCTGTACTTGCTCCATTGCTGGGTGATGTTCATACTCTGGAACAAGATGGTGTTTTCATTGAAAGAGTTGGTCAGAATGTCAAAGGCACAATCTGGTGTGTTTCTGCCGACAATCTGGGCACTCATGGATTCGGTGGCTTTTTGGAGTCATTTAGAGCAGGCTATGTTTGCAGATTCTGCCTGGCCACAAGTGAACAGTTTCAAACAACTGAGAGGGAGAGTTTTCTCAGAGAACCAAAGTCAGCCATGACCTGTATGTACAAACTGCACATGACACTTCGAGCAGCCATTTTGGTGTTAAAGGTGGCTGTGTCTTACGTGAATCCCTGAATTACTTTCATACAATCACAGGGTTTCCTCCAGATATACTTCACAATCTTCTGGAAGGTATGGTTCCCGTGGAGCTTTCTCTCTGTGTTAAAGAGATGATTCAGCGAAAGTACTTCACTTTAGAGTATTTGAACCAAAAGATTGCATCATTCCCGTATCAGCACGCTGATAAAGTGGATAGACCTCACCCAATTCCCCAAACATTTGTTTCTCGAGGAACAATAGGAGGCAATGGGCATGAAAATGCCACTCTGCTCCGACTGCTTCCATTACTTGTAGGCAGTGTAGTACCAGCGGGTGATGCAGCATGGGCAGTTTTGATGGAGCTGAAAGAGGTGCTAGAGTTAGCATTGTGCCCATCATATACTGATGAAACCTTAGACTATTTTCAGTGAAAAATCAGTGATCATAGACAGGTACTATTAGAGGTTTTCCCTGCAGTTAAACTCCATCCTAAACATCACTTTGTGGAGCATTATCCCGCTCTAGTTAAGTGCTTTGGACCCCTGCTGCATGTTTGGACCATGCGATTTGAAGCCAAGCACCGCTTTTTCAAAAGAGTGGTGCATGACACTCAAAACTTCAAAAATATCTTGAAGACGATGGCAATCAGACACCAACACATGATGGCATATCATCTTGCTTCACCATCATATTTCAAGCCAAAAACCCAGGCATCCAGGGTTGACTCTGTTCTGGTTTCATCTCTACCAGCAGTAGCTCAGGTACACATTAGAGGACACACAGTTAGTGACACAATCTACCAGACATCAAAAGTAACCATTGATGGCACAGACTATGTCTGTGGAATGTTTCTCTCCGTCAGAGTCAGTGGTGGACTGTCTATATTTAGCCAAATAGAACAGATCTACCTTGTGAATAACAAGGTTTCTTTTCTGTGTCGAGACTATGACTCCTGGTATATAGAACATCTTAGGTCCTATGAGCTGTCAACCACACAACCACATCTGTCCATCTACCTACAGTCTGGTCTCAACGATACAGTCCCACTCTCAGCATACAAGATCGATGGTCTGCTGCTGCTGACTCCCAAGCGATTCATTCAAGTGAAACGGAACTGAGTCCATCTAATGGTGAATAGTTATTTTATTAATCAATTATTGTGTCTTTATTCACTCGTTGTGTAATTGACCAGTTCATATTCTGTATAAGTTCATATTCTGTATATGTTAATAATGACGCTTTCTGTGTTGTGTTTCAGACTCCTCCTTAGGTCCTTGAGCTGCTGTCTGTCGACCACATCTGTCCACTGTCCATCTACAGTCTGGTCTCAACGATACAGTCCCACTCTCAGCATACACGATCGATGGTCTGCTGCTGCTGCTGACTCCCAAGTGATTCATTCAAGTTTCCATAGCACAATAGCAGCTGCCTCCCCGCAACCCATGATCCTTCGTGTTGTTGAGACAGACCGGGCTAGAAAATTAAAACTCAGTTCACGACCCGCCTCTGTTGATGCACTGATCAAGATTATAAAAGAACAGTTGGAAATAGACCTTGACTTCAGTTTGCTGTATGAAGATCCAGACTTTGATGGGAAACTTACTTCCCTTGATGACATTACGGAATTGCCACAAAAAGCTGTTGTGCACATTTCACTTTCTACTGATATACTTTCAGATATGTCATCTTCAGAACGTCTAAGCAGATGGCCTCCAGGTCCTTTTCCAGTTCCTACATTTGCATTCGATGTTGAGCTGAAACTTAGAGACGGAAACAACGAATTTGAGAAGAACAAGAGACACCTTAAGTTGACAAGAGACCTAAAGCACGACATCATAGAAAAGCTTGCATCTACAATGTATGCTTTCAAGGCTTATCCAAGTGATAAAGAGATAGCATTGGCTTCTGCAGCTCTTGTCGCCAAACATCCCTGCTTGAAGGAAGCAGGATCTAAGACCGGCTGCAATGGATGGAAGAACAGCATCAAATTCAAGATGGGCAATTTCAGGAACAAGCTGAGACGGGCAGGATGTGAGGAGGTCACTGTAAATGCTGGAAAAAGAGGTAGAAGCAATCCTGATGGCGAACCTTCACATTCCAACATTAAAAGACCCAAGCGAGCAGAAGTAAACTTCCTACCCAACTATCCCCAAGGAGAGGATTCCTTGAGGCTTGAGCAGTTGAGGCAGACAATTGCTGAAGAAGTCAAGAAGACTGAGAAGAACCAGACCACATTTGCCCTGCGCCGACAGACCATAGTGAAGTCCAGCCCACCAGTGAACGAGCTCATGGACCTCTGGCCTGCTCTCAAAATGGAGTCTGAGGTAATATAGATCAGCTCTCTCTTTCCTGTGTTAACACTTGGCACATTCTGTGTGTTTTAAAGTGAAACTTGTGATTCTTAAGCCTGGTTTATATACTCTAGCGGCGCATCTGCGTGTGTGTTCTGTGCGCCCCCGCGAGCTAGTCATCAGCGACCGATTCCGCAAAGCATGTAATGACATGGTTGATCAGAAATCCCGCCGTCATGCTCTGAAGCCCAAACCAAACAAAGTAAGAGATCCACCAAGTTGAAGTGACTAATTGATGTTGATATACTATATTGTTCTGCTGTTTTTAAATATAGGTGTATGCAGAGTTCCAGCTGATTACCAACCAGAACCTGCCCAACACATTCTACGCTGAGCTTGACCGCCATCTTCCTCGACTGATGACGTTATTCAGACAGAAGGCGTCCAAAACTGGGAACACAGCAGATGCTTTGGCTCACATTTTAAAAATCCACAATGAACAGGTGAATAGATTATTATACATGTCATAGGTCGAACCTCTGTAACATTGAACAGGTTCAATGATTCAAATGAGCTTTTGAATTTTACAATTAGTCCACCATTGTGTTTGCCATTTTTCTGATTGCATTAAAGATGTGAACATGTTATTTGTGGACATATCTGATTGGACTGTTTAAAATCCGCTTTGTTCAGTAAACATTTCCATATAATACAATTTTTTTTTCCTTCTTAATCTTACATCTTAATAGGAAATCCATGACGTTCACACCAGGCGTACCACTGTTCTCCATGCCCTGCCTGTGTATCTGCATGAGGAAGTCTCTGGATTTTTCAAAACCTGCACAGTGAGTCAGAGTGAAAATAATTTACAGTACAACTGTATATTAAGTGAACAGTTAATCAAAATGCAGTTAACAGTTAATCAGTCTTCCTTCCTTCCAGGTCTCCCTTGTGAAAGAGATATTTGATCTTGACGGGACTAACCTGGTTAAATAAAAATAACCTTCTCACCAAAAAAATAGTTCTAACTAAAATATAAACAACTTACAAACACAACTCCATATACTTAGCTTTGTGCTGCACTTTGTAGAAACCATGGATTTATTTGTGATTATTATGTCTCTTTCATTCCTTCAGGACACGCCTGATGAGCCAGAGCTTCAGGGTGTTGCAGTGGCCCTCCTTACTGTCATCAGTGACCATGACACAAGTCCAGTTCACTACCAGCCTGTGACAATCTCTGTTGTCATTGAAAGTCACATCATGATCAGCCTCCCCAGATTTGGTGATTCCTTCCTGGTAATGTTTGGACTAATCTATGCACTACACCTCAGCTACCCCAAGGGACTTACCAACACTTTTGAATTCATTCAGAAGATTTTACTATGTCTAGAAGCTGGTAAACTGTCGCCCATGTTGCAGACTCTCAAGAATGACTTTATGATGCAATAATAATTTTTTTCTTTTTTTTCTGATTTTTCAATGGATTTTCTCCCCGTCCCAATTAGTTGTTGTGCCAATTCCCCCCCCCCCCCCCCCCCTCTCCTACCTGGTGCTGTATGCATGTTCTCCTACGAGTCGGTATAAGGGCGTCCCGAGTCGATCGCACGCTTCCCCCGAGACGTGCGCCTCCAGCCAGTGACGTCTTTTCACTTGGCAGCGAGGGCTCTCATTGGTGAAGTGTAACGCGTGGGAGGGCACGCTATCTCCACCAAGTCCTGCCCCGCTTAGCAAGCGCCGAGACCTGACCTGTAGGTGTCGCTGTCCACAACGCCAGATTCCCACCCGCCAGCTTCCCCACCCCTAATACTGCCAAATTGTATTAGTGTGAACGGCCAGCCAAGCTGGTGACAACGCAGGTAGTTGGATTCGAACACACGAATCCAGTGTCTCCAGCGTTGGTGACGAACGCAATCTCTGCTATGCCACCTGACCGCTCTTGCATTAAACTTTTGAAGGTATTATTTTGACATGACAAGGAAATTAATACCTCACCCCACATCCTTCTTTCAGATGAGTTTCTATTCCTTACTGTAAGCAGTGATCATGACACAAGTCCAGTTCACTACCAGCCTGTGACAATCTCTATTGTCATTGAAAGTCATATCATGATCAGCCTCCCCAGATTTGGTGATTCCTTCCTGTAATGTTTGGACTAATCTATGCACTACCCCAAAGCACTTACCAACACCTCAAAAGTGTGTCTATAGAAACTCATCTGAAATGTCTTGTCATGTCAAAATAATACCTTCAAAAGTTGCTGTACTACTTTGCAGATGTTCAGCCAATAGGTCCAAACTACTCAATGTACCTTGTTCTTTATTTTTTATGTAATATGTTTACATTTGAGAGTTTTACAGTTATAATTGTCTTAACCGTCTATAGCATTATTGTAATTTCATCCAAGTAAGTTTTAGAGTTGAAAGAGTTTATCAGAATCTCAAAGGCAACATCCAAGTCCCAAACGTTTGTTTCTCGAGGAACAATAGGAGGCAATGGGCATAAATGCCACTCTGCTCTGACTGCTTCCATTGCTTGTAGGCAGTGGTAGAGTTAGTGTTCTCAGTACAGAGTACAAGGCGATGTACCAGGAGCCATAAACGCAACACAGAAGCGTTATTATTAGGGCTGTCAGTTTATCGCGTTAATTAGATTAATTAATTACACAGCAAATTATCGCGTTATGAAAATTAACTCAAAATTAATTACAAAAAAAAGTTTTTTTTTTTTTTTTTTTTTTTTTTATAATATTTTTTTTGTATCTCATTCATTCCATAAGAATGTAGAATACACATTTACAGATTTTTTTTTAATATGGTCCATTTGCATGTTCTTGGTATCTGATTCTAGGGACATCTATGAATCTCAGGGAATGTATTCCCAGTGTCAGAAATACTGTGGGCTAGATCCACAAAGAATGGATTGCACAGTGCAAGTTGCACCCTTACTTACAATTCATTATGAATTGAAAATGGGGGACCCTGATGTAAACAAGACGAAAGTCTTTCTCTGATCTGCATCCCCTTAACAATTGTGTGTATTGAGCCGTACTGTATTGTACCCATTCTGCAATCTGTTAATAACATTTTCATTCAATCACTCAATCTGTGCTGTGATTGATTGAATGAAAATTTTATTTTGAGTAAATTGTAATGAACCAAATGAGAATATCAATATTTTTTTTGTTATCTTTGACTGTGAATAACACCATGCTCAAATTGACCAGACCTGAAAAATCTAAGCTAATTAATAGATGGAAGATGATTAAACAGAAGGTTTTGTAGATACAGTACTGAATTCTGCCATCCGGACACATGCAATTTGAAATATGATTATAGAATATAGAATATCAGGCATAAAATGGTTATGCGATTAAAATGCGATTAATTAGATTAATTAATTACAAATCCTGTAATTAATTAGATTAATTTTTTTAATCGCCTGACAGCACTAGTTATTATTAACATATACAGAATATGAACTGGTCAATTACACAACGAGTGAATAAAGACACAATAATTGATTAATAAAATAACTATTCACCATTAGCTGGACTCAGTTCTGTTTCACTTGAATGAATCACTTGGGAGTCAGCAGCAGCAGACCATCGATCTTGTATGCTGAGAGTGGGACTGTATCGTTGAGACCTTGTAGGCAGTAGTATACTGCCCTGTCAAGGCTAACCGCAGTAACTTGAAAAAAGTCAAAATGTAGTTATGAGTGAAATTGACCTGGTCAATAAACGTTTTATCTTGTGGCCAAGTTTCAGATGTTAATGTCGCTCGGTTTTGGAGATATGGGGTTTTAAAAACTGCAGTAACTACAAAATCACACTCAAAACCCAGGCAGACCGCAGTAACTTCCAAACAGTGAAAAATGGCTTTAAAGTGTTATGACTTGCCATCCAAAATGTGTTATAGGTAGATAGATGATAGTACCCAGATTTAACATGTATTAATGAAGTAATCTTTAGGCATACAAAAATATGACATAATTATTTTAATTAACCTCAAAAAAGCAGATACTGCACTCTGCTGCACGATTTCCTTAAATAATTATACAGGTAATATACAGGCAAAGTGCAGTAACTTCAAATACAATGTTGTTTTCCCTCCAGCTTTCATAACTTAACCTAGCCATTTTGAAAATGAAATTTAATACCTGAATATATTAAAAAATAGGGAAACAACGTCCAGGCACGCACTCCAGGTTTTTCCAAATTTATTGGCAGCCTGTAATCATGACGTTTCGGTGTGAACACACCTTCTTCAGAATGGCTTGCAATGGCTTGGTCGATGCAAGCCATTCTGAAGAAGGTGTGTTCACACCGAAACGTCATGATTACAGGCTGCCAATAAATTTGGAAAAACCTGGAGTGCGTGCCTGGACATTGTTTCCCTATTTTTTATGTATGATATCAGAGGTTACAGCACCCAGTGTCAAGTCTAGTGAGGTGAGCGCGTTCTACTACTTTTTCACATTTTATACCTGAATATATTGGAATGATGATGATCCAAATAAAATGGCTAGGTTAAGTTATGAAAGCTGGAGGGAAAACAACATTGTATTTGAAGTTACTGCACTTTGCCCGTACATTACCTGTATAATTATTTAAGGAAATCGTGCAGCAGAGTGCAGTATCTGCTTTTTTGGGGTTAATTAAAATAACTACGTCATATTTTTGTATGCCTAAAGATTACTTCATTAATACATGTTAAATCTGGGTACTATCATCTATCTACCTATAACACATTTTGGATGGCAAGTCAAAAAACTTTAAAGCCATTTTTCTCAGTGTCACTGTTTGGAAGTTACTGCGGTCTGCCTTGACAGGGCAGTATAGTTAGTGTACTGTATAGTGTTCTCAGTACAGAGTACTGTAGTGTTCTATAGTTATCATTCTGCAAACATAGCCTGCTCTAAATGACGGATGGTGCCTCTGACATTCTGACTAACTCTTTCAATGAAAACACCATCTTGTTCCATGATACATCATGGAGCAAGTACAGCTGCATTTCCATATGTAGGTATGTGCACTATTAACAGTATTGCCAGCTGTATAGCGTGTAATGTGGATTGGTATTTTGGTTCCACATTGGCAGGACCCAATATACAGCACAACGTTTGTGAATTTTACATGTGCCAAGCGGATTGACAATTTTCAGATAATCTATACATTTTATTCTGTACTGTACATAGATACACTGTGTTATCCCAATGGTCACAATAGTTGCCGTCAACATGTTTGCTCATTCTATGACCACACTATACAAATTTGAGTAATTCAGCCAGGATGTAAACAGCTCTGGTCATGTGCACTGCACATATTGAGACCCTTTATTATTTCAATATTTGCTGGAAATACATTGATACATCATTCAGTAACATTTTCAGAGCCTTATAACAAACATTATTACACTATTGTGACCAGTGGGATTAAATGTGTAATATACATTACATTTTATGTACATGTTATAACATGCATGTATTTATTTTCTATATATATTTTCTATATATATTTTCAGATAATCTATACATTTTATTCTGTACTGTACATAGATACACTGTGTTATCCCAACGGTCACAATAGTTGCCGTCAACATGTTTGCTCATTCTATGACCACACTATACAAATTTGAGTAATTCAGCCAGGATGTAAACAGCTCTGGTCATGTGCACTGCACATATTGAGACCCTTTATTATTTCAATATTTGCTGGAAATACATTGATACATCATTCAGTAACATTTTCAGAGCCTTATAACAAACATTATTACACTATTGTGACCAGTGGGATTAAATGTGTAATATACATTACATTTTATGTACATGTTATAACATGCATGTATTTATTTTCTATATATATTTTCAGATAATCTATACATTTTATTCTGTACTGTACATAGATACACTGTGTTATCCCAACGGTCACAATAGTTGCCGTCAACATGTTTGCTCATTCTATGACCACACTATACAAATTTGAGTAATTCAGCCAGGATGTAAACAGCTCTGGTCATGTGCACTGCACATATTGAGACCCTTTATTATTTCTATATTTGCTGGAAATACATTGATACATCATCCAGTAACATTTTCAGAGCCTTATAACAAACATTATTACACTATTGTGACCAGTGGGATTAAATGTGTAATATACATTACATTTTATGTACATGTTATAAAATGCATGTATTTATTTTCTATATATATTTTCTATATATATTTTCAGATAATCTATACATTTTATTCTGTACTGTACATAGATACACTGTGTTATCCCAACGGTCACAATAGTTGCCGTCAACATGTTTGCTCATTCTATGACCACACTATACAAATTTGAGTAATTCAGCCAGGATGTAAACAGCTCTGGTCATGTGCACTGCACATATTGAGACCCTTTATTATTTCAATATTTGCTGGAAATACATTGATACATCATTCAGTAACATTTTCAGAGCCTTATAACAAACATTATTACACTATTGTGACCAGTGGGATTATATGTGTAATATACATTACATTTTATGTACATGTTATAACATGCATGTATTTATTTTCTATATATATTTTCTATATATATATTTTCAATTTTAACATTGCCATAATGTTGGTGAGGGCAACACAATGTTTTTATAAGATAAATAGATGTATACTCTTTGAATAGAAATAAATATAAAGAGTTTGAAGTTGTAACACAATGTTTTTGTAAGATAAATAGTTTCGATGAAGAACAAAACCTCCTAAATGCATACAAAAAAGGGGAAAACTTCATATCTGCACTTTGCGAGGCACTAATACCTGGTCGGTATTGTTAACATACATGTAATATAGTCCAAAAACAGTGTATACAGTGTTTACAGTGTTATTGTACATTGCTAACATACAGTTTATATATTATATGTATACTCTTTGAATAGAAAAAAATAAAGAGTTTGAAGTTGATATAATGTGCTGTGTAGTTATTTTTCTGTTAACTTATTCACATGGATTTTAAAACTGAACCTTAAGTTATAGTAACTGCAAATATTTGAGTTGATTAACTTAAAAATTTGAGGTGATTAACTTAAGGGGAGACACTGCAGGTGAATAGGGTAAAAAGATTAACTAATAGATATCACAATGAAACTTCCCCACTTGATTACTTATATTAAGACAAGACTTTTTTGTATTACAAGTTTTCTGAAATTGTATGTTTAAATATGCAAATGAGGCATGATCTACTTAAATATGCACTAATTTGCATATAATTCCAGGACAGAAATCTGAACATTGGATAAAGCCATTTTCAATATTATAGTTTCATTTTGTTGACATATTAGAGCCAAAGGTTATTACAGAGGGGATTTTGGATATCTCTTTTTATCACTCCATAAATCAGAAAATACTCCATTCAGTCAATTTTTATGGTAAAATTCCATATTTCGCCATGTTTTTAGGAATAAAATGTGATATAAATCAGGGTAAGAATGCGATATCAACAAACCCTTCTGTAAATACCTTCAGAAGATAGATATGAATAGAACTGGAAGGTTTGGTGTATGTGAGTGCTACTGAAGTGGAGATTTCTGGCTCAGAGTATGAGGAAAAACTCTTAAAACTCATTTTTGGGAAAACGCCTTCAAAGTTCTGTATTGTAAAATGCCATACTTTTTTTTTTAAACAGATATTTACAAACACAATACCTAATCAAACCATTAGTAATAGACAACCTAAACACATGCCTGATAACTGAATAATAATAATAATGGGCACTTCCCCATTAAATATGTGCACATTTATGGATGCAATAAGGCAAAATGATGTAAAATAAACAACTAAATGTGTGTTATTGACGTTTTGTTGTCACTAGTTTCATAGAAGACATGTTTAGGAAGCAAAATATAACAAAATCTCAAAATCAACAAAAAAAGTATATTTGACTATTCACCTGCAGTGTCTCGCCTTAAAGGATAACTCCACTTTTTTTTTTAAATTAGCTTATTTAACATCTTCCCTGGAGTTAGACAAGAAGATGCATACCTTTTTTGTCTCTGTGCGTGCATTTTAGCTTTGGGAATAGACGCTCTGTTAGCATAGCTTAGCTTCATCACTGGAAGTGGGGGAGGACACTAGCCTTACAGTGCCTTACAGTGTATTGCAAGGTCTGACATTGACCAAACTTGATATGCATGACCTTGGTGGGCTCTAGGTCAACTCCTGAAAAGGGGGTCAATGTCAGACTTTGCAATCAAAAGTTAGGGGGCTAATAACCCTTGCCATAATTTCAGTGCGCCCCTAACTTTTGATTGCAAGGTCTGACATTGACCCCCTTTTCAGGAGTTGACCTAGAGCCCACCAAGGTCATGCATATCAAGTTTGGTCAATGTCAGACCTTGCAATACACTGTAAGGCACTGTAAGGCTACTGTCCTCCCCCACTTCCAGTGATGAAGCTAAGCTATGCTAACGGAGCGTCTATTCCCAAAGCTAAAATGCACGCACAGACAAAAAAGGTATGCATCTTCTTGTCTAACTCCAGGGAAGATGTTAAATAAGCTAATTTAAAAAAAAAGTGGAGTTATCCTTTAAAAGAAATGAGGCATAAGAATGACTCAATTTCTTTGAGTTCTGTTAACTTAATCACATGGATTTAAGGTTGAACCTTAAGTCACAGTAACTGAATATATTTGAGTTGCCTCCACTAGAGAACTTTAAGTCACAGTAACTGAACATATTTGAACTGCCTTAACTGAGAACTGTAAGTCACAGTAACTGAACATATTTGAGTTGACACCACTTGAGAACCTTAAGTCACAGTAACTAGGGATGTCCGATATTATCGGCCTACCGATATTATCGGCCGATAGCGGCATTAAAATGTGATATTGGAAAATATCGGTATCGGTTTTCAAAAAAAAATAAAAAGTTTTTTTATTTTTTTTATATTTCTATAACCTTTATTTACCCAGGCAAGCAAGTAAGAACAAATTCTGATTTCATTTATTGTCAAAAGTATGCATAATGTTGTGTTAATTCCACTGAAGTAGATTCCCAAGCTAATAACGGTTCTGCTCTGTACCAGAACCGGGTGCTGATGTACTCTGCGTTGTTTCAATAACTCTAAAGCTCTGGGAATTACTTATGAATTTCTCAGCGGTGCAGGCAGAAGAAAATCAGGAGGAAAAGGTTATATAACAGCTGTTTTAATCAAAGTTAAGAGTGTATACAAATTACAATAAAGAATGCTATAATTGTGATCAAAGACACTATGCCGTCTTGATAACAACCAGACTAATATTACAGTAGATAAAGAATGATAGTTGATAAGTTGTTGATGGTCTTTGTTGTCTGGCTGACAAACAAAGCAGTCTGTTCTCCCTCCAAAAGTTCTTTGTCTGTTGATTCTCCTCTGACCTGCCCGCCTTGGTGTGGATGAGATGGTAGGTGTTGTCCTGGTGAGTTGGGTTTTTGAGAGTGTCTCCCGTTCCCACACCCAGATCTCTTAACCAAGGCCTAGCGTCTCTTTGTGATGACATCATAAGCTGTGGTTTGTCCAATCACAGCCTCTCTATGTTTGAATGCAACAGAGGCGGTCCTTATACAGTCAACCATATATACTGTCATTTGTTTAATTCTAACAATCTACCTTAATACATTGCATTTATTCATTTCCTAATATCTATCTTTGAATTACCATTAGTTCCATGAACCCAGAGATATCCTATTTAAACACATTTCTTATCATTATAACCTATTTTCACTTTAAGTGAAAACTAATTACATAGTTTAGTCTGACTTCAGAATTCTTACCCCAATGTAAACAAGCCTAATTATATTTTAACTTACATCAATTTCTTTTATACAGTTTTATACTTTTAGCATTCATTTATAATACATTCTTCCATATCAAAAACTAATCTAAATGGGTTATCAGACCTTTGATGGTCACATGCAGGCCATCAGATACCAACTGCATGTGACCTGATCATTGTCTTTGGCAGACCAGTTGGCCACATCTGTGTCTCCTAAAAGGAGACACATATGTTTATTTTAGGGCTTCCTGTCCTTTGTTCTTACCACCCCCTAAGGGGAAGTAAGTATTACCTCAGCTGCCCCCAGCTGCCACTATATGCAAATGACCTCCTGGAGTGAACACAAGGTCTTGGTAACACACACTCTATGAAACTATAGTTAAGGGCCAATTGTTTCACTTCGACTGTTTCTACACATTAGTTTGATTTGAAATCCTATTATGATGATGATCTATGTCCAAAATCTACCACACCACAACAAGAGATATGTAATGTTAATTACCTGAAATTATTCCATTTTTGGGGGCGGGGAAACCCTGCATATATCGGTATCGGTTGATATCGGTATCGGAAATTAAGAGTTGGACAATATCGGTATATCGGTATCGGTAAAAAAGCCAATATCAAGCATCCCTAACAGTAACTGAACATATTTGAACTGCCTTAACTGAGAACTGTAAGTCACAGTAACTGAACATATTTGAGTTGACACCACTTGAGAACCTTAAGTCACAGTAACTGACCATATTTGAATTGCCTTAACTGAGAACTGTAAGTCACAGTAACTGAACATATTTGAGGTGACTCCACTAGAGAACCTTAAGTCACAGTAACTGAACATATTTGAACTGCCTTAACTGAGAACTGTAAGTCACAGTAACTGAATATATTTGAGTTGCCTCCACTTGAGAACCTTAAGTCACAGTAACTGAACATATTTGAATTGCCTTAACTGAGAACTGTAAGTCACAGTAACTGAACATATTTGAGTTGACACCACTTGAGAACCTTAAGTCACAGTAACTGAACATATTTGAACTGCCTTAACTGAGAACTGTAAGTCACAGTAACTGAACATATTTGAGTTGACTCCACTTGAGAACCTTAAGTCACAGTAACTGAACATATTTGAATTGCCTTAACTGCGAACTGTAAGTCACAGTAACTGAACATATTTGAGTTGACTCCACTTGAGAACCTTAAGTCACAGTAACTGAACATATTTGAACTGCCTTAACTGAGAACTGTAAGTCACAGTAACAGACCATATTTGAGTTGCCTTAACTGAGAATTGTAAGTCTTAGCCAACTGAAAACATTTGAGTTGATCAACTTAAAAAATTTGAGGCAGGAGATTACGTAAATTTTTTTAAGTTCTGGAAACTTATTCGGGTTTACAGTGAGGGGAGAGCCCAGCAGCATACCCCGGAAGATGTGCCGCGCACGGCAGGAAGTAATGGGCATGGGACAGAGCCTAGGCTGTGGTTCCCCTTCTCTCCACCCCTCTCTTCTCCCTTTCTCTTTTCACCCTAACCCCCCGTTTTTGCCCCCCAAACTACATTCTGTTCAAATAAAAAATACCCTCTTTTAAGAGTGTGTTATGGTTTGTAACCGACCCCAATCGCACAACACAAGACAGGTATGAGAGTAAGCCAAGAACTGGGCATTTATTGAAAACAACAGAAAACGGCACTGTCCCTTTAAGGGAGAACACAAATTACAGGAAAACATGAACTTGGGAAAATAGGCACAGTGCCTTTAAGAGGCGAGCTGGCTAAGGGGAAGGCTAAGGGAAGGCTAACGGACTGGGCCAGGGCAAGGGACAAGGCAGGAACAGGGAGGACTAGGAGGACTGGACAGGGAGGACTAGGAGGACTAGGAGGAACTGGACAGGGACAGAGAGAAACAGAGTCAAGGCCTTGGACAGGGCGAGGGCTGGAGCTGCTTACAGGGAGGAGTAGGAGGGCGCAGGCACGGAGAGCGCATCTGGCGCGGAGGTCTGAGTGGTGCGCGTCTGCTTGGAGTACGCGCCGGTACGGAGAGCGCATCTGGCTCGGAGGTCTGGATGCGCGTCTGGAGTGCGTCTGGATGCGCGTCTGGATGCGCGTCTGGAGTGAAGAGCGCGTCAGGCTCGGAGGTCTGGATGCGCGTCTGGAGTGCGTCTGGATGCGCGTCTGGATGCGCGTCTGGAGTGAAGAGCGCGTCAGGCTCGGAGGTCTGGATGCGCGTCTGGATGCGCGTCTGAAGTGAAGAGCGCGTCTGGCTCGGAGGTCTGGATGCGCGTCTGGATGCGCGTCTGGAGTGAAGAGCGCGTCTGGCTCGGAGGTCTGGATGCGCGTCTGGATGCGCGTCTGGAGTGAAGAGCGCGTCTGGCTCGGAGGTCTGGATGCACGTCTGGATGCACGTCTGGAGTGAAGAGCGCGTCTGCTGCGCGGAGGTCTGAAGTGGAACACTGGAATACCTCCCGTAGAGGATTAGAGAGCGCAGTACAATGTCTCCCTCCAGGCAAACGGCGACAGGTGGCCAAAGCTTGCACCTCGTCTCACGGCGGAGATAAAACAGCATACAGACAGAAACAGAAACTCCCGTAGGAGCCTACAGACAGAGAACCTCCCGAAGGAGCTTGGTGATAGAGATATGATACGGAACGACCCGACCAGGACAGAGGGGAAGAGCGAGGTACTTAAAGCCCACAAGGGCGCTAATTAGAATACACATCAGGTGCGTGATGGTAATTGATACTCGAACTAGAAGTGTGTGTTCGGCACCAGACCAATCAAACACATAATGACAGGTAGTCCAAGGGTGTGGCTGCTGAAGAGCAAACGAGAGTAAACTAATGCGAGGGTGGGGGCTAGTGAGGTGAGGAGACAGGGAATTAAAGGTCAAGGGAAAGGCGAACCTCACAGTACTCCCCCCTCCACGGGAGCCACCGGGCGACCCAAAAATACAGACAGAGTGGCAGGGGACAAAACAAGGCAACAAACAAAAAGTACCGGGCCATGCTAGCAGGGGAAGCTACAACAAAAGTGGGGCTAGCAAAGGAACAGGGTAGCTGAGGGGTAACAGGGTAGCAGAGGAGTAACTAGGGTAGCCGAAGGGTAACTAGGGTAGCTGAGGGGTAAGTAGGGCAGCCGAGGGGTAACTAGAGGAGCACCGGGAAGGGGCTAGCAGAGGGAAAAGGTAGCTGCCAGGGCACAGATAGCCACAGGGCCTATGCTAGCTGTACTGCTACATTAACAAAGAGGCTGCGCTAGCTGCCGGAGCTAGGCTAGCAGACAGGGCTGGAACAGGGGCACTGGAGAGGGGAACAGGGAAGGGGCTAGCAGAGGGAAAGGGTAGCTGCCAGGGCACTGATAGCTACAGGGCCTATGCTAGCTGTACTGCTACATTAACATAGAGGCTGCGCTAGCTGCCGGAGCTAGGCTGGCAGACAGGGCTGGACCAGCATGAGAGAACAAGCTAGCTGGAAGGACAGTCCTAGCTGTGGGGAACTGACCTTGCTAGCTGAAGGGGCAGTCCTAGCAGTGAGAGAAAACTGACCTTGCTAGCTGAAGGGGCAGTCCTAGCAGTGAGAGAAAACTGACCTTGCTAGCTGAAGGGGCTGTCCTAGCAGTGGGAGCAAACTGACCTTGCTAGCTGAAGGGGCAGTCCTAGCAGTGGGAGAACACTGACCTTGCTAGCTGAAGGGGCAGTCCTAGCAGTGGGAGAAAACTGACCTTGCTAGCTGAAGGGGCAGTCCTAGCAGTGGGGCAAACTGACCCTGCTAGCTGAAGGGGCAGTCCTAGCAGTGGGAGAAAACTGACCTTGCTAGCTGAAAGGGCAGTCCTAGCAGTGGGAAAACTGACCTTGCTAGCTGAAAGGGCAGTCCTAGCAGTGGGAAAACTGACCTTGCTAGCTGAAAGGGCAGTCCTAGCAGTGGGAGAGCTACACAAAAAGTGGAGGCCATGCAGAGGGACCGGGTTAGCTGCCTGGGCATGGCTAGCTACAGGGCCTATGCTAGCTGCAAGGGCTGCATTAACATAGAGGCTGTGCTAACAGCCGGGGCTAAGCTAGCAGACTGGGGCCATGCAGAGGGATTGGGTTAGCTGCCTGGGCATGGCTAGCTACAGGGCCTATGCCAGCAGCAAGGCTGCATTAACATAGAGGCTGTGCTAGCAGCCGGGGCTAAGCTAGCAGACTGGGGCCATGCTGGTAGTAGAGGCCTAACAAGCTGCAGGGGAGCTAACGAGGCTAACAGGGAAGCAAACAGGGGAGTCAACAGGCTAACAGGGGAGCTAACAGGGGAGACTAACAAGCTAACAGGGGAGCTAACAGGGCTAACAGGGAAGCAAACAGGGCTAACAGGGGAGCTAACAGGGAAGCTAACAGGGAAGCTAACAGGGCTAACAGGGGAGCTAACAGGGAAGCTAACAGGGAAACTAGAGGGAACAAAAAAAAAAGGCAAACTCAACATACACCGTCTGTGCTGGCTGGGGTCGTCGACTGGTCGGGTCGTACTGTTATGGTTTGTAACCGACCCCAATCGCACAACACAAGACAGGTATGAGAGTAAGCCAAGAACTGGGCATTTATTGAAAACAACAGAAAACGGCACTGTCCCTTTAAGGGAGAACACAAATTACAGGAAAACATGAACTTGGGAAAATAGGCACAGTGCCTTTAAGAGGCGAGCATGATGGCTGCGCAAGTCTTGAGAAGCGGGACCGGCCCCGTGGATGGGGCTACCATGGCTGAACTAATGGAGGAACTCAAACAGGCTTTCACCACGGAGTTCAGAACGTTTACTGCCTCGCTCGAGTCTAGACTAGATGGCTTCCAACTGGCGGTCGCAGACCATACCCAATGCCTGGCCTCCGTAGAAGACGGCATGAATATCTGGTCGGGTAGGATGGTAGAGCTGGAGGCCAGGTGCACAGCTCAGGACGATATCATCGACAAGTTAAAAAACAAGCGAATTGATGTCGAATCGCGCAGCCGGCGTTCTAACATACGCATCCTGGGCCTGGACGAATCCCTACACAGCAACCTTCCTGGTGTCTTTTTCGCGGAGGTCCTGGTGGAAATCATGGGGAAAGATGTCCTCGCTACACCACCGGAGCTCGACCGATGCCACAGGACGTTAACACCCAAACCAGCACCAGGCTCCAGGCCTAGGGCAGTGATCGCCCGCTTACATCACTACAAGATTAAGGAGGCTATTATGCTGGAAGCTCGCAAAAGGAGAGGGAATCTGACATACAGAGGGAAACCAGTCTCGATCTTCGAAGACTACTGCCCCGAGGTGGTCGAGCAACGATCACAATATCGAGATGTCATGGGGCCCCTGTACAAACGTGGATTTAAACTGTCTCTCCAATTCCCTGCGAAGCTGATCATCCGAGCCAAGGATGGCACGAGGATGCATCTACCGTCGCCCAAGGACACCGTGGACTTCCAGAGGACCCAGCCCAGAGAGACCCCGACACCGGCTTCACCAGAGCCGGACGCGGACCCGATGCCGGCTCCACCAAGGCCGGACGCGGACCCGACACCGGCTTCACCAGGGCCGGACGCGGACCCGATACCGGCCTCATCAGATCCAGACGTGGTAGTAGCTCTGGGCCGTTAGCATCCTGCTACGGTTATCACACAGAGAGGGGTTGCATTTAATATTTTATTACATATGTGATTATGGATGAATACTTGACGTTAGGCTTTGCCTGGAAGTTTATCTTTTTCTTTTCTCTCGCTATCTGACATAAGGGGAGGAGGGGGACAATTCTGTTGTATATGACTCTTGTACTGTTGCACGACTATAGCCACGGCTGGGATGCTAGGATGCTAAGTGCTAACGTTCCGTTTCGGAAGGAGCGGGACCTATTTTATTTTTTTGTTTCGGATATTTCTGCCACGCTTATAACTTTTACGTGCTATACCAGCGCCCAGCCGTGTTTTGGTTCATAGCCACTGGGATGCGTTTACTGTTGCTTGCACATTGAACGAACTGGGGTCTCGTGGCTGCGCCAACCGGGCCGCGGCTATTCGAATCCCAACCGGTTCATGCGACCCGCATGGCTCCCATCAATATTTGCTGCTGACAATGTACTCACAGGAGCGGCAGATGACCCCCTGCACAGCACCCTCCTCTGGCGGGGAGGCCTAATTGTATAGGGTCAAACCAGCGTCAGGGGAGATAACAGACCCACGGACAAGGTATCGCCGCCTCCCGGCCTGGTGGATGTACTGCACGACTGTTCTATCGCAACATGCCTGGAAGATACCCCCCCCCCTTTTTACCAATAGTTCTGGGCTCCAGCCGTTGACCTTACTAATGGCTTATGGTTCAATTAGAATTTTCTTGTTTACTTTACACTTTGAGGCACTTTTATATACAGGGGAATGTGGCAGTTATCCACTGAGATGGTTCTACGAATGGTAGGTTTGAAGTCTCTGGGAATGTTCGTGAGTCCCTGTGATGTTGGGGAAAGACCCACTGGTTCCACACCTTTATATGTTTTTAATGTCATTTATATTTGTTTTATGTATGGCTCAAAGTACGTGTGCATAGTGTTTAAGATAAGTGAATTCTGCATGCCCACAGGCTTGTCCAGGTCTGCCCCGCCTACACACCCCTCAATATTCTATGGCTATGGCTAACTCTGAGAGCTTTAAAGGGGAACTCCAACATTTTGGGAAATTAGCTTATTTAACATCTTCCCTGGAGTTAGACAAGAAGATACATACCTTTTTTGTCTCTGTGCGTGCATTTAGCTTTGGGAATAGACGCTCCGTTAGCATAGCTTAGCTTCATCACTGGAAGTGAGGCAGATCCGTAGCCTTACAGTGCCTTACAGTGTATTGCAAAGTCTGACATTGACCCCCTTTTCAGGAGTTGACCTAGAGCCCACCAAGGTCATGCATATCAAGTTTGGTCAATGTCAGACCTTGCAATACACTGTAAGGCACTGTAAGGCTACGGATCTGCCTTGAAAACTTGAAAATCAACATGTTTCAAACCGAGCCCCGGCTGTGCTTATAGAGCTTACGGCCACCAGAACTGCGTTAAACACTGTTCTGATCCAGGACGCCGAATACTCTCTTAAATTTGCCAGACAGAATGTACGAACACGGTGACAAGCCTGGTAGGTGCCTGGCTAACTTGGCAAAAAAAAGGGCTGACACCCAAGTAATAGCCTCAATCTCGGACTCCAACGGGGTCAGGTCGTTTGACACCAAAACTATTAATAAAGAGTTTGCCTCTTTCTATGCCCAACTCTATAGGACCGAACGACCCGACGGTGCTCTCTCTGACATGCAAGCTTTTTTCGCTGACTTGCACCTCCCTAAGGTATCGAAAGATCAGAACTTGCTCCTTAACGCCCCAATTACGAAGGAAGAAGCTCTGGGCGCCCTTAAGGCTATGCCATCTAGTAAGGCTCTGGGCCCGGACTGTTTCGGATGCGAGTTCTATAAGGAACTCGTCATATTCTTTTGGATCCCCTGCTGGCAATGCTTAATCACTCCTCTGAGGTGGGGATATTACCCCAGTCCCTACGGGAGGCTAATATTTGCCTTCTCCTTAAGAAGGGTAAATGCCCTGAAAAGTGCGCCTCCTATAGGCCTATAGCCCTACTTATTTCGAACCAAAAGTTGCTCTCCAAGATCCTGTCCATGCGCCTGGAAAAATTACTCCCTTTTATTATTAACGAAGATCAGACTGGTTTTATTAAGGGTAGGAACTCTACCGACAACATGAGACGGCTCCTTAATATCATCCAAATGACTCGTGAGACAGACCACCCCGCGGTGGTTCTGTCTCTCGACGCGGAGAAGGCATTCGACCGTGTAGAATGGCCATATTTGTTTCTAACCCTAGCTGAATTTGGCTTAGGAGACACTTTTATTGACTGGGTCAAGGTTCTTTACAACTCGCGGATGTCGGCGGTCCTGACTAACGGACTTAGGTCTAACAACTTTCCTCTACAACGGGGGAACCCCCAGGGGGATCCTCTTAGGTATTAGAGTGGGCGAGAGGGAACACAAAATCACTCTTTACGCGGACGACGTACTGATCTTTATATCTAAACCTGACTCTTCAATTCCTTGTCTAACCCGCATGATTTCCACATTTGGAACCTTCTCGGGGTACAAAATTAACTTTTCCAAATCCGAAGCAATGCCACTTGGGACACTTAAAGGGGAACTATTTTACTATTTCTTTCACTATTTGGGCACTTTTACACAATTCCTGTGAGTCTATGGAACACCTCTGTAATTTTTATTTTTTTTATTCATTGTTTTGTATTTCTAATCAAGTACTTAAAAACAGCATTCTTCTACCTCAAGATCTTAAGCCGTTTTGAGGCTGGGCTCCAACCACGGTGTGGCCTGGTGCCAACTGCCACATCAACTGCCACATTATTACGCAGCTGAGACTTCTCTGACATCACAGATATGCACATTTTCAGATGACTCAGTTCAGTGAGGGTGAATATTGTGAGAGGAGAATTGGAAGAATGCGCCAATATGAGAATTAGAGACATAGATCCTATTAATATAAGTTCATACAGCTAGGAAACAATGCTAAACACTGAAAAAGGCCATTTATAAGATAGTTCCCCTTTAAATCCATTCCGATCCTGCCCGAGCCCTTCCCATTTGGCTGGTCGCCCTCCGGCTTTGTATAGGAGTATTTGTGACACCCACCTATGAGACATTGTTTAAGGCCAACTTTCCCCCCCTTTTAGACATCATAAGGGCAGACTTAGTTAGATGGGCCCCTTTACCGATCTCCTGGCTGGGTAGGATAGCCCTCGTCAAAATGAACGTACTCCCCAGACTATTATACCCTCTCCAAATGATCCCAGTGCTGCTGAGAAACAAGGTTATCAAAGTGCTAGAAGGCTGGCTAAGCTCATTCATTTGGAATGGGAAGAAACCACGTCTGAAAATGGCCAAATTACAGATGGATAGTGAAGATGGGGGTCTAGACCTACCTAATATTAGACATTACCAACTAGCAGCACACCTTAGGGTACTGGTCGGCTGGTTCAGATCAGACCCACTGTCAATCTGGCTGGACATTGAATCCTCGCAATCTAAGTCCCCCCTATGGAACCTACTATTTATCAAAGACTTTAAGTCTGTTAGGAAAATATGCTCCAACCCCATCACACTATGTTCTGTCAAGGCCTGGAAGACTGTCCGTAAGGTGGAGGGCCGAGCCAAGCTGACCTCTCCTCTTACCCCGATCGTAGGCAATCCTGACTTTAAGCCAGACCAAATTGGCGGCGGCTTCAAGACCTGGCATAAGCAGGGCATAACTGATCTTGGCCACCTGTTTGATGGCCAGACCCTAATGTCCTTTACACAGCTGCAGCAGCGGTATGGCCTATTGAAAGCAGAATTTTTTAGATACCTACAAATTAGGCAGTTCATCACCAAGGACACCTCACTTTTAACTAACAGCTCCACCTCGCAGGTGGAGAAAGCCCTCTACTTGCAGATCCCCAAAAAACAAATATCTATCTTCTGTACTCTGAACCTTAATTCATCTTTATCTTCCTTTGTTACTAAACAGTCCTGGGAAAAATACCTGGACATAGAGATCACAGATGCAGACTGGCAGGATGCATGGACCTACGCAAAAAAAATCTCTGTTTGCAACCACACCAAGGCTATTCAAGTTAGAATCTTGCACCGCATTCATATTACCCCCGCCCTTAAGAGTAAAATGGATCCCAATATGTCCCCACTTTGCTTTAAATGTAAGATAGAGACTGGAAACCACGTCCACTGCTTTTGGACCTGTGTAAAGCTTCAGAGCTATTGGTTCGACATCGTAGAGGAACTATCTGACTTATTTCACACCCCCATCGAGCTGGATCCCCTCTGCCTTTTACTGGGCCTCACAGATATTCATATTGCCAATTTCAAACATAAGAGACTGTTCAATTTGTTGACATTTGCTGCTAGGAAGAACATCCTATTGTTTTGGATCAAGGATGAGGTCCCATCAAAGAGGTCATGGCACAATATCATAATGGAATGCATTCCCTGTGAGTATATCACGTGCATGCTGCATTCCAAGTTGGACACTTTTTATGAAATCTGGGACCCTTATCTGTCACATATTGGACCTGCGCTATCCACCACTGTACTCGCCGGATTTCCCCATTACCAGTAACCTCCCAATGGACCAATGCTGCCTTGTTTTGTCTGATTGTACTGGCATTGTTGCAGAGGGAACCGTAACTGATGCGAAGTGCTTACATATACACGGACACATGCACACGCTCACACCACACATATATGCATGCACACACATAGAACACACGTCACTCACACACATGCAACATGCAAGCACAAATTGCATAGGTGTTGAGAGTCACAGCCAACTAGTGACTCTTGTTATTTATGACATCCTGTTCTCTCTGTCAATTGTAGGATATAAAGGTTTTAAGCATATGTTTATTGTATATATCTGGTTTAAATCTAAGCATATGTTACTGTATGTGTCTATATGTGATATGTATTCATATATATATATGTGTATATGTATATATATGCATATACGCTTTGCACGAGTATCTAGGTCTGGGCTGGTATGCATAGTCAGAAAGGAGTTGAGAAGAGAATATTGTCAGTAGGTCAGAAACAAGGCAGAAACGTGGAATGGAATGCAGAATGCAGGCACAGAGTGTTGACCTTGGCAGAGGAGAGAAAGCCATGCAAGCATGAGGCAAAGAACTATTGTACACTGTAGACTACAGGATACATGTATTATGTTTGGGCATGTCAATCAGTGTTTAAAGTGTATGGGTATTGAATAGTACAGGTATATATATATATCTGAATATATCTGTATATATATATAAGCGTATAAGCTATTCATGCTAGAAGGATGTATTGTATTGTATATTACACAGGGCAAATTGCTTGATTCAATAATGCTGGACGCTCTTAGGAATGTGTCTACGACCTTGGGGGCCTCTCTGCTAGCCTGCTAGAAACAGATAGGGAGTTTCCACAATATCGTACTCTGTTCCAGTAAAATGTTACAATTACTTTTTAAGTTACTAACTAGTGGAGTAGCGATGAGCCAATGACAACACACAAGTTGAAAGAAGGAGTGTTTAACTGTGCTTGCTATATGACGCGATGGACCTATGTATATAACAGACAGCTTCACTCTCGTCGAGGAGATAGACAGATTTTTGGAGATTTTTGGAGCCTCTTAACGTCTATGATACATTGTGCCTTTTTTAATTTTTTGTAACTCTTGTAACTTTTTATTAAAAACTTAATAAAACTAAAATCTCTTTTCTTCGTGTTACTTTTGCTAAAGAAACATACTGGTAAGCTTTAATATCATTTTACACTTATTAGAACCCATTCAATATCATGCATTGTAAATGGAGACTCTGAACATGACAGAAGCGCTGCACAACTCCACCTTATTTATGATGTATAGATATTAGGTGTAATGGTTACAGATGTCATTCTTCTCTCTAAAAAATAGCAAGAGACGTAAAATAAGAATCGGTAATCTATTTGTATTCAATGCTATATAGACTAATGATTACAGACAGTAAGCAGTTAGAAAAAGATTATCGCACTCATTTGAGCTCCGACGAGGAACTCTCACCAGTCGCAGTTTGACGGATGAGGAAGGGATAATCACCTGATTGATGACACAACATATTGGTAGATTTACTAAGGACAGACTTGTCAAATAAATCTTCCTTGTTATGAAATAAAATACAGATCTCGCAACTTTCACCATCTGACCTACATCAGTGCCGAAGGGGGTCGAGGCGAGCATTCGCTATTGCAGGCCACTTGATAACAACATCTTTGTTGAGATTCACTGGGTTCTGAATGTCAAGGCATCGCAGGACGCTGCTTGATGTCAAGATGAGCGGACCACTGAGTGATGGGTTTATCAAACTGACCTGATATAGTGTGGCTTAATACATGGCGTCCCTGGCGTGAGCTTTTATACTAATTGAATAGGTAATAACAGCCAAGAGAATATGAACTTAAATGACTACTGTCAGATGCCTCTAGAGTAAAATTAATTACAGATTTGACTCAACCTAAAGTGGAAAGCTCTACTCGGGAAAATCACACTTCAATAGAAAGCTCTATTTTGTGATTAAAGTAACGTTTACTCGCGACTAAAAGGTAACGTAATGTTTACTTAAAGTCAAAACCTAAAGTGGAAAGCTCTACTCTGGAAAATCACACTTCAATAGAAAGCTCTATTTTGTGATTAAAGTAACGTTTACTCGCGACTAAAAGGTAACGTAATGTTTACTTAAAGTCAAAACCTAAAGTGGAAAGCTCTACTCGGGAAAATCACACTTCAATAGAAAGCTCTATTTTGTGATTAAAGTAACGTTTACTCGCGACTAAAAGGTAACGTAATGTTTACTTAAAGTCAAAACCTAAAAGTGGAAAGCTCTACTCAGGGGAAGGATCCGTCTCTCGCACTTCAGTAGAAAGCTCTACTTTGTGATCTGCAGGACATAAGCGCCGGCTAACTAGCCAAGAGCTAACTAGCTCACAACAGGCTAACAGAGCCAGGAGCTAATTGATGGCTAACTAGCCAAGAGCTAACTAGCTCACAACAGGCTAACAAAGCCAGGAGCTAATTGATGGCTAACTAGCCAATAGCTAATTGATGGCTAACTAGCCAAGAGCTAACTAGCTCACAACAGGCTAACAAGCCAAGAGTGAATTGATGGCTAACTAGCCAAGAGCTAACTAGCTCACAACAGGCTAACAAAGCCAGGAGCTAATTGATGGCTAACTAGCCAAGAGCTAACTAGCTCACAACAGGCTAACAAAGCCAGGAGCTAATTGATGGCTAACTAGCCAATAGCTAATTGGTGGCTAACTAGCCAAGAGCTAACTAGCTCACAACAGGCTAACAAAGCCAGGAGCTAATTGATGGCTAACTAGCCAATAGTTAATTGATGGCTAACTAGCCAAGAGCTAACTAGCTCACAACAGGCTAACAAAGCCAGGAGCTAATTGATGGCTAACTAGCCAAGAGCTAACTAGCTCACAACAGGCTAACAAAGCCAGGAGCTAATTGATGGCTAACTAGCCAATAGTTAATTGATGGCTAACTATCCAAGAGCTAACTAGCTCACAACAGGCTAACAAAGCCAGGAGCTAATTGATGGCTAACTAGCCAAGAGCTAACTAGCTCACAACAGGCTAACAAAGCCAGGAGCTAATTGATGGCTAACAAGCCAGGAGCTAATTGATGGCTAACTAGCCAAGAACTAACTAGCTCACAACAGGCTAACAAGCCAAGAGTGAATTGATGGCTAACTAGCCAAGAGCTAACTAGCTCACAACAGGCTAACAAGCCAGGAGATAATTGATGGCTAACTAGCCAAGAGTGAATTGATGGCTAACTAGCCAAGAGCTAACTAGCTCACAACAGGCTATCAAGCCAGAGCTAACAGACGCTAACAGGAGGTCTCACAATCATTCCCACATCACCGAGGACGAGGATTTACCCTCGGATGATGGATTGGGAGTTTCTACACCCAGCAGGGGGTTAGACTACCCAGGAGAGCGGGGAGAACACCCAGAGTCCCCTGAAATGTTTGCGGAAAGTGAGGAATTCACAGAACCAAGCAACTCACAATACCCAGAGCTGCCGGCTGTACAGCAGGCGGTAATTGGAACACGGAAGGCCACGACAGTTACGGCCCCCGCATACTGGCCCGACAGTTTGGGACCTCAGTGACAGTGGAACCCACTGCCCCAAATCCCTACACCAAACTCCCTGCGAAGGGAGCAGACCATGCCACCTGGCATGCCAAGATTAAATGAAATCTCTTGTGCTATTAAACCAAGAACTCAACCAGGAAACCCGGAGCATATACAGCACCTATGGGTCTGTTCCATATGGTTAAAAAATTTTGTACCAAAAGGGAACCACATGTTAGTGGTTAACCCGGCCCACCGAGGCCTACGTAATGGAGGAGGAATGGCAAAAACCATACAGGATATGGCAGGACCTGGCTACGCCGACTGGTGTGCAAGAGAAGTGGCCGGACAACCTCATAACCTCCTTAAGGACGGCACGGTGCTGGTAGGAGTCCCCTACCTACTTAAAAATAAGGGTTACGCGGGGATACTGACAATTGCCATGCAGGACGTGCTGCCAGGAACAGATATCGAACGCCAAACACGAGTACTCCTGGCATACTACAGGAACATTTTCAGACAAGCCCAGGACGTAGGCATAACAAACCTAGTTATGACCTTGTTTGGAATAGGGATTATATGGTGCTTCCTGGAAGCCTACCAAGAAATACCAGCTGCGTCAATAGCAGTGGTCTTGCTGATCCCGGATACATACCAAGCAAACACAGTGCGCAGAGCTCAAATGGAAGCATGGCCACTACACTACCGTAATGGCTGGGGAAACCTGTTCGAGGAAATCGAGCCCACTATGGTTGGAGACCTCACACAGGTCATGAACAAGTGGGCATACAGAAACCAGACATACAGAAATCTGGTCCCTCGGGAACACCACAGGAAGTGAGTCGCTCAGAACAGAGGGCCCAAATTACGTGGCCCCTGTCAGGACCAGGGAGGATATACAAGGAAACACCAGATACTCGGCCTCCAAGCCTGGAGAAAGAAGGCTCAGGGGGTTTCACTAACCCTGAAAGCCATGAGCTCTACTCCACCTGTGCGAGACACATCCAGGAGGGGATGACACAGGAACATGGTCAGGACCCAGGAGTTGGCCGAGCACTGCCTGCTCCCACTTCCATGTATATAGATAAGAGGGCTCCGCCCTCAATGAGAGTTCCCTCTGGACACGAAATGGGGGGATTCACACCCAAAGAACTCCCTAAACCTGGAACAGGAGAGAAACCTTACTACTGTGACCAGTGTGGGAAGAGCTTCAAGACAAAGTCAGATCTTAAAATACACCACATGATACACACAGGAGAGAAACCTTACTGCTGCGACCAGTGTGGGAAGAGCTTCAAGACGAAGACAGAGCTTAAACGACACCACCTGGTACACACAGGAGAGAAACCTTACTGCTGTGGCCAGTGTGGGAAGAGCTTCAAGAGTAAGTCAGGACTTAAAAGTCACCACATGGTACACACAGGAAGTAAACCTTACTGCTGTGACCAGTGTGGGAAGAGCTTCAAGACGAAGACAGAGCTTAAAAGTCACCACATGGTACACACAGGAGGGAAACCTTACTGCTGTGGCCAGTGTGGGAAGAGCTTCAAGAGTAAGTCAGGACTTAAAAGTCACCACATGGTACACACAGGAAGGAAACCTTACTGCTGTGACCAGTGTGGGAAGAGCTTCAAGACGAAGACAGAGCTTAAAAGTCACCACATGGTACACACAGGAGGGAAACCTTACTGCTGTGACCAGTGTAACAAGAGCTTCAAGACGAAGACTCACCTTAAACAACACCACATGATACACACAGGAGAGAAACCTTACTATTGTGACCAGTGTTACATGAGCTTCCAGAGAAAGCAAGGGCTTAAGAAACACAGACGGCGGAGGCAGCCATGCAAGGTGCCAACCTGCTTAACGGGAGCAGTCAGGGGTTATGTGTCTTGCTCAAAAACACTTCGACACACTACCTGGGACGAGCTGGAATCGAAGCGGAATGATCCCATTCTCTTTGGCCCAGAGGAGGAGTATGGCGACATTCAGATCGGGGATCAGAACCCGAGGCCACAGATGACACCGTCAGGTGAAACTAAGTCTGAGCCTGAACAAGATGGGGAGCTAAGTACCTCTGAAACTGAACACATTTCTGATTACTCAACATCTTGAGTAATAGCTCAAGAGAAGCTAGCACAAGGAGACCCTAGCTCGCATGTTGAGGCATCTCAAAAGACTGGAGATCCCCGAAAGGGCCTCAATGGCCCAAATGATGAAAATAGAACTAAGGACCCCCGGTCCAGATCCAGGGGAAAACATGGGGGAGAAACTAACCCCAGAGCAGCAAGCAGAGATGAGGGCAAAAAGGAGATGAGCGCCGGCTAACGAGCCAGTGCTAACAGGAGGCTACATAGCCTGAGTCTACAAGAGGCTACATAGCATGAGTCTAAAAGAGGCTACATAGCCTGAGTCTACAAGAGGCTACATAGCCTGAGTCTACAAGAGGCTACATAGCCTGAGTCTACAAGAGGCTACATAGCCTGAGTCTACAAGAGGCTACATAGCCCGAGTCTACAGCAGGCTAACTAGCCAGAGCTAACATCAGGCTAACTAGCCAGAGCTAACACCAGACATAACAGTCACTAACTACTCAGTCTGGACCGACAACTCTGATGCACCATGGTCAATTCTCACCTTCACTGGACCGTCATCGACGAACTATGGTAGATGGAAAACAAGCATGGTAACGGCAGGAGGCTCTTACTACCGGAACCTGAGGAAATAGGTAATGGAAATAAGGACCAAAGAGCCCCTGAAACCAGGCAAGGCAGTAATCACTGAGTGTGATTATGATGTGTTTCACGGGGAGAAAATTGTCCATGTGACACTAAGCCAATACCGATACAAGGAGGTACAGTCCTCACAAAAGAACTGGGACAAACTGGTGTCCCGTATGAAGGAACTACTGCAAAGGAAGGACATCCTTGCTGGCGATGGTACTGAGGACATGCCCTACCAACTAGCCAGAGCTAAGTGTCGGCTAACGAGCCAGAAGCTAGCAGGAGCAAAGTCCTGCTACTGTGACGGAAGTGGAACCAGCAAATGTCTGGCAGTTTAGAGAGACATCAGCACAGCCATACAGGCTGACATTGTCGGCTAACGAGCCAACAATGACCCTACGGAGTCGGTGGACGACGCAGCAAGTAGCGAACAGGAGCATACTGATCCAGATCAGGACTCAGAAATGGAGGAAGACCGGGATAGGTCAAGCTCCAGAGCATCCTCAGGGTCCTCATCTAGGTCAAGATCTAGGGAGAGAGTTCGGTACCCAAGGGACAAACCTCCTAGACCTCGGAACAAGAGAGCGAAACCGGCCAAACTGAGACCTATCAGCAAGGGACCTTCTCTGAAAGCTCTCCTGGAGCTCAGGATTGGAGGACGTCTCCGACGAAGGTGAAGGAGAATGGGCAGGCGATGAAACAGGGGATATTATGCTCGCATATCCTGTGACATAGAGACAGAGAGACATCGGCCTGGACCCAAGTTACAGGGCAACGAGAGCCCTGAATGGACCTGAAAGAGAGAAAAGAAATGAGTCCTCTGTGGACTATATCTGTGATGTCCTGCGTGGCCTACGGACAGGGTCACACGACCAGGCCAACCACACTTCAATAGAGGACTGCTGCTACAATTCTCGGGGACCCGTGGGGTCGCCCGAGAAGTGACAATTCGACCTACCTCAAACTACGGGAGAGATCCAAGAGGTCATAGGGGGTGACCATAAGAACCATGACATTGTGTTCTTCAGACGACAACAACTGGGTGCATTGGCCGGGAACAACAGATGCAAGTCTTCCCGCCGGATACCAAGCAACGACGTGGCCCCTATCCTGTCGGGCCGTCCTGCCAGGGAACAACAGATGCAAGTCTTCCCGCCGGCTACCAGGGTAACAGGGAACCAAGATGACAGAGGGGGTGTGGAGAGTCACAGCCACGTGACCTCGCAATCGCCATCTCGTCCCCCAGTACAGACGCTATTAAGACAGTGGAAAATGACCGAACAAGATGACAGAGGGGGTGTTGAGAGTCACAGCCAACTAGTGACTCTTGTTATTTATGACATCCTGTTCTCTCTGTCAATTGTAGGATATAAAGGTTTTAAGCATATGTTTATTGTATATATCTGGTTTAAATCTAAGCATATGTTACTGTATGTGTCTATATGTGATATGTATTCATATATATATATGTGTATATGTATATATATATGCATATACGCTTTGCACGAGTATCTAGGTCTGGGCTGGTATGCACAGTCAGAAAGGAGTTGAGAAGAGAATATTGTCAGTAGGTCAGAAACACGGCAGAAACGCGGAATGGAATGCACAATGCAGGCACAGAGTGTTGACCTTGGCAGAGGAGAGAAAGCCATGCAAGCATGAGGCAAAGAACTATTGTACACTGTAGACTACAGGATACATGTATTATGTTTGGGCATGTCAATCAGTGTTTAAAGTGTATGGGTATTGAATAGTACAGGTATATATATATATCTGAATATATCTGTATATATATATATATAAGCGTATAAGCTATTCATGCTAGAAGGATGTATTGTATTGTATATCACACAGGGCAAATTGCTTGATTCAATAATGCTGGACGCTCTTAGGAATGTGTCTACGACCTTGGGGGCCTCTCTGCTAGCCTGCTAGAAACAGATAGGGAGTTTCCACAATATCGTACTCTGTTCCAGTAAAATGTTACAATTACTTTTTAAGTTACTAACTAGTGGAGTAGCGATGAGCCAATGACAACACACAAGTTGAAAGAAGGAGTGTTTAACCGTGCTTGCTATATGACGCGACGGACCTATGTATATAACAGACAGCTTCACTCTCGTCGAGGAGATAGACAGATTTTTGGAGATTTTTGGAGCCTCTTAACTTCTATGATACATTGTGCCTTTTTTCATTTTTTGTAACTCTTGTAACTTTTTATTAAAAACGTTATAAAACTAAAATCTCTTTTCTTCGTGTTACTTTTGCTAAAGAAACATACTGGTAAGCTTTAATATCATTTTACACTTATTAGAACCCATTCAATATCATGCATTGTAAATGGAGACTCTGAACATGACAGAAGCGCTGCACGACTCCACCTTATTTATGATGTATAGATATTAGGTGTAATGGTTACAGATGTCATTCTTCTCTCTAAAAAATAGCAAGAGACGTAAAATAAGAATCGGTAATCTATTTGTATTCAATGCTATATAGACTAATGATTACAGACAGTAAGCAGTTAGAAAAAGATTATCGCACTCATTTGAGCTCCGATGAGGAACTCTCACCAGTCGCAGTTTGATGGATGAGGAAGGGATAATCACCTGATTGATGACACAACCTATTGGTAGATTTACTAAGGACAGACTTGTCAAATAAATCTTCCTTGTTACGAAATAAAATACAGATCTCGCAACTTTCACCATCTGACCTACATCAGTGCCGAAGGGGGTCGAGGCGAGCATTCGCTATTGCAGGCCACTTGATAACAACATCTTTGTTGAGATTCACTGGGTTCTGAATGTCAAGGCATCGCAGGACGCTGCTTGATGTCAAGATGAGCGGACCACTGAGTGATGGGTTTATCAAACTGACCTGATATAGTGTGGCTTAATACAATAGGCATATCAAACATTAACACATAAAACACGTACATAGGTAAGGCACACGCACACATGGGTAGGTAGAACACACATATATAGCACAAATAGATAATGCACACACATAAGAGCCACACTTATTTTTAATTTTTAATTTTTAATTTAATTTGTTTTGTTTTACTTTCTTGTTTGCCTGTCTTGTGCTGTTATTGTTGTTAGTGTTACTATTATTATTATTATTATTATTATTATTATTATTATTATTATTATTATTATTATTATTATTATTATTGTTAATGGTATTGTATTGTGATGTCTTGTTCTATGTTGGAAAATGGAAAATAAAAACATTTATAAAAAAAAATAACATATCCTGCTTGTCGCAGGGCGGGGGGGGGTTCCCCATGCCCGCTGACTCAGAAGAGTGGGGCTGGGGGTGGGGTCACCTGCCATAATGACGTCACAGATTTTGAGTTTTCTTATTGGCCCGAGGGGTATGTCCGTGAATTGGGGCCTGCTGTAACGCTTCCCCCGGTCCTGCTGGACCTTCACAACTCCCCTTCAGAACTCCTTTCAATAACAATTCACCACTGCACACTACAACACTGCCACCTGGTGGGCTGATCCAGATGTGGCAGATCTGGGATCAGCTCACTCACTTGTTGAACATTATTTGCCTCCACTTATGTGTTGTTTATTCATTGTCTTTGTTGTCTGTATTATTTTCACTGTGTTAGACTTGTAGTCTTGTATATCTCTGTTTGTACATTCACTATAGTTATTCCCCTGTGTGTTCTGTCTTCTGTTAGTTCTGTCTACCACACCTGTGTCTTGTTAGCAATCGCCCTCTGTCTCTAATTAGTGTTTGTATTTAGGTGTTGTGGGCCCAGCATTCACTTGCTGGGTCATTGTTTGATGGTACCCTTGTGTTGGTTCATGTTTTTGTGTTTCACGTTATCCTTTGTTGCCAATGCTTGCAAGTAAAGCTTTTTGTTATCCCACCGCCGTTTCCTGCCTGCTTTCTCCAAGTTCTCTGTGTGCTTATATCTGTAATTGGGTTCCATTTCATCATGCCACCAAAGCGCAACCGTAACAGCCTGCATAGTTCAGATCCCAACTCACGTTGTCAAATGAGGTCTCTGCGGGATAAGCTGGCGTCTTCCCCCTCTCGTGAGAGCGCAGGTATTGACAGGTGGTTTCTTCCCAGGCTCTGTGTATAAATCCTGTGTCAAGGATCCTTGCGAGGACCGGTCTCCCCCCAGTTTACCCGAATAGGGGGGAGAGACGATGGGTTGGGGTTGTTTCTTATTGAAATTCATCCAACACCGTTCTCAGGTTTTACGAGCCTAGCGCTGTTATCGGCTACGAGCCCCGGTCAAGCAGAGACCATTCTCTTTTCTTTTTTCGAACCGGGACAGTTACAGCCCATTGAATGGGAATAATGTAAGGGTCTGTTCCCTGTTCTTCGATATCAGCGCCTGGTCCTTAGGGACCGATATCAGCGCCTGGTCCCGGGCGTTTTCAAATTTGTATTTGACCTGGCCATCTTAGGGACCGGCGTGCCCTGGTCTGTCCGAACAGCATAACACCGTTTATGCGGTCAGCCAGGAGGGAGTTTCTCTCCGCCGAGTGCCAGGCGAGCTCTGCTCGTGAAAATGAATCTGCCAGCTCGAAGGCTCGCTGCATTTCCGGGGGGGAATTAAATGACGGGCAGATCAAGCGTCACAGGGGGGCTTCACACCCAACAGGTGGGCCATGTGAGCTGTTTTTTACAGTCTGTCTCGGTGGCGCCTCCTGTGGTTTTTGATCAAAACGTGTACCCCCCCTGGCAGAGTCAGGGTTTGTAGCAGAGTCAGTTCACTGGCGGAGTCAGGGTTTGGGACCCCGACCCGCGATATTATGACATTATACACAGCGTACCAGACGCCCCCGGTGGTGTCAAGCAAACGCCTGGGGAGGTCTCGCTGCCACGGCCTCGTTGACCTCACCAGGTCCTTTTGGTCAGGTCCTAGCTCCTGGACTCGACAGAAAGCCCTGTCCCTCGAGTGGTCCACTGGGCTGGGACCTCCTCTGCACCCCGCCGCTAAGGCTTCGCTGGCGGAGTCAGGGTTCGGAACCCCCGACCCCACGAGACGCCTCACGGGCAGAGTCAGGGTTCAACGGCCCGACCCCACGAGGTGTGGGAGCGGTAACGCGAACATATGCTTTGTGTATGTTTCCCTTGTAGCGAGCGGAATGCGCGGTGGGGTAGACGCGGGCTCTTTTTTCTCACGGTCTACTCACCTTGTGCGTTTTTTTTGGGTGCTGTCACCTTTTTTCGCACAGTCTGTGTTCTGTTACCCCACCCCTCACTACGACGGGTGTGGGGGCCCAGACCCTCCCCAGTGTTCTGACGGTTGTACATTTATCGGGCCCTTCACGTCCTGCTCCGCTCCTGTTGTCCAAAAGAGCGTAGCAGAACGCAGAAGAACAAAATGTAACGAAGGTTATCCTATAACCCTAGTTACATGAGTTCTTGTGAGCGTTCTGCTTTCACGCGCTGAGGACCCCTGACTGTCTTCCGAATGGAGGTCGAGACTCGGGAAGGATGAGTACGGCCATGCCCCACGGTTATATACGTAACCGGAAATGGACGTGGCCGGGTAAATGAAAGGTGCATGTGGCAAAAAGCTTTCAGTAAATACAGTAGGTATTAGTGAGTTGTCCAAAAGAGT
>NC_140173.1:81592200-81659700 GCF_963971535.1 Notolepis coatsorum
CTGGTAATGGTAACTACAGATGAGGTACTCAAAAAACTGAGCGCCCTCCAACCGAACAAGGCCACTGGACATGACAACATCCCCTCCAAATTCCTCAGAGACTCAGCAGCCGCCATCACCCCAGTCATCACACACATAATAAACAAGTTTCAAGTTTCTTTAATAGTTGTCATACAGAAGTACAGAATACTTTTATACAAAATGCTTCTTACTGTTGCGCTCCAACACCTCCAAAACCTCTCCATAATACAGGGACACGTCCCCAAGGACTTCAAAATTGCAAGAGAAACACCCCTGCACAAAAAGGGCAGCAAATTAGACCCAGGCAACTACCGCCCTGTTTCTATCCTTACATCCATCTCGAAAGTCATGGAAAATATTTTATACGAACAGGTCGAAAAGTACCTTGCGGAAAAAAATCTAATCTACGAATTCCAATCTGGCTTCAGAACATCCCACTCCACTGACACATGCCTTCTCTATTTGAACGACCACATCAAGCAAGAGGTGGACGCGGGCAAATACTGCGGCATGGTCATGCTGGACCTACAAAAGGCCTTCGACACTGTCAATCACACCATTCTGATTGACAAGCTAAAAGCAATTGGTCGATCAGTGAGCTGGATACAATCCTACCTGGAGGGGAGAGAACAGATGGTGGAGGTAAACGGTACCATATCCCCCCCCCCCCTCACAGTGAGCTGTGGTGTTCCACAAGGAAGCATACTAGGACCGCTACTGTTCCTGATTTATGCAAATGACATGTCGTCAGCTTGTGACTGCAACTTGTTCCTGTTTGCGGACGACTCAGCCCTGCTGGTCTCTGACAAGAACAAGTTACAGGTTGAAAAAACCCTCAGCTCGGAACTAGGCAAAATCTGCATATGGCTCGCCGACAACAAACTATCATTACACATGGGCAAAACAGAGTCCATTCTCTTCGGTTCAAATAAAAACTCAGCAAGACCGACGGCTTCTCAGTTACAGTGGGTGACAATATTGTCACAAGGAAAGATAAAATTACCTACCTGGGTTCCATCCTAGAGGCTAATCTTTCCTGCAACAAAATGGCATCCGATGTAATAAAAACCAAAAAAAAAGTCAACCAACAAAATCGATTCTTGTACCGGATCTCCTCACTGGTAAACAAGAATACCCTGAAGACTCTGGCAGGAGCACTCATTCAAGGGTACTACGACTATGCGTGCACCTCATGGTACCAAAGCACCTCAAAGGCACTAAAAACCAAATTACAAACATCTCAAAACAAACTAGTCAGACTACTGCTTGACCTGACTCCTAGAACCCACCTCACCCCTGCCCACTTTGACAACCTAGGATGGCTTAGAGTAGACGACAGAGTACAGCAACTTGCAATGGGCCTGGTCTACAAGATACACTACACCAGTGTTTCTCAAAGTGGGGGAGGCGCAGAGGCATGACAGGGGGGGCCTTGAGATTTATAAAAAAAAAAAAAAAAAAATTATTACAGAAAATTATCACTAAAGTGCTATCTGTTGCAGCTGCACTGTTCTCCATGAAAATACCATTTCTCAAAATCTGAAAATCATTATTTAATAAAACACAGAAAAGGATCACCAAGTTACTCTAAATAAAAAAAACCTTTACAGACAACATTGAGACAAAGCTTCCTGACACATCTCCATCCAAACTCTTGGAAGAACTCTTTGAAATCTCATCTGATACCACCTAGAGAGCTAGTTTCAGAGTGTGGTGCTGAGCACCAAGTATCTCATCTCATGGCCCACCAAGTATCTCATGATGCAGCAGTTAAGGTGTTGATACCATTCAGCACCACATACAGTATCTGTGTGAAGCTGGCTTTTCATCCATGACAGCTCTGAAAACAAAATATAGGGCCAAGTTGAAAGGTCACAATATTGGTGTTATTTCAATAAATTTAAACATGGCCCATTTCATGACTATTTTGTTGGGGCGAGGGGGGGGGGGCCCAAAATATTTTGGTCCACCAAAGGGGGGCCTGACAGAAAAAGTTTGAGAAGCACTGCACTACACGACCAAGGTACCCATGTACATGTCAAAATACTTCCCAAAGGTCAGTGAATACCACGATCACAACACCAGAGGGAGCTTCACAAATCATGTTAAACCCAGATTCGGCTCAAACAAGGGACTAAACACGTTTAGCAATTATGCCACATCAATGTGGAACGCCCTACCCAAAGCTGTAAAGGAATGTGAATCACTACCCACTTCCAAAAACACTCTCAAAGAACACCTACGGGAGACTGCATTTCGAAACTGGCCCCTACAAATGTCCTAACCCAGTCCCAACCACACCCCACCTACCCAACCTCCTCCAATGTACAGTTTCTACGTCAAATGTATATACACTCTTTTTCTGGACACTTTTTGTATCACAAACAGTACTGTATTTGCAAATCTGGTATGTCATAAATATATAGATGTAGCAGTATTGTCTATCTGTATGTCGTGTGTGTCATATATGTTATGATGAATTGAGAATGGGGGACCCTGATGTAAACAAGACGAAAGTCTTTCTCTGGTCTGCATCCCCTTAACAATTGTATGTATTGAGCTGTACTGTACTGTACCCATTCTGCAATCTGTTAATAAACTTTTCAATCAATCAATCAATCAATGTTTAATCCTGGTTAATAATATCTGTTATCTCCACATCCCAGTTGCTCCCAGTCCCACGTGACTGCATCTACAGTACATACGTCGGCTTCATTCCTCCCAGATTAGAATTCACCACAAATGAATCCCCACATACATACCGCCTCCAGTTCACGTCAATTCAATATCCCACATACACTGGGATACACAGTTTTATTTTTATTGATATTTCCCTGTTTGTGTCACAATGTTAAACTACGCGGTACATTTGAGTACATTGGTACATTGCACATTTGTGACCATGGTGTGGGCCAACTTGTCAAAAGCTTCTCTGAGAACCTATCCTGCCCACATCAAATTGAAAGAAATTATTACAAACCATTACGACCAAAACCATTTCCCCCGCAGAAATATAGAATAGGAGTTTAAGCACCAGTTTCTGTGTACATGGGCAATCTGACAAACAAAGAGCAAACTCTCTCCTAGTGAAAGTCAGCTACAGTATAAGGCCCAGTTTGCACGATCACGGGTATTAATGACATTTTTTTTTTTTTTTATTATTAAAAAAAAAAATTCTCTGTCCACACGACTGGTTTAAACTCTGCACCGAGTGACGTCATATACATGTAGTACAATGCCAAAGCAGTAGGTGGCGATGTTGTTCAGACATGAAGGCCATTTCAACCAACCAGAGGGGTTTAGGGTTAATACCGGAAACGTTAGGTTATGACTATAACCAAGTTCTGTTAGTATAGCGACGCTCGGCGTCACTCTCTGCACTGTCCTCGCACACGTGCACGCGCACTGAATAAAGACCACAATGCACCTTTAATCCCAATATTTGTCTGACCACACCCCTATCAGCTTACCCATATAAGCAGGGGTGGGGCCACCCACTCGCCTCCTTCCCAAGCTTTCACCACAAGGCGAGATCAAGGGCTGCAGCGGCGTCGGACGCCGAGCGTCGCTATACTAACAGAACTTGGTTATAGTCATAACCTAACGTTCTGTATCGTATAGCTCTCGCTCGGTGTCACTCTCTGCACAAGGGAGGCCGAGCGAGAGCCATCGGCCGACAAATACACCCCGCTGAAAGCCCCCCACAACCATCAGAACAGGGAGGGCCGAGCCCCCCCGACCCACCCTAATGGAGGGCACCCCCCCTATTGGGGGCTTCACGGGAGGGCGACGGACCCGACCGTGCGAAGAGGCACTCAAGCAACTCAACGCACAGGGTGAGCAGACCGTGGCTTGACCCCACGACTACACACACGCACAATCTGCATGCCACCCGGGAACGAACGGAGGAAACAACCTCGTTACTGCCCCCAGAATCACGGGGTCAAGGGCAAACCCAACCCCGTGGCAAGGCCGTAGCAGCGGAGCGCGAAGGAAGACCCAGACCCACCAAAGGGACTGGACCCCCTGGAACGGGGGCCCGGAGAAGTCCATGATGCCAGCATCAAGACCCCACCAGGTGGGCACTTAGTGACCCCGCCCCCCACATCGCCAGCGTATTCGGACAAAGGCCCCTCAGCCGAGCGGGCCCTGTCCCCCCAACAGTACACCGCCTGGCACACTGACCCTGCAGAACAGGCAGTCAGCATGGCCGTAAGCACACAAAAAAGGTTAACCAACGGAAGCAGGCAGCGCACCAGGGAAAAACCAGGCAACAGGCTGTTAACCCTAGCCTGGAGACTGCGGACGAGACAGGCGCCAGAGGGGACAGCTGAACACAGCCGCCCCGGCGTAAGGGGCGTATGCTGGCGTTGTTGCATGACCAAGCCTCTATTTAAAAAAAAACCCACCCAGAGGGGTTGAGGCAGAGAAGGCTGACACGATTGGCAGACGTCATGAACGTGCAGGGGCACCCTCAACCGGGTAACCCGGGAGTTGACACTGCTCCAACACACCAGGGAATCAACCACCTTGGTGTTACCCAATGCGGTGGTTGTTCCTATAACCCCTCAAGAAAAAACTCCAAAACACACCTGCGGGTATACACCGGCTATACCGCAGTACAAGTGTTTCAGTTTTCAAAAAAGGGTTAACCCAGGCCTACGGGTCGACGAAACATGACTTCGGACCGGGCCCGGCGATACGGGAAGCACAGGGTCACCAGAGGAGGTCAAAAGACCACCCCAACAGGCCCCTCTTCGCCATGCGTGAGAGAGGAGTGAAAAAGAATGGAGAACCAGCCCCAAGCACACCGTACTTGGTATTCCCAGGCGGTCTCCCAACCAAGTACTAACCAGGACCAACCTGTGTAGTGGCCGAGATCTGACGAGATCGAGCGTGTACAGGTTGGCATGGCCGTAAGCCATTACGACAGTGCTGAGTAAAAAATTTACCCAACCAGGGTCTCCATAGCGCTTAACCCTGTGACACCCGGACCGACCTGGCATTTTTCCCCCTGAAAAAAGCCCAAGTCCCTCAGGGTACCAGAACAGCAGATCTGCATCCCCGGCGGACAACGGGTTCAACTGATCCGGACCAGCGTGACCAGAACCAGTCCCGTGCCCTAACCACGCCGACATGCCTACTCCAGGAGAAGGGGCAGATATGCGTGTTGATCTTAAACATGAAAAGAAGGCGCCACCCAGACGTTCGGGCGAACCGCGCCCGGTGGCCCACCCTCAGGGCGTGAGACCCCTCTACATATGTTCAGATCCATTCCGTCATCATCCCCCAGATATGAACGAGAATCCGTCGATAACCAAACCAGGTCGTTGGATTTGGTCGTCGGAAGAGGAAAAACCTCCATCCCAGTTGCTTTATAAAAACGCCGTTTTAACCTCAAGCAACCAAGGCGTGCCAGTCAGTCGCCTGTTTACAGAACACCCCGAGCTAGCACTATACGTGCGTCGGGACACACCCACATCAATGAACAGGCTATTTAGACCTGTCATTGAATCCCCAAGGCGCCCAGGGGAACGACAAGAGGGGTGTGACACTTCCTAACTCCAACTCTTTTTAATAGAAAAGCAGGAAGCACCAACAGTATGTATCCCAGTCTACACAGCCGGGGGTAAAAAAAATTCACATTTTTACATCCCACCACCCTCCCATAGGAAGGAGACGGGAATCCCCAGAGAGACTTCCCACGCGAGCTGTACAGATTGAAAAGAATATATTGCACCTTGAGCCATGTAAAAAATTGGTTTTAGGGCTCTCCGGGGAGGAGGCACTGAACCCATACACACTCAATAATCGAATTGAATCGAATACATACACAATAGAGTAGGACTCCTTCTTGAGGGTCCACTCACCTTGACAATCTGAGGAGGAGGCTCTGTACTCTGAAAGAGGCTCCCTCACATGGAAGGAGGAGTCCCAACTCACAGAAGGCCCGAATAGGAGCTTGGTGAGGAGGAGCCCTGACCACCCCCCGAAACAGATCCATCACATGGACCTGAACAGCACACGGAAGTCCTACCAACAGAGACGCGCACGGTGACGTACTCTATGGCGGGGGAATTTCTGCGGTGCACACGCCCAATATTCCAGGCCGTGGGACCAGGAAACTCCCCCCCCACCACCCCAACCTGTAACGTGCCGAACCGCAACGTGACAGGAACCTTGAAGGACAGGTGGGTTTACCCCTGACCAACAGAAAAAAGGGGGAGGAAAGGTTACCAGTTCACCCCTTTACGACCCCACACCCATGATACGATGTAATGACAAAAAGAGAGTATGACACAGTCATAGTCAGCTCTATGAAGCGTCTGACAGCTTCACACAGCGCATGAGCTAACCTGCTATCTGATTTTTACTAAGGAAAAAACACAGAATAGAGAGGGCTCTCCAAGAGCCCCGGTACCAAACTTACACATGTGCTTCTGTGGCCAGTCCAACCCAGTTGTAGGTCACATGACACACACAACCCATCATCACCTACAAAAAATGGCAAAAACACACTACAGAGGAACGCCGTTTTTCATAATGAGAGAATACATAATTCTCGATTAGTATCGGCCACAGGCCTTGCTAAGCACACACTAAAGCGACCAAACAATCTTTTCTTTTAGGAAAATAAAGTTTCTCCAGCAGTTTTAGCACAACCTCAGCAATCAAGCTAAGGGTTACATCGTATCCCTACCACACAGTGACACAATGTAGTGCAACAACATGTCTGAAAGGAGGATGAAGAAGTCCCCAGGGAACCGGGGGGAAACACAATCCTCCTACTTTACCCTTAATACGGCCAGTTAAAACAGGAAAACCTGTTAATATGTGAACACACTGTTCATTGTCATTACAGGCTGAGAAGAGAATCATTCTTTACTCATTTGTCACTAAGCATAGCTTTATAGGTTAGTTAACCCCCTTAGTTGTGAGTACAAGGTACATATAAACACACATGATGTTTCTCAACACAACAAACCAGATCATTTTCACATCTGTAACAACAACCCGATTTGCATGGAGAAGCTAAATACCAGTGACAAGACAATTCACACATAACTCGCGTCGTATCCTAAATGTAGTGCAGCAACACTCGTTTTTGGAAAACATCGTTATTTACAAAACATTTAGAAGGGAAAGCCAGAAGAAGTGTACAAGGTCTGGCCAAACCTTGCCTACCCGGAGCGTAGATCAAGCGAAGTGCAGTCTCAAGGCACCGTAGTAAACACAGCCGTCCTGTGTTGTCGATCTGGGCAGCGTCGCCGCTCCCTCCCGTCGCTACGGTCCCTCTTGTTGACGCAGTCCTTGCCGTCCTGGCCCAGGGCAGGTTCGACGAACATCCTCTGTCAAAGATGACGTCGTAGTCAAGAGTGTTTAAAACATGTTATAATCAAAGCACGTTCAACAGAGTAGCATTAAGCTAACGGCCGCTCCAACCGTCGGTCGCTACCGCCCCTGCCCGCGAGACGGCGAGCGAACGGCGCACGTGACCAGAGGGGAGCTTCGAATCCCCCCCGCCTCTCCCCGTGAGAGGGGAGTCGTGAGAGGGGAGTTGGGAACCGCGGCGGCGCGCGAGGGGCCGGAGCCGCCCCGCGCTGGGCCTCGGCCGATAGCAGCAAGCTAACGTTTCCTAGCCTAGCCAGGTAGGCCACCTAGTGATCACAGCAGGCTAGCGCCGCAGCTAACAGCTGACTGGCTAACAGTAGGCCACCACTAGCACGTAAGCTAAGCAGCGACAGCAGCAAGCTAACGTTTCCTAGCCTAGCCAGGTAGGCCACCTAGTGATCACAGCAGGCTAGCGCCACAGCTAACAGCTGACTGGCTAACAGTAGGCCACCACTAGCACGTAAGCTAAGCAGCTATCACCTGAACTTGTACACAATGATATAACACTCACCCAGACAGGCCGCCGTTCTGAAACCCTCCTCACTTTTTAAGAGAAAAGAGAAACAAGATGTCAACACAGTTTTACAACAGTGATTTTACCAACACCCGACGGAGCCAGCACAATACCCAACTGGCCTGTGTAGCTGACTTTGAACACAGATCTTCCGCTAATGAACATCTATGCCCATATCTCCTCGTGAGGGAATACTCTCATTTGGATATGAAAGATGGGGCCTAACACGGTGACAGAGAGACATCCACTCGTCCAGAAAACACAGACCCTAGTCTGGGGCCGGTTTTCATAAACATTGTCAACTAGCCCCCATAGCACTAACAGACAAGTGGAGCTTGCCAGCAAACATAACTCACCAAACCTGGAACCCACCGCTCCTCACAACAGCGGTGCGTCCTACAGCCCAGCTGTGTCTTTACCGCAACCAGCACACAGCAAGGACTGCAGTTGGAAAAGCATGTAGCGGCGCAAACTCCCAATACGAAAACCGGTGGAGGATTTTTAGAATGATCATCATCTTCCAGACACTCCAGTACGAAGACAATATCGCCGTATTTTCTCGAAAATAGTGAGAGAGAAAATAAAGATATGATGTCAACGTATCCTTGTTTTCCAACTCTTCTCCTACCATCACATCACTTCAAGTGGGGATCTACCGAGGCACTTCCTTCTGGTGAAAGCGAGAAGGAGGCGAGTGGGTGGCCCCACCCCTGCTTATATGGGTAAGCTGATAGGGGTGTGGTCAGACAAATATTGGGATTAAAGGTGCATTGTGGTCTTTATTCAGTGCACGTGCACGTGTGCGAGGACAGTGCAGAGAGTGACGCCGAGCGAGAGCTATACGATACAGAACTGACCTGCCACAAACATCCCTCCTTGCTCACAGCCATTTACCCAACGTAGCATTTATTTTTCAGCAAGAAAACAAAGTGCAATAAAAGTGCAATAAACAAAAACGGATACATTCACTGTGTGTTCTGCCTCTCATTTGTTGATGAAACAAAACCAACATCAACACAATTTACCACCAATAGCGGATAGTTTAGTCTCACAAAAAGATCTCCGGTGTTGTTAGCTAAGAGCAAACTCTCTCCTAGTGAAAGTCAGCTACAGTATAAGGCCCAGTCCGCACGATCACGGGTATTAATGACATTTTTTCTTTTTTATTATTCAAAACAAAATTACTCTGTCCACACGACTGGTTTAAACTCTGCACAGAGTGATGTCATATACATGTAGTACAATGCCAAAGCAGTATGTGGCGATGTTGTTCAGACATGAAGGCCATTTCAACCAACCAGAGGGGTTTAGGGTTAATACCGGAAACTGACCTGCCACAAACATCCCTCCTTGCTCACAGCCATTTAGCCAACGTAGCATTTATTTTTCAGCAAGAAAACAAAGTGCAATAAAAGTGCAATAAGCAAAAACGGATACATTCACTGTGTGTTCTGCCTCTCATTTGTTGATGAAACAAAACCAACATCAACACAATTTACCACCAATAGCGGATAGTTTAGTCTCACAAAAAGATCTCCGGTGTTGTTAGCTACATGCTAATGTGAATGGCATTCTCCATGTATAGTTAGCATCGAGGCTAGTATCTGCGTAATAATGTGGTAACGTTAACGCTAGTAGAATGAATGGATGCAAACGTTATTTAACACATTGCAGAATGGGTACAATACAATACGGCTCAATACAAACAATTGTTAAGGGGATGCAGTCTGGACTGGGTTCCTTATAACAATAACTTGACAACACATGAGTTTAGTTTAGCCGCAGCTACATGTTTACTCTGAGCGTCAGGTCAGGAATGCGACAACAGACATCATCAGTCGATCACAACACTCTTCAACAAAGACGATACATTTCGAGCAAAAGTTTGTTACAATCATTTTCATATAACGCTACTTGGGACAGCTCTGCTGTAAACACTGGAAATAACCTCGGTTTCTATGCCCACATGCAACCACTGCAACCTGGATGTGCGCAAAACTTCACCCTGGACTCTGGTTTTCAAAGACCGTGGTTGCAGTGTAGCAAAGCCCCGGTTGTGTGTGTGTGGGCGAACAGTGCAACTGCACACATACAATCACGGTTACATTAAACCCAGCGCTCGTGTAGACAGCCCCTAAGTCTCTGTTGGTCTCTAGGTCTCTGCCCCTCTAAATTCCACTACAAGCTACCCTTTACAACCACTATTCAGTCATGTTTATTACAAATCCCCTGTGGAGCCTTTCTCACGGTGCTGTGAGTCTGTGAGGCTCCATTCTGGCCACAACCCATCACGGTGGAGAGATAACGTAACATGGCTAGCATCTCAGATAAGGAGAACCCATCTGAGACAAAGACACACACACAGACACGCACAAAATAGCAGACATCCCGGAGACGTACTTAAAGGGACCTTCCACTCTGGATCTCTCTTGTATTTATAGAAGAGTTGCTTTACTACAGTGCAGAGTAAAATGAGCTCATCTCTGTGCACATTGTCAGGCCAGAGATATAGCCCTAAACTATTACAAATGACTACACTCAGTCAGGCAGAAAAGGGCATATGTCAGACAGCGCCAGTGAAAGGTATACCATTCCCACCAAACACACACAAGGAGGAGAGGGCAAGCATTTACTTCTGTTTACTCCTGGTGAGAGGGAGAGGGAGTGGGACGCTGATGGAGAGATACCTTCGAGGAATTAGGAAAGTCTAATTAGCCGCTCATAGTAGTTCTTCAAAACTGAGTGGGTCGAGCTATGCATCTTCACGACTATACATATGATCACGACACTCAGCTCTACCAAATTAGCACCTTCCGCTGACGATCTGAGCAGAGATTGATTTGGCAGAGAAAATGTATTACCCATGCCTCAATCTGGTGAAGTAGTTTAATGCTGCTTTCCTATTTAAAGCCCCAATCCAGAATTGTTTTGACCATCTAAATTTGGGGAATAATACAGTATGTATGTTCTTGAAGAGTTTTACTTATAAATGGGAAATACTAATTTTGCAACTTGCTTTACCATCATAACTATTTCAAATGTATACAAAGCGTTTACATATTATATAAAAGGCTGCACAATTTCCGGTTTAGCTGTTGTGTACTGTGTCATGCCAGTCATTTAATTTGAGACTAAAAAAAGATTTCTTCTAATACCATTATTTTGGGATTCATTGATGGCGCAACCATTTACGTTTATGTTTGAATAGAGGATTGGGCCTTTAGCTATAATAATAATAATAATAATAATATAATAATAATAATAATAATAATAATAATAATAATACATTTTATTTGGTGGCGCCTTTCAGGACACCCAATGTCACCTTACAGATCATAGAACAATTTAAATAAAAACACAAGGCAGTTAAAAGTCAAGGTTAACAATAAAACAAGCAACAGGAAGTATAAAAACAGTTAGGTTAAAATAACAAAACAAACAAACAGCAGGGGGGTATAGGACAGTGGCAGAGGTTACAGTGAATAAGCTACTTTGAACAGATGGGTTTTCAGTTGAGATTTGAATGTTGATAGTGAGTCAGACTGTCGGATATGTGGGGTCAGGGAGTTCCAAAGTCTGGGAGCCGAGCAGCTGAAAGCTCGGGCACCCATGGAGCTGAGGCGTGAGCTGGGGATGGAGAGGAGTCCAGTAGATGATGAGCGGAGGGTGCGGGAGGGGGTGTATTCCTGGAGGAGGTCAGTGATGTAGATGGGGGCTAGATTGTGGAGGGCTTTGAAGGTGAGTAGGACGTTTTTTTAAATCAATCCGGTAGTGCACAGGGAGCCAGTGTAATTGAATGAGGACGGGGGTGATGTGGTCAGATGAGTTGGTGCGGGTGATGATCCTGGCAGCAGAGTTTTGGATGATTTGTAGTCTGTTGAGGAGTTTGGGAAGGCCGGTGAGGAGAGCGTTACAATAGTCGATCCGGGATGTGACAAATCAGTGGACCAGGGTTTCCGTGTTTGATTGGGACAGGGATGGGCGGAGTCTGGAGATATTACGGAGGTGAAAGGAGGCAGACCGGGTGATGTTTTTGATGTGTGGTGCAAAGGAGAGGGAGCCGTCCAGGATGACACTGAGGCTTTTAACTTGGGGGGAGAAGGGTACAGGGGAAGCCGTCGATGGTGATGTTTGGAACTGGGGTGTTTTGTGATTTGGTGAGGGTGGATTTGGAGCCAATGAGCAGGGCCTCAGTTTTGCTGCCATTTAACTTCAGGAAGTTAAGCATCTTCAGATGCTGTATGAAAGCAGACTTTTGTTTCGCTTTTCAAATATACAAAGTGTAATTTTGTTCGTGGATGTCATGGTTTTTGCTTTATTTCGCCTTTCTGTGAGGGACAGCTGTCTATTTCGTCTTCCTGTGAGGGACAGCTGTCAATCACTGGCCTCTGTGGTTAATTGCCTCATGGTAGGGCAGGTGTGTGGGCTTGATTGCACCTGATTCAGTGCAGCTGTGCCTATGGTAGCTGAGTCTATTTATGTTTGAATCTCGCAGTGTTAGCTGCTTTCTCATTTCCTTTCGTGTTGGCTACCCTTCCGGCCAGGCTTTGCTATATTAAAGTGTAGTGCTGATCTCTGCCCTATTCATCAGCATTTAGCCTTTTTCTGTAGCCATTCTGGTTTTAGGTTACTGGCTTATTTTAGCACTTTATTTTCTAGTAGCTGAGCCTTTTATTGTAGTGTGTTTCTTTTTATGACCGTTTCCTTTTTTTTCCATTAGTCCACTACTACACGTAAACTCCCTTCGTTTATTTTGTTTATTGTTATTCGCACTTACAAACATACATTCTGGAATAAAATAAGTATAAAGAAGAACAGTTAAAATGTGCAGGAAAGGTAAACAAAAAAAAAACCCAAGGGCTTATAAGCGACCTCCCCTCTTAAACCTATATAGGATAACTACACACAAAAAAATCCCCCCCCCCCCCGCCCATTATGCACAAACACATGCGCATATCCCTCTCTCATACACACAGATACATACAATACAGCATTATACAACTATTATAATGTTGTGGATTTTTTTTAAAGACTTTACACAAATACACATGGATACTATAGACTACAGGATCTGTAGTTCTTTTTTAAGCTTACTTTTAAATATATTTAAAGTGGAACATGTTTCTATTAGATTTTGTATATCATTCCACATCACTGCACCTTGATAAACAAATGAGAATTTGGCAACAGAGGTCCTACAGAAAGGAATGCGTAAGACTTTATTTCTTCTTGTGAGATGTGCATGATAATGAGAATTAAACTCAAAATAAGTTTGAAAAAAATTAGGCAAAGATAAAGGAAGACCAATTACTTTGTAAGAACTCCTGTTAGTGGAGGTTTATTGTTTAGGTTATTTGTATGAACTCCGTTATTAGGAGGTGCCTTTGTGGCTTATTTCAGTTATTTCTATAATACCTCTTTATTGAGTGTTGTCGTGTTTTTTGGACTTTTTACTTACTTTTTACTTTTAAATTTTTCCCTTCTCCTTAATGTTTGCTTAGCAGTTTAGTGGTTATTCATTACACAAATAACTTAAAGAGCCCTAGCCCCTTTCGTGACTTTCGGTTTGCAAGCCTGGGGCTTTTGTGACCGCAGTCACTTATTTACGTGCCGCCACCCAAGAAAGTACCAACCAAGCGTGATCGGGGGGCTCTGAGTGTGTCAAAAACATATCAGATATGAATTTCAAAGATACCCAGCGTACAATATGGGTTTAACACAGCTTCAGCTTTAAGGCTTCCGGTTTAGCTACAATATGTAGCGCACGCGTTTGGTAACAGCTCCGCTCCCGTCAACGTTAATTTCGTTCAAAAACATTATTTTAACAAATACCAATGAGATTAAACCACATCGTATGTATTGATAGGAACTTCTACTAACTATATCAAAAGACATAAAGACTCAACATGGATGGTAAGGATAAGAAAAAGGTTGGAAAGAAACATGAAGCAGCAAATCCAACGGCGACGATTGAGACGCGTTCAAGAAAAACAACAGGCGACGCGGCGGCAGATCCGTTGTTGACAACCCCCGAGGAGAATATACCGGGACCATCGACGACTGGCTCCGAGAGGGAGACAATAGAGGACAACATAACGGGAACGACAGGAAAAAGTACCGTGAGGGACAAAGCAGAGGATATTGAGAAGATAATAGCCAACAAATCCATCGCTCCCATCACTGCACCTACAATATCAACTGACACAGGCAGTGCAATTACTCAACCCGACTTCAACTCTCTGACTATCCTGATGAAAGAACAGATGGTCGCTTTCAAATTACACGTGGCACACATCGATACTAAATTCGAACACATCGATGCTAAATTAGAAGAAGTTATGAAAGCGGTTGCTGTACAGTCCGTGCGAATCACGACAGTGGAGAATACGGTGACAGAAATTACACGGGTAGTCAAAGAGAACGAGAAGAACGTCAACGAGGGATTGACAGAGTTAACGAAGGAGATAAAAAAGGTGGAAGAAGCATGTCGGATAAAAATACAAGAAGTCAGAGATGAAGCGATGGAGAGGCTGCTCGAGACCCAACGTTACTACAGGCGAAATAATATCCGCATTGTGGGACTTGATGAATCAGTCAATTGCACAGACGACAAGTTCCCAACAGTGTTAGCAGAGATTTTGGGTAACAACATTCTAACCACAGAGCCGATAGTGGACCAATGTTACAGAATCGGTACTCGTGAACAAAGAGGCAACGTTCCAAGAGTCATCATTGTTACTCTGCGCAAGACGGCAATAAGAGATGACATCATCAGAGTTGCACGCAACCAAAGGGGTAAACTGAAATATGGTGAAAATTCAATATTCATCTACGAAGATCTATGCAAAGAGGCCATCGCTCAGCGTTTCCCCTACAAGGAGGTGATGCAGAAATTGTTCAAGTGTGGCCACAGACCAAGGCTAATATACCCGGCACTATTATCGATCGTGGGAAAAGACGGCCGGAGGGAAGGATTACGAACGCCTAAAGACGCAGAGGAATACTTGAATCGACATGGAGCAGGTCCCCCAGGGCAGAACCCAACACTGTCTCGCACCAGATAAGCCCACTCATCTCTCTCTTTCTCTTTGTATTTCAGTATTAGAATGACTTTACCACGACTCAACAACAGTAGCAGATGATATGCATGCCGGCAACACCAATGCACAAGGCTTATAATATGGTTCGTAATGCATTATATTTACAGACTTCTGGTCTCCGTGGAGACAAGAATATATCAATGACACTGTGAACAATCTGGAATATTCTGGGCTCATCGCTCGACTGCTCTGGGACACTAAGGAATATCCCGAAAATACAAGTAGTCAAGAACCCTGGGTAGGAAGATCATTCTGGAACATAACAGCAGTCTGTTTGTATATACTAGGGTATTCTACAACCTTCTAGAATATAATGCACCATTACAACGAAGGCCTGCAACTTTAACATTAACATCCGGTGTGTATAAGCATATGATCAATTGACTGAAGTTTATTCAGGCCTTGATAAGGCTTTAAAAAAAATCAGCCACATCTAAATGTATGAGCACAACAAGGTTATTCTAATAATTTAAATAATCACTCCACTGATTTAGAGATTGGCACAATGTAGCTCTAAAAGTCTCTGTTTTTCTCTTTTATCTATGTATTCAATTTTATTCTAGTGGTTTCTCCACGTTGAGTTTTATTTTAGCTCTCACTCCCTTTTTTTATCTTACATTGTTCTTTTCTATTTTTCTTCATTTTAAGGTGTTAGTGTTTGTCTACAATCTTTTCCTTTTTCTGATGTTTCCTACATAAGTTAGTAGAAGGTTCAAATGAATATATCAATGAATGTATTCTTTTTTTTCATTTTTCATAATATTTTACTACATTAAGGGAAGGCGCAAGACCAAAAGCGACATTCTATTAAATTAGAATGAAAATGTTAGATCCTATGGCAATTAGCATAGGACGAGTAGGATTACAAAGCTCAGGTTGGGCAATCCGGTGGCGTAAGGGAGGGAGTCATACGCGGAGGATGTGTCAATGGAACACAGGCCGGTACGACTCTCTGGGAGAGGGGGAAAAAGGGGATTTTTATTTGTATATATATATGTTTTTAAGCTCGGCTCTCAACGGGACCTCAATAATTGGATGTACATCTATTGTAGCTTCGCACTCCAGAAGCATTACCAAAAACTACACTACAACATGTATAGATTATGGCTAGTTTGAATATATTGATATCGAACACTGCTGGGATAAATAAACAACACAAACGCAAAAGCGTGCTCACACTGATGAAGAAGGAACATGTGGACGTGGCTCTACTAAGCGAAACGCACATTTTAGAGGAAGACATAGATACGTTAGCGGACTACACATATCATAATATTAGTCACTCTTCTTTTGGTACGAGAACTCGAGGTGTAGCCATAGTCGTTAGACGTAAGTTAAATATTGAATTAAAGGGAGTATGGTCGGATGCAGAAGGGCGTATAACTATAGCTAGGATTGTACACAATAACAGGAAAATAGCGTTGGCAGCGGTATATGCCCCAAATTTGTACGAAGAGGGTTTCTTCTCTACACTAACCAATGCAATGTTAGACCTTCCCGATTACTCATTTATAATAGGTGCAGATTTTAATGCCATTTGGAATCCAAGGATGGACAAATCTTACCTCGCCTTTTCCAGCGAACAAAAGAATTCATCTAAAGCATTAAAGGATTGGTCGAAGAGTACAGGTGTAAATGACTTATGGCGATCACTTAATCCCACGACCCGAAAGTACTCTTGTCGATCTGCGAGACATAACACATTATCCAGAATAGATTATGTCTTTGCATCCCCGAGACTATTTGATAAATATGAAGTGGAAATGATACCCAATGCACTATCAGATCAGTTATTTACTCCTAAAAGGAACATTTGGCATACTATCTTCCCGAGCCCCAAGATGGCGATTTAAATCGATGCTGCTTAATAACAAGGAATTCATTACACAAGTCAAAGAAGCTCTTATAGTATTCCTACGGGATACTATAAGTTTGAATATATTGATATCGAACACTGCTGGGATAAATAAACAACACAAACGCAAAAGCGTGCTCACACTGATGAAGAAGGAACATGTGGACGTGGCTCTACTAAGCGAAACGCACATTTTAGAGGAAGACATAGATACGTTAGCGGACTACACATATCATAATATTAGTCACTCTTCTTTTGGTACGAGAACTCGAGGTGTAGCCATAGTCGTTAGACGTAAGTTAAATATTGAATTAAAGGGAGTATGGTCGGATGCAGAAGGGCGTATAACTATAGCTAGGATTGTACACAATAACAGGAAAATAGCGTTGGCAGCGGTATATGCCCCACATTTGTACGAAGAGGGTTTCTTCTCTACACTAACCAATGCAATGTTAGACCTTCCCGATTACTCATTTATAATAGGTGCAGATTTTAATGCCATTTGGAATCCAAGGATGGACAAATCTTACCTCGCCTTTTCCAGCGAACAAAAGAATTCATCTAAAGCATTAAAGGATTGGTCGAAGAGTACAGGTGTAAATGACTTATGGCGATCACTTAATCCCACGACCCGAAAGTACTCTTGTCGATCTGCGAGACATAACACATTATCCAGAATAGATTATGTCTTTGCATCCCCGAGACTATTTGATAAATATGAAGTGGAAATGATACCCAATGCACTATCAGATCACTGTTATTTACTCCTAAAAGGAACATTTGGCATACTATCTTCCCGAGCCCCAAGATGGCGATTTAAATCGATGCTGCTTAATAACAAGGAATTCATTACACAACTCAAAGAAGCTCTTATAGTATTCCTACGGGAGAATGCAAACTCGGTGCAAGACCCCAGAATAATATGGATGTCAGTAAATGGAATGATCAAGGATTTCACTGATAGCTTTTCCTACAAAATGCGTAAGAATCAATGCAAAAAACTGTCTGAACTGGAAACGCTTTACTCAACGTTATTTAATTCTCTAAAATACAACAACTCAACTCGACTAGAAAATCAAGTTAACGTACTAAAAATAGAGATCAATGCCATATACAGACAACAATCGGAAATACAAATACGCAGCACAAGACAACAGCAGTACTCCCAAGGTTCTAAACCTAGTCACCTATTAGCCATGCGATTAAGAATTAATGCAAAATTTGCAGATATAACTACCATTAGAGCACAACAAGTACTTGAAACAGTCCCTGAAAAAATAAACAATACATTCAAAGAATTCTACTCCGACTTATATAAATCAGAAACGACCTTCGATCAAAACAAAATGGACACATATCTTAATCAAATTATTCTCCCTAAACTTTCAGAGGATGACGCTAAACAGTTAGAAACACCGATCACACTAGAGGAACTCAAGAAGGCCATATCCGAAATGAAAAGTGGTAGGGCTCCTGGAAGAGACGGTATCCCACCAGAAATGTACCTTTCTTGTTGGGACATAATTGGACCCTTATTACTAAATATGATCTTATACTCAGTCAAGGAGGGGAACTTCCATAAAAACGACAATATTGCACTCATAACAGTCCTTCTCAAAAAAGACAAAGACCCCACCGAGTGCGGTAGTTACAGACCCTTAAGCCTCCTCGGAACCGATATCAAACTGTACTCTAAGGTATTAGCCATCAGATTACAAAAGCATATGACGTCTTTAGTTCATCCGGACCAAACTGGCTTCATAAGAGGCCGCCTGATCACTGATAACATAAGACGAATACTGCACGTACTAGATGCCAACAAGGACGACACCATACCTAAGGCGATGCTGTCCCTGGATGCTATGAAAGCCTTTGACAGGCTGGAATGGTCGTATCTATGGGCAGTATTAGAAAGGATGGGGTTAGGAAAAGGATTCATTGATATGATTAAAGTATTATACAAAGACCCATCGGCCATGATTACAACAGGCACAATCATCTCCAAAATCCTTCCGGTATCACGCTCAGCCAGACAGGGTTGCCCTCTTAGTCCCGGACTATTCGATCTATCATTAGAGCCTTTAGCACAATATATAAGACGATCCCAATCCATAGAACCAATCGTAATCAAGGGCACACAACATAAAATTTGTTTATATGCGGACAACGTAATATTGTTCATGCAAAACCCCAACACCACACTGCCTCATCTGCTCAAGTTGATTGAGAACTTTGGTGATTTATCGGGATTTAAGATAAATTGGCCGAAGTCGGCTTTCCTTCCACTTAACACCCCTGCAAAAAAAGATATAACCCTCCCAGGAGAGATACCTGTGGTAAAACATTTTAGATGCTTGGGAGTGGAGATATTCCCCACCATAAGACAAACGGTGAAGCACAATTACACAAAAATCCAAAACTAAATCAAAGACGACCTTGATAGGTGGGCAAAACTTAAAAACTCAGTACAGGCACGGATATCAATAGTTAAGATGGATGTACTACCTAGAATCAACTTCTTCAGTTCAATGCTACCGTTACCCCCTCCAGAGGGTTACTGGAAAAGATTACACTCCTCCACATACAAATTTATTTGGAATAACAAACCACCACGTATAAAAAGATCCACCGCACAGAGAAATAAAGCAGACGGTGGCATGGCATTTCCAGATTTTTTCCACTATTTTAAGGCATACACATTAAGACCATTGACAACATGGTTTGACCCCCAAGCATTAGTATCCTGGAGAAAATTAGAAGAAAACATAGTAGCCCCACATAGACTGAAGGACATAGCATACACTAAACTACCAATCAAGCACTGTGAACGGAAATTTGGCCCCATAATTACCCATGCGATCCGGATATGGCGTGAAACACAAAAAAAATATCCTAACCCACAAAAATGGCACGATCATACTCCCTTATTCAATAACAATGCACTCTTAATTGAAAAACGGCCTATAAGATTCCCTATATGGGAAGAGCAAGGCATACACTCCTTAGGGGATGTTTTTAACAAACAGGGTTTTTGTAGTTATGGAGAAATATGCAAAAAATGTAATCTCACCATGTCCACATGGCTTTTTTACATACAGTTACGGCTATGTTTGAAGTCTCACGGTGTTCCATTAGAACACCACAGATACCACAAATTCTTCTATGAAAGAGAGACAACTAGAGGTTTTGTTTCAGATTTGTATCATCAATTACTAACGTCCTCGTATGAAACCCTCCAACTAGACTCTGTCTGGAGGAGGGATATACCAGACCTGGAAAGTGACTTTGATTGGCAAGGAGCCTGGGCAAATGTCCGACTTACATCAAGGAACCCGGACCATCAACAAATTAATCTTAACTATATTCACAGGACATACTTGACTCCTATAAGACTGAACAGAATGGGTCTTAAACAAGACTCCAAATGCTCACAATGTACAAATGGGGACGAAGGGACTGCCCACCAGTTAAGACATTCTGGAAAGATGTGACCCAACAATTATCAAAACTCGTATCTTGGAATATACCTGTACACCCCTCTGTATTACTATTGAATGATGTTTTTGAGTTTGCAGTAAATCCACAGCTAAAGAGATTGGTTTTATCGGGTATCACAGTAGCTAAAAAGCTGATCGCATCACGCTGGTTTCAACCGAAAAAAAGTTTGGTTTCTTACATATCTTGATGTGATTTATCAAGAAATATCTACAGCAAGAATTCTGGGTCTCAATGAATCCAAAATGTCAATGTGGTTAGAAGTGGTGGAGAGAATAAAAGCTAGCTCATAATGGTAGTGTCTGGTTAGGAGCGAGGGATAATGGAGGTATCCAAAGAGGGGTCCGGGAGGGGGGGGTTCGAGCTGGAGCATATGTGTGTAGGTTTTTAGATAACAGGTATTAGGGGTATATCCTGTATAAGACATTGGTATTAATGGTAATTTCGTTGGATATACACTGTATATTAATGCTTGTGTATCTTATCGTGTGTTGTCATGTTTGTTTATATGTGTTTAAAAAAAAAAAAAAAAACACACAGCTTCACGATGGGGTCTGGAAGCTCGGAGTTGCTAATAAACAGTTTAAAACATTGTTAGGAAAAACAAGTGGTACTCACAACAAACTCTGGCAGCAAGATGGTGTCTTCTCCTTCTGCAACTTTTTTTGTCGCATGCCTGGTGCGTCCAGCAATCACTGCGCTCCCTATCGGTCCCTGTTGGTCATTACCTATAGGCCATTGCAGGGTAGAATCTGCTGAGCGCGTCTCCTGTGTATTGTTGTAATGACCAACAGGGACCGATAGGGAGCGCAGTGATTGCTGGACGCACCAGCCATTTTGCCAAGGTTCGCTTTGTGAGTACACTCGTTTTATAAGAATTATTTAAAATGTTTATTAGCAACTCCGAGCTTCCAGACCCCATCGTAAAGCTGTGTTAAACCCATATTGTACGCTGGGTATCTTTGAAATTTATATCTGATATATTTTTGACACACTCCGAGCCCCCCGATCACGCTTGGTTGGTACTTTCTTGGGTGGTGGCGGCACGTAAACAAGTGACTGCGGTCACAAAAGCCCCAGGCTTGCAAAGCGCTTTCACGAAAGGGGCTAAAAGAGCCCCTATTATCTGCTTGTGACCCAAACACCCGCAGCCCTCACAGTGGAGCAGAACTTAACTACCTATGCCACTGTGAGTGACATCATCTTGTACCATGAACTTCAGCTGAAGTGTGTGAGCGGAGTGAAGTTTCAGCCGCCCACCCACCACCGCCTGCTAAGACCCACCTCAACACCAGAGAATAACGCTTCAACACACTCCCTGCAAGACCAAGATGCACACTTCTTCACACACACACACACACACACACACACACACACGCACACGCACACGTCTTGTATTACTATACTTGTGAATAGTACCTTCCATAGATTAGATTAGATTAAAATGTGTCATTATATACAGGGGCGGACCTAGCACATTTGGCGCCCTAGGCGAGGTTCACCACTGCGCCCCCCCCTAAAGAATTAAAACAAATAAACAACTTAGCTAACACACAATAATAATAACAATAACAAACAATAAAAGAATGTGCAAATTTGCTTTCAAAGAAAATTAAGAAGAAATGTAAAGTGCACACTAAAGAATTAAAACAAACAACTTAGCTAACAATCAATAATAATAATAACAATAACAAACAATAAAATAACGTGCAAATGGGCGGCTACGTGGCGTAGTGGGCAAGGTGCTCGCCACGAATGCAGAGACGCTGGGCTCGCCTGTTCGAGCCCAGCGCTCCACATTGCTTTCAGTTTAGCTGGTCGTTCATACTAATACACATTGGCCGTATTAGGGGGTGGGAAACTGATGGGTGGAGATCGGGCGTTGTGGACAGCGACTCCTACAGGTCGGTTGGTGCGCATGCGCAGTAGAATCAGGAAGTGTCGGGGGCAGCGTGAGCCTCCCACGCGTTACTCCTCGCCACTGAGAGATCGAGCTGCGCAGGTGAAAAGATACGACTGCTGTTACCTCAAGTACCGGAGGGGACTTGTGCTATGTATGACTTAGTCCACATTGCAGCCGGCTTGTGGGAGGCAAGAAACAGCGTTCGTGACAGGGGAGGGTTGAATTGGATGATACGAAATTGGGATGGGAGAAAATATATAGAAAATGGGAGAAAAAAGTGGATAAAAAAAAATAACGTGCAAATTTGCTTTAAAAGAAAATTATGTTTTGTAAAATATGTTACACATATATAATCAAAATATAATATGCTAAATAAACAAACAAATAAATAAAAATTACAAATTAACTTTGTCTAAAGAACTATTTACATTCCACTCCCTATCATCACACTTCAAGGTTAGCCTGTAGCTCTTACTGGTTTCCATTTACAGTGCAATCCTTCTGGCCTTCATCGCTGCAAAGTCATCAATCACATCAAATTTTCCAACTCCTGAGCCAGCTCCTTCCCATCCAAATCAGATTGCCCTCCATGGTTTAAGTTGTGTACAAGTGCCTCTGCTTGCTTCATCAGCTCTCGGTGTGGCAGGTCTTGGAAGTTGTACAAAATTGCATACCTTTCACCTTTCTCGTTTCTCGTCTTTTTCTTTTCTTCTCTTTTTATACTAGATGGCCGGATGGCTTTTGCCTCTTCATAGTTCTCTAACGTTAGTCTTTCTTTCCTCAATGCTCAATTCTATAAACACTTGACCGATACCCATCAATGCACAGCGCTCTAGCATGTTCTGACTGTGCTGAGGCTCAGACCGACCGACCGTTTTAGATTTTTGGCTAATTTTCCCTTATGTTCGAATTTTTTGTATGTAAAAATAATGGTTGCAGATATAGAGGGGGGCGCCAAAACTGCACCGAGCAAAAAATAAATAAAGAAAAATAATAATAATAATTTAATTTGGCGCCCCCCTCTGGGTGGCGCCCTAGGCAACCACCTATATCGCCTGTAGGAAGCTCCGCCCCCAATTTATACAGCACAAATATAGTACAACAAAAATAAGTTTAGCATCCAACCAGAGTGTAATTGTAACAGTAAAGTGCAATAGTAATGTACAATGTACAGGTACAATGTGCATGCTATCATACAGAACTTGGGCTGTAAAAAGTACCCTGAAATTATACTTAAGCGAAAGTATGGGTACTGTCTCAAAATCTGACTCAAGTAAAAGTCAAAGTATCTGGCTAAAAACACACTTGAGTAAAAGTAAAAAAGTCCTACTTTTAAATGTACTTAAGTACTAAAAAGTAAAAGTTTTTTTTTTAAAGGGATAGACCTGGGCCCTCATTCATCAACGTGTTCTACGCACAGATCTGTGCTTACCCTGTGCGTACGATCATTTCTAAGCAAAGAGTGGGATTCATCAATTTCAACTTGAACTTGACTTCGTGCGTACATCTACGCACAGGTCAGACCTGGCGTACCTAGCTCCCAGTGGTAGAAGATCGTTACTACGCATAAGCACTCCTCGCATTAGTTCCAAGGCGGAAATAAGCTTCCGTGCATTAGTGTTCAACTTCTGTATGACCCGTAATTCATTATAGTTCATTGCAAAATAGCGACAGTAGTGTAATTATAACGGGCTCACACGCGAACAAGAGGTTGGCCTGCTTGTTTGGCACGGGGGGGCAGACGCAAAACACCAACCTCCAAACGCGATTAGATATTGTTTCAAATAAAAAGCAAATTATTATGTGTGTCATGTTTCCAAATAAGATTGGTCACGAAATGCTTTCTACTTCAATTTGTTGGTTAGAATAGATGACCTCCGTTGAAACTTCACTGAGACTAACAGTCTATTTGTGAGCTCCCGCACAGATGTGATGATAATAATAATAATAATAATAATAATAATAATAATAATAATAATAATAATAATAATAATAATAATAATAATAATAATAATAGCTTCATTTTATATAGCGCCTTTCAAGAGACCCAAGGTCGCTTTACATAGATAGGGGGGGGGGAATAACAAAGTAACAAACATAGTGGACAGACACACAACATATATATATGATGATGGAATTCATTCAAGATCCTCTCCACCCTCGGGTACGTCTTTGCCACCGCGGCACGGTCCATCGTGATATTGGAGATGGATCGACCAATAGACTGTTACTGTAGCTGTCAAAGCTCCATCACAAATGCAGTTATGTGAATAGAAAGGGATTCCACTCAGTCAATGTTGCGATGCGCATTTGCCTGATACATGTTATTGCTGGATGCCGGGAGGAAGGCGATGCTGAATGTTTTCAATTCATTAAATAAAACGGATACTTTTTGCAAGGGTTTACTGACTGTCATACAAATGATCAACCAACTACATACTGTAACTTTTCAGTGCACGTTCTTATTTACATTGTGACAACAGCCTTGTGAGTTCCCGCAGTGACCCGCACACAGACATGATGGAATTCAAGTTCATGTATTGAAAGGCAGGCTATCATACATGCAGTGAGATTCATTGTTCTTGTATATGCTCTCGTATTATATTGTTTATATAGGCTACCCAATACTGACATCAAAATAGATTGTAGTATGCCTCTAGAAATCATATGCAGCAGGTAGAAGATTGACGGGAGATCCATCGCGATTTGGAATCAAATTGAGGAGAACTTTAATCCCTGGGGTATTAATCAAACAACACGGGAAAAGGCAGTCATATTCCAGCGCGGTCTTTATTAGCCGACAACAAAATAGATGCATCTAAGAATCATATAGCCAATCGAACACAACTAATAAAGGCATCCATATTACAGCACGGTTATAATGACACACAACCAACGCCAAACAGTGGTCAACGAACGGTCTTTATTAGTATTTTGAGCTGTCCAGGCAGAATTGCAGCAATGGTCTTAGGGAGCCGTTGATATCTGACATCACCGTTTACGAGTCCGCCTTTTATTTATCCCACAATACGCGATAGTGTCTTCTTGGTTCGACAGCAGTGAACAATCTTCGTGGAGTTTCTCAGGGTTCCGCTCGGGTCCGTCCATTATTTCACATCCCATGGGGGGTGTTTCCTCATTTTCATGACCATATATGGATAATCATGCACGAGCATTGACGGTAGAACAAAGTGGTATTCATCAACACGGAGGACCATAGAGCCTGCGTACGCACGTGTGATGAATGCCGACTTCCCTGTGCGTACGCTAGTTCTACATTCCGTGCTTACGTGTGGAAGTAGGTCAAGTTCTACGTCCACGTTGATGAATGAGGGCCCTGGGGTCTCAAACTCATTCCATCGTGGGCCAAGTTTTCATTTTAACTATACAGTACATTGCACCAGGTGAGTTAGTTGAAGAGGTGAGCCAATTAGTGAAATCATCAGCTGGTGTTTAGGCAAGGCTGGAATGAAACCAAGCATACACTCTGCCACAATGGAATGTGTTCTGTGATAGACAATGCTGAAATGAAAGAACAGAGGACACTTTTTTTGCATTAAAATTATTTAATGCACTTCTCCATTGAAGGTAAACTAACATGGACGGCATTCACATCACAGCATGAATAATATCACAATATTAAAGACCGAATACTGTAGTATCCTGAATAATATCACAATATTAACCACAGCATACTGGATTATCCTGAATAATATCACAATATTAAAGGCAGAATACTGGACTACCCTGAATAATATCACAATATCAAAGACAGAATACTGGAGTACCCTGAATAATATCACAATATTAAAGGCAGAATACTGGACTACCCTGAATAATATCACAATATTAAAGACAGAATACTGGAGTACCCTGAATAATATCACAATATTAAAGGCAGAATACTGGACTACCCTGAATAATATCACAATATTAAAGACGGAATACTTGAGTACACTGAATAATATCACAATATTAAAGACAGAATACTAGAGTACCCTGAATAATATCACAATATTAGATAGATAGATAGATAGATAGATAGATAGATAGATAGATAGATAGATAGATAGATAGATAGAAACTCCACATACAGTACAGACATTGTTAAAAACATACAATATAAAAACACAAGAATACAATCCCCACAATAAAAAGTTTTACACAAACAATTAAAAAGAAAAAATGCTACAGGCACTTGTTGTACAAAGTGCCTGTACATTTGTACTTGAGTTCAGGTGACGGACAGCCTCGGGATATGTACTGTTTTTAAAACAGGTGTCCTGCACCTGAGACTTTGGAGTCTTCTGCCAGAGGGAAGGGGGTTAAAGAGGTCGTAAGCAGGGTGAGAAGGGTCCCTGATCACCTTTTCCCCTTTCCGCCTGATTTGTGTGGCATAAATGGAGGCCACAGAGGGGAGCTCACAGCCGATGATTTTTGACGCTGTGCATACAGTTCGTTCTAAATGTCCCCTATCATGGACGGTGGTGTTTCCGTACCACACAGTCATTGAGAAGGTAAGGACACTCTCCACAGTGGCTCTATAGAAGCTGAGCATCGCCTCCCTGGACACACCAAACTTTTTAAGCTGGCGCAGGGAGTGGAGCCTCTGGTGGGCTTTGCTAATTATGAGGCTGGTGTTAACTTCCCATTTTAAATTATCACATATGGTGATGCAGAGGAATTTAAAACAATATTAACCACAGCATAATGCAGATTTTGGTACTCCAAGTGAATGTCGTTTAAGGCACTGGTCAAAACATTGAAAGTATGGTAGCCCTTCAGTCTTCTGCAGGCAAGTGCAGCAGAACGCCTTTCAAAGCTTTCAGTGTCGATCCAGTGAGCGGTTACCCCAATGAAACTTCTTCGTCGGGCTGTCCAGCAATCTGTTGTTGTCACGATCCATTCAACTTCACTCATAGCAGCAGTGACTTTCTCTTTCATGGTTTGAGCAGCTTTGCTGATCTTCGAGCGGACAGTGGGCCTCGTAATGACGTTAGTGCTTGGTCAAAAACCATTTATCAGGTTTTTGAATGATGGCAACTCAACAACACTATAAGGTTGGAGTCCTTGAACTATGTATTTTCTATGTAGATAGGGCCATGGATGCTCGTCTTGTCCGTCCACGCCATCGCCGACCGATTTGTCCTCTTCATCACTCATTGTGGCCATCTTCTATGGTTTGTCACTCTGTCATGCACAGTCTCTGGAGCGCAACAGTAAGAAGCATTTTGTACAAAAGTATTCTGTACTTCTGTATGACAACTATTAAAGAAACTTGAAACTTGAAACTTGACTGTATATTCTTCTGATAACAGGTGTTTAATCAAAGATCCCCGCTTTCTAGTCTTGCACAAGGACTAATCAGCATGGGTATGGGCGCGTTCATTTTCCATTGATGGGGATTCGATTGGCTGTTTACCTACGGTCGCAGGATTAATAACGTTAACGTTAGTTTGGCCAGATAAACAATTCAAATATACTAATTAAAATGGTTGGACCTGCAAGATTTGTACTTTGTACTTTGTAGGTCTGCATTTTAAATGTAAGGAGTAAAAAGTATGTTTTTTCTCTCTGAAATGTAATGGAGTAAAAGTACAAAGTATACAAACCTAATAATACTCGAGTAAAGTACAAATCCCCCAAAACAGTACTTAAGTATTGTAACAAAGTACAATTACTCAAGTACTTTACACCCCTGTAAACTATAGTATGAGGTAGGTAGTTGTGATTATTATGATTACTATGATTACAGTGTAGGGCAGTTGTAGACAGTGAAAGCAGTAGGTAGGTATACATTAAATATAGGGAACAGAGTTCAAAGTTCGTACAGTATTGGTAACAGAGCCCAGGGGCGTAGCGGGGGGGGGGGGGGTAGATTAGGATGATTCCAAGGGCCCAGCGCTGGGGGGGGGGGGGGGGGGGGCAGAGACCACTATTATTATCTTTTTATTAATATGGTTTTATTATTATCCTAAAGTAAGTTAATGTAGATGACTCAAAAGTATAATTGCCTGTATTAAAAGAAAAACGTCACAAAAGAAACAAACAGGTGCTTTTTTAAGTTTCCATATGTACCCACCTGAATATGTCTGGCTATTATTCAGGGTGGCTAGCGTTAATCTTTTGCATTCCCTGTGCTCACATGGACGTTGTAACCAGTTGACCGCTCTTGATCATACCTACTCGGACATTGACTATTAACTTGCTGCTCTTTGATTCTCTTTCTTCAAAACATTGACGTTTTATAGCGACACAGGATATAGGTGCCGCCGGGGGGCGGTGGTGGTCGCTGGGCAGGAAGGACATCAAGAGAGGTAGAAATGGATCATCGCAAGGTGCAGCGGGGAGTGGCTTTCTCTTTGGCGTTCTACACAGAGGAGAGAGGACGTCTTTAACAAGAGCACCAGCGAGCGAGCGAGCGAGCGAGGAACCGACTCAGCTACAAAACGAGTTATTCCAGAAATACATGCGGTATTGTGTTTGATTAATGCGCCGGATAAGCTCAGTTACACAACGGGTTATCCTAGAAATATCTGCGGTAGCTTAGCGTTTGGTTCATGTGCCAGAGACACTGTGAAGGAATCAACAGGCGAGCATCGTCGAAGAGCAGGTGGTAGACATTAGCCACCTTACGTGAGCTGCTTATAGGCGTCATAGCAGGAGGGTGCAACACGACCCACCATTTAGCTGTGTTTAGGCGAGCACCACAGTTTAGCACGCGCGCCGTCCCACCACTTCAGCCCAGCAGAGGACGCCACTACACTGCATGCTCCTCCAGCCTCTCCAAGCCGTTGCCCAGCATCACCTGTCCCAGCGTCTACTCCGCCCAGCTGGCTGTTATCGCGGGATCCCCGTCTGCCATCTTAGCATCCGGACTAGTCGTGCTAAGATTGGGCCCGTCCTCTTGGATAAGTATCGGAGGTGCTCTGAGTGTTGAAACGTGTTCGGTAGACAGTCTACGGTGGGGAGCAGGCTCTGTAAACTAAACAACCACTGAATGGGAGCACTGTGTGTGTCTGTTACTGAGTCTGTGTCTTAACCCTTTTCTACCCGGGTAATGCTCAGTATTATTTAACCCTTTCCCCACCCCTGCCTACAGTTTTTTTTTTTTTTTTTTTATCAAATATTTTTATTATTATTCACATGAAACAAGACAACACATTAAACACAATCACAATACATAGAACTTCACAAGAAAAAACAATAATAATACAGAATAACCATTTATACAGACAAAGAGAAAAGAAAACATAGTTCAACCTTCTAAATTTTAAATCCAACGGGTACTATCCAATAAATGGTCTTTCCCAGTGTTCAGCCCCGATTCCCGGCTGTGTGACCCTATATTAATAAAACGTAGGCCTGGAGCCGTGAAAGTAGTAATTTTGCCTTGTCCTATGTATCAAGAACTCAGACTGTTGTTTAAGTATGGAGTTTATTTCCTTTTTGACTATCTTACGTTGTGTGTTTAGTCGTTCACTATAGTTAGTTTGCAAAGATGCGTATAGATCCGCATATAATGTTTCCAGTCCTTCTAGTTTTTTTGATCGGGATTTACATAAGTTGGAGGAGAAAAGTGTGACATGACCCCTGATAAATCCTTTCAATGCGTTCCATAGGACCCTGGGGTCATCGACCGTGCCAACATTGATCTGCAAGAATTCAGCTAGTTTACTCCCGAACTCGGAGCAGAAATCATCGTTCTTTAATAAGGTTGAGTTAAAACGCCACCTGGGAGCTCTCGTGGAGAGCCTGCCAAAGGTTGCCACAAGGAAAATCCCCTTGTGGTCAGAGAGAGCCAGGGGAACCAATGAGACGTCGAAACTATCAAACAAATTAGGGGATGCGAATGCATAGTCTATTCGAGAGAAGGTTTTGTGTCTGGCAGACAGGTGATACTAATCCTTGAGGGTGGGATTGGATAAGCGCCATAGGTCTGCGAGCCCAGTGTCCTGGGCCCACATCCTGAGGGCCTTAGAGGACCGTTTTTGGTCGCTTGTTTCAGAGGGCCCGGACCTATCCATCTCCGCATCCCAGCACGCATTAAAATCGCCACCCACAATGAGAGCGTATCCAGTAAGTTCCAACATATTCTTCGTGATTGTATTATAGAACGCTGAATCAAATGTGTTAGGGGCATACAATGCTATTATTGCCATCTTCCTATGAGAGAACTCAACTTTTGCTATAGTAATCCTTCCCTCCGTGTCCGACCACACATCCAGGACTTTGATATCAAGGTTACGTCTTGTAACTATGACGACTCCTTTCGTCTTATCATCGGCTGAGGATGAGGAGATAACGTGATATTGTCGATTTGCTAGCCTTGACACATCACCCACCAATAAATGCGTCTCACTAAGGAGAGCAATGTCAATATTTCTTCTCTTCAATAACCAAAGGACACTGGCACGCTTGTGTGGGGCGTTAAGACCTCCTGCGTTCCAAATTAAAATATTCAATTTAGCCATGGTCGAGTTTGTCTAAATGCGTAGAGAACATACCAGTGCAGCCAGGCTGAGTACAGAGGCGCTGATCCAGGCGGGCCCAGACGGTCAATCCCAGGAGTTCAGAGGAGGAACAATTACACACATATAAGACAACAGTACATAAAACACATAAAAATACCACCCCAGTTACAACCCCCCCTCCTTCTACTCTAAACCCTAACCCACCGTCATATTATAAGCCCTCCTATACCCACTCTCCAATCCCCTCCCTATGCCCCATCCACTAAGGATGGTCATCTTCCTATCATTTCCCACTGGAGTCATGGATCCAATAAGACGCTCCCCACTCTGACCCCCCTCTAGATAAACCCCTGATTAAACCCCCACTAGTCCAATAAACACAAATAATAATAAAAATAAAATTCAATAAAGATATCGGTCGAAAACCACCTGAGCCTTGGCCCTAACCTGAGATAACCATAATGGAAAAAATAGCCATTATTATATAATAACTCAACATCACCCCTGCAACCATCTATATCCGAGTCTGCGCATCAACGTCGCAATGTTATAGCACAAATGGATAAAGGAAAATTCAAAACAAAATTAAATTAAAGCATACCAGCAGATAGTCTAAGGCAGGATCGGATCACAGGTAAATTGTGCAAACAGATGTCATTTAAACAACGACAATAATAAGAAAGGGAAAAAAGGGGGTTATGGTCAAAGTGCACACCTGTAACAGCCCCTCTGAACAGGCACAACGGTTGGAATGACATAACCTACGTAAGAATAGAATTAAACACATTAATTAACCCGGGGATGGTAATAAGCAATACCTGACACAACCTGTTATCATATATTGTTTCAATAAAGATATCGTCGAAAACCACCGTGAGCCTTGGCCCTAACATGAGATAACTATAATGGAAAAAATAGCGATTATTATATAATAACTCAACATCAACCCTGCAACCATCTACTTCCAAGTCTGCGCATCAATGTTGCAATGTTATAGCACAAATGGATAAAGGAAAATTCAAAACAAAATTAAATTAAAGCATACCAGCAGATAGTCTAAGGCAGGATCGGATCACAGGTAAATTGTGCAAACAGATGTCATTTAAACAATGATAATAATAAGAAAGGGAAAAAAGTGGGGTTATGGTCAAAGTGCACACCTGTAAGTGCCCCTCTGATCAGGCACAACGGCTGGAATGACATAACCTTTGTAAGAATAGAATTAAACACATTCATTAACCCGGGGATGGTAATAAGCAATACCTGACACAACCTGTTATCATATATTGTTTATATATATATTCAACCGATCTTCTCCTACCGGAGCCCAAAGCTCAAAACAGCCTGGATATAAAAATAAAAGCATACAAGAAGTTAGTATGTATGTACAGCAGTACTCCCAAGGTTCTAAACCTAGTCACCTATTAGCCATGCGATTAAGAATTAATGCACAATTTGCAGATATAACTACCATTAGAGCACAACAAGTACTTGAAACAGACCCTGAAAAAATAAACGATACATTCAAAGAATTCTACTCCAACTTATATAAATCAGAAACGACCTTCGATCAAAACAAAATGGACACATATCTTAATCAAATTATTCTCCCTAAACTTTCAGAGGATGACGCTAAACAGTTAGAAACACCGATCACACTAGATGAACTTAGGGAGGCCATATCTGAAATGCAAAGTGGTAGGGCTCCTGGAAGAGACGGTATCCCACCAGAAATGTACCTCTCTTGTTGCGACATAATTGGACCCTTATTACTAAATATGATTTTATACTCAGTTAAGGAGGGGAACTTCCATAAGAATGACAATATTGCACTCATAACAGTCCTCCTTAAAAAAGACAAAGACCCCACCGAGTGCGGTAGTTATAGACCTTTAAGCCTCCTCGGAACCGATATCAAACTGTACTCTAAGGTATTAGCCATCAGACTACAAAAGCATATGACATCTTTAATTCACCCGGACCAAACTGGCTTCATAAGAGGTCGCTTGATCACCGATAACATAAGACGATTACTACACGTACTAGATGCCAACAAGGAAGACAACACACCTAAGGCGATACTGTCCCTGGATGCAATGAAAGCTTTTGACAGGTTGGAATGGTCGTATCTATGGGCAGTATTAGAAAGGATGGGGTTAGGAAAAGGATTCATTGATATGATTAAAGTATTATACAAAGACCCATCGGCCATGATTACAACAGGTACAATCATCTCCAAAATCTTTCCGGTATCACGCTCAGCCAGACAGGGTTGCCCTCTTAGTCCCGGACTATTCGATCTATCATTAGAGCCTTTAGCACAATATATAAGACAATCCCAATCCATAGAACCAATCATAATCAAGGGCACACAACACAAAATTAGTTTATATGCGGACGACGTAATACTGTTCATGCAAAAACCCCAACACAGCATTGCCTCATCTTCTCAAGCTGATTGAGGACTTTGGAGATCTATCGGGATTTAGGATAAATTGGCCGAAGTCGGCCTTCCTCCCACTTAACGCCCCTGCAAAAAGAAACATAACCCTCCCAAAAGAGATACAGATGGTAAAACAATTTAGATGTTTGGGAGTTGAGATATTCCCCACCATAAGCCAAACGGTGAAGCACAATTACATAAAAATCCAAAACAAAATCAAATACGACCTTGTCAGGTGGTCGAAACTTAAAAACTCATTACAGGCACGTATATCAATAATCAAGATGGACGTCCTACCTAGAATCAACTTCTTCAGCTCAATGCTACCGTTACCCCCTCCAAAGGGTTACTGGAAAGAATTACACTCCTCCACATACAAATTTATTTGGAATAACAAACCACCACGTATAAAAATATCCACCTCACAGAGAAACAAAGCAGACGGAGGTATGGCCACAGAGAAACAAAGCAGACGGAGGTATGGCATTTCCAGATTTCTACCACTACTTTAAGGCGTACACTTTAAGACCACTAACAACATGGTTTGATCCCCAAGCATTAGTATCCTGGAGAAATTTAGAAGAAAATATAGTAGCTCCACATAAGCTGAATGGCATAGTATACACCAAATTACCAATTAAGCAATGCGAACGGAAATTTGGCCCCATAATCACTCATGCGATCCGGATATGGCGCAAAACACAAAAAAAATATTCTACCCTACATAAATGGCATAATCATACTCCCTTATTCAATAACAATGCACTCTGGATAGAAAAACAACCTATAAGATTCCCTAGATGGGAAAAGCAAGGCATACACTCATTAGGAGACGTCTTCAATAAACAGGGTTTTTGTAGTTTCAATGAAATACGCAAAAAATTTAATCTCGCCAAGTCCACATATTACTTTTACGCACAGTTATTGGCATGTTTGAAAGCTCACGGTGTTCCATTAAATATACCAATTGTACACCACAGATACCACAAATTCTTCTATGAAAGAGAGACATCAAGAGGTTTTGTTTCAGATTTGTATCATCAATTACTAACGTCCTCATATGAAACCCTCCACCTAGACTCCGTCTGGAGGAGGGATATACAAGACCTGAAAGTGATTTTGATTGGCAAGAAGCCTGGGCAAATATTCGATTCACATCAAGGAACCCGGACCATCAACAAATCAATCTACTATATTACAGGTGAAGTGTCTTATCTTAGCTTCATTTATCTCTATTTGTAATCGTATAGTTTTCTATATCACCCTTTCCTCTGCATTGGTTTAGGTATTTTCTCAGATGTTCTGTTCAAGTAAGAGAGACTGACGATATGGTCAAAATCAACGGGCGGCGGTTGTTTATTAATAAAACAGCTTAGGAATCAACCAGTACATCGTCAATCTAATTGTCTCTTTCATTCAGTCTAATCGTCTCTTTCATGTGGCTGTTGTCCATGATCTGATCAGCTAGGGCCGATCAGAGCCGTTTCTCCGGTGGTGGTGTTGTCTCAGGTTGTCCATGCGCCAACACCGAGTCATCTCTTAGTGGTTCGCTGGTCTGGTTGTCACGGCAACCTCGCTTTTCGGATCCTTGGAGGTTTGGGAGCGCTTGGTTCTTTCATTACCCTCGGTGGAGTCTGAATCCCCTGCTGCGAGGCGATTTTGTCCGTCATCGGGTCTCAGTCCTCTGGTCATCGCTCTTTCAGTAGCCGTTTGGCGAGTCTCAGGCTCGGTTCTCGAGTTCTGTGTGTCTCTCTCTCCGTCGGTGGAGGTTCAGCGCTCAAGCAAGGAGCGCTCATCTCCAGGTTCCTTCGCTCAGCCGGTGGGTGTGGCGTGTCTCTCCAGGTTCCTTCTGGGTGTGAGTCGGCTCGCTCTCGAGAGATCCTCTCCTTCTCCTCGCTCCCGTCACCGGGTGTGTGTCTCAGCGCTTCCCCAGGTCCCTTCTGGGTGTGCCGTCTCTAGTGGTGCCATCAGCCCTTTTTATCAGAGGGAGAGAGAGAGAGAGGGAGGGGGAGAGAGAAGAGCCCTGCCTGCCTATTCACGTTTCACATTCAGCAGAAGCTTGTCTGCTGGTCTGGTTACAACATGTTACACATTTCTTCTGCTGACACAACCGTTTTTACCATAGAACCTTGCCGGCCTGTTTAATCATTGATTAGTTTAATGCGTGCCATCTCTTCATGCTTCTTGTGACAAATGTTTACCTAGTGTAGATAAGAAACAGACTACTTTGTGTCCTGACAACAAACCCTATATATCCGTCCTTTAATAGAACACCTTATTTACTGATTAAATAATGTGACCAATATTTGTATAGTTTTACCTTCTAATATTTAAGAGTTTTTATTCTTTACTGTGACTAAGTTATTCTAATAGTTTATGCCTACATGTAACCTATGAAATTGCTAAATCTTTTAGTATATCATTGCTTTGCATTGTTTCTTTCAACTAGTGGCAGTTCTCTGTGTAATGGAGATTTCCAAATAGCCTGTGTCACCTTTCTGACCTCTGGTTAGTCAGCAGCTGCCGTGTTGTAACCTGAAGTTCCTTCCTTAGGGTAGGGGTCAGTTTTATGTCTTAAGGTCAGCCATCTGTTTCTGGGGAGTCAACCGCCTCTACCCTAGGGTCTCAGAAATAACTTCACATGGTGTTCTAAATGGCTTTTCTCAGCATTTTGTCTTTCTAATCATTTTCCTTGTACATTTCACTTGCATTTATTCATGTTTTCATTTAGAAATATATGACAATCCACCCTTAGGGGGTTTAATAACCCACTATACAACATTAATTTTCTAAATTAAAACATGTTAAAAATCATAATCATAATTTTTGCTAATATTTTTAAAAATTTCAAAAAAATCCAAAATTTACCCAAATCGAACATACAAAACCCTTTTCCATCTGTACAGTTACAAAATCATCATTTCACTACCTTTTCCTCCTTTCACAGTTATACACATTTATCAGTTATTATTATGACATCCAGTCTAGGTCCGTCTCTCTATGCAAAGAGATGATCGTACCATTCTCAGCTTCTTTTCGTTAAGACTATATTTATCCATTGTACTTAGCTTAAATGTCTATTTTGTGTAATGGACTCTGCAAGAAAAGATTAATACATCACACACTAAAATATTAACACTCTAAACATTTTGAGGGAAATTCAAACAAGCAACATAAATCATTTTTTCTCCTTAAAAAGACCACTGAGGCCTCAATTATCCTCGCTTTCATCCCTGTTAAAACCTCCTAAGGCCTTTACTGCTAACTCGTTTTTGACCGTTTTCTTCTTGTTGTATCTTGTGCTAATCACCGCCTCTTCTTCGTTGTATGCAGGTCTCTGGTACTGCTCCGATTTCCACAGAGGAAACGATTTCCCTCTGTCTTTTTTGCATTTTGGATTATATTTTTACAAACACACAATAGATGGAAACATTTATTTTCGCAGATACATCTTTACTGTTCTGCATTTTGACAATACATTTTTCTCCAATTAATTATCTATGTATTTCACAGCTTCTTACGTTAGCATTCAATCAAATCATCTTTGTCTCATCTCTTTTTGTGCTGTACTGTTTTACTAGATTCCTATCTCAAGATCAACACAACTACCTCCACCCTTGACATTGGAATATCCATTATTTCACTTTCAAATACCTTGTTTCCCGACAGCCCCTCGGTCCGGACAGTCAGCTCCAGACGAGGCCAATCACCAACAGAACCTATGTGCATGGTCAACAAACCACAGTCCTTTAAACACACTCACACACACTCCGCCAGCTTTCAACAAGCCGGTGCAGAGTCTACCATAAGTCAATCATCAAATTCACATGTCTGCACTCTACATGAACACTGTCTCGGCCAATTGGCGACCAAAAACCTACAGAGCTTTCTTATAGACAGAGAAATATGTTCCCCCAACACTTACCATAACCCAAAAAGTGACACAACCCTCCAGATTCTACATCTGGAGTCTTAATGAGCGGAAAACAAACCATGAACCAGCTCCCGTCCATTCTCAGTTTCCAGCTCATTATATCAGACTTCCTACCAGTCCCGCTGTGTCACCACCACCTGCTATCCCTGACCGGCGAGAGAACTCCCCCAGCCAGCCAGTTCCTATAACTATTAGAGTACCAAACAAAAACAAACAAATTAACAAAAAAATTGTGAGTGCCTACATGCTACACACCCATCAAACAGAACTTAACAACATCTAGAGGCATAAATACCCCCGCAAAACTAAGACAGCAAAATTAAAAATCCAAAAAGAAATAAAATAAGTAATGAAATAATAATATTGTTGTTGTTTTTTTTTTTTTTTTTTTTTTTTTTTTTTTTAATTCCTTAATTCAAACTTGACCACCCTTCGATCAAGTATGTAATCACTACTATCAATAGTCCTTTGTTTCTAACCCTGTCTAACATTAAATGTTCCATTGTTCCTGTCTAAAACCAACTGTTTAACCCTTCTCTGACACCGTCTGGTTCAGAGTTCACATGACCACAAGAGCCATTGCGGTGACCATTTTTCTCTCTCTCTCCAATCTGTGCAGCCGGGCCAGGCTGCACAGGTGGGAGATACCAAAAATCGTCCACCATACCATTCTCCCTTACGTTTTCCTCACTGCCACAGCAAGAGTTGATCAGACACACTGTAGCAGAAAGGAAAACCCATGATTTGTCTATTAATTAACTGTTAGTACGATTGGCTCATGCATCTGTCAGTCATTTCATCTCTCCCTGTTAGTTGCACATCCATCTTAGTCGCTTCCACTCATAATCTAATGTACCAACGCTTCTATATATTTTTTATTCTATTTTTATTCCAATCAGTCCTTCTTCCCATTTTAACTTATTAATAACTCTATTTTCCCGAGCACCCAAAAGGCTTTGTTTGTGCATTTCCGCTTTGCTCTTAATTAACCTATGACCTATGCAGACACCCCCTCTGACAATGTCCCAACTCTCCACATTCCCAGCAACCCTGTTTGGACTCTCGCTTCTTACTGGACGTTCGCTGAGTCAGCCACCCTTTGTAACATGACCGAGCGAAATGGCCAACCTCCCCACAATTCCAGCACACAGCCGACGCCGGCCATCCCAGGGGTTCCAGTTTACCCAGTTTACCACGACTCCCACAGTCTCTCGGCTGGCCTCCCACCGTCCCCGCCAGGTCAACCCCTCTCCCGTCCTCTGGGCGCATGTCCTGTTGCCTGGAGGAGAGAGGGGCATACCTGTCCTTTTCTGCTGCCTCTTCTCGGGCCTTCTCTTGTTGGGAGGGGCCTGGAAACTCACCCCTCCTGCGGTTCTGTTCACCCTGTCGCGGCCCAGTTCCCTGTCCGGGCAACGGAGCACAGGGCACTCTTTGATCCCGGCGGCCTAGGTCAGACGCCCGAAGCATGATCTCAACAGCTGTCGCTTCTAGTAGCACAGTCTTTCTCGCCAGTTCTCATCCCAGTCTCTGAGTCTCGTGTGCGGCTTGACCGATCTCCAGCTGTGTCTTCATCAGATCCCGATGAACTGCCTCGTGTTGTTCGAACGCTGTCACAAACGCTCTCTGTTGTCTATAGTATGCTGCCTCTTCCCCCATCTCAGCACTGGCGGTTTGACGTCCCATCGTTGGGCTCCGCCTCCCATCTTGGCTTTGGTGCTGAGGGCAGGGTGGATGTGGGAAACGGGTGGGCTGTAGAAACTGTTCGTGTATTCCATACCTGCTGTCGGTCTCAGTTCCAGCCATCCGGCCAGAGTGGACTTCGTGGGACTGCTGTAACCTCAGTCTCTTTTTCTGCCCCTTGGTTAAACCGCCGTCGCCTGCAATGGACACTCCAGCTTGAATCGGTTCTGGTTGGAGTATCACCGTTGTCACTGGTTCACTCCCCTGTATCGGAATCAAAGTCAACATTCCAAGTCCTTCTGTCGTACTGGTCACATGAGAGAAGTCCATATTCAAATCAACCAGATCATCACTGGTATAGTCTATCTGGGAAATGTCTGCAGAGGCTCTCGGCCTACTCCCCCCAATGGCCTGATCACTATTTTCCATATTGTTGTCGCTGTTATTCTATTGTTTTTGCATCTAACACTTCAGTCGTTCCTATTAATTTTCCACTAAGGTGAACTTCCTATGTTACTGTCATTCATTCCACTTTCAACACACTCTTGTAATCACTGTTTGAAAAAACAAGTTTCTCTGTCTTCCACTACTTCTACTTACTTGAGTTAAAACACTCACACTGTCAAATTTTTACTGTGCAGACAAGGATTGATAACTGGCTTATCATTCATACTTATACCAAGGCGCATTAAAGCCGTTTTCCCTAGATGGTTATGGAAGTCGTTAGAGCTCCTGTCCGGCCGAGCACCTGTACAGAAATAAAGCAGAAACATCCAGACTTAATACAGTGGCATTTCCCTTATTATTTCCACTCTTCGTTATGCATTGGAAATGTCGGGCAACACTATACTAATATATTTAAAGAGACACAGTGTGATTTGTTTGAAAAAATACGATACAGCTTATCTTGTTTTTTGTCCGTTCCTTCAACAGGAACACTGGAGGTTTCCAATCCCCTGTGTGCTCTCTCCACCTGATTTCCTGGGAAATATAATCATTAATCCCCTTCCTATCCATTGTCTAATAATCCTTTGTAAACCTGGTCCTTCATCTGATTCTAATCTCTCTTTGCTTGATGAATCTGTTCATCCTAACCTTATTTCTTACTTTTAAATGTCCGATTAGCGTATTGACTAAATGTATTATTCCGATTAGCGTATCGACTAAATGTATTATTCGCTTTCGCTTCACTTCTCATACTACATCCATTTCATTCATCCTTACACACAACCATTACCCCCCACAACACTTAATAAAAATTAATCAGTGTTGCTACTGCTACCAACCACCTAATCAGGGAAAACAATAAACTTCTAGCAACTTAGATCACTAAAACCCTGACCGACACATAGCACAGCTGGCCACGTTAATAAATGCACGGACACCCGCACTATGCCACCGCAATATCCTTCGATCCTCGAATACACAAAGAACCGTCATCCTACAGTCCAAGCGTTTCCTCCAGTCGCGAATCCGAACGAAAACACCCCAAGCTTTACCACACCAAGAATATCACAATCATCCTACCACCACCTGCACCTAGACAAGCCAACGCCATCCGGTACCTACTTCACATACATAATATCAACGCAGTACAAATAAACCTACAACCAAATGCCCAACAACACGCCGCAATCTAGGGATGGCGAAATACAAAGGAGAGACAGAGGGGGGGCGAAGGGAAAAGAAAAAAGGAGGGAGGGATATAGGGATACAGGGACTAAGGGAGGAAGGGGGGGGGGCCACACAATGCAACATTAACTATTACCAAAACCGTCTAAATCAACTTAACTTTAATCAGACTAAAAGAGTCCGCATGGAGAGACATAGAGGGAGGGGGGGAGGGCTCCAAAATACCCATGAATATCCTATTTACCCTTACACAAATATTTTAGCAAGTAACACTATTCTTACATAACCAATCTTAATATAACCAATACTCCACGCCCATGATGAATTGAAAATGGGGGACCCTGATGTAAACAGACGAAAGTCTTTCTCTGGTCTGCATCCCTTAACAATGTGTGTATTGAGCTGCACCGCATCGTACCCATTCTACAATTCGTTTAATAAAAATTTTCAATCAATCAATCAATCAGGCAATCCATCCTAAACAAAACTCCCTTTGTGCACCTGTCATCCCACAAAGTCAAACAGGAGACAGGGATGGAGCGGAGGGGGCGGGGGGGGGGAGGGAGGGAGGGAGGGAAGGAGGGAGAGAGGGAGGGAGGGAGGGGGAGAGAGAGGAGGAGGGAGGGAGGGGAGTGTGAACGAGGGAGGAAGAGACAGGAAAAAAAAAGGGGGGGGGGGTTCACGCCAATCCCACCAGCGCCATTACACCTGGCCCATAACAAATACAGACCTATAATCAAACCAGTAAACACACCCATCATCAACAACAGAAAAAACCGAACATAAAGATTTACAAATCCCACAAACGGTCGCTACTCAAAACCTATTATAATAATAATAATAATAATGGATTGGATTTATATAGCGCTCTTCTCTGGACTCAGAGCACTTCACAGAGTCCATTATTCGTTCATACACAGTCATACCGTGGTGGTAAGCTACAATTGCAGCCAGAGCTGCCCTGAGGCAGACTCACGGAAGCGTGGCGAATAATCATCGCCTACGGCCCCTCCGACCACCACCAACCATTCATTCACATGCATACACATTCATCGAGGCAAGTAGGTTAAGTGTCTTGCCCAAGGACACAACGGCAATGGGATGTACATGGGCTTGAGCGGGATTCGAACCACCAACCCTTCGATCATTGGACGCCCCGCTCTACCCCTGAGCCATAGCCGCCCCATAACCACCACTGTTCTCTATTGCTTACTGCACCTCGTTCCACCTGTAAAGGTGAAACTATAAAGAGGCAACAGCGCCTCCGCTGGAACGTCTCGTCCATCACCAACGCACTACAGCACTCACCACTTCCTGTAGGAGGCGCCCACGCCTCCCCCGCAAGTGCGTCATTACGTAAACCACCCAAGACGTCAACCTGACGTTTCCACCTCAAACCACAAAACTACAATTCCAGAATCCCCTACACCGGAAGCCCCTGTCCTCCGCCCCTCTAAGATCCCGCGCTAGCAAAGAGTAGCAACACGCGAGATTCCCCGAGAGTCCAACCATGCTATATGTTAGCACAGGTAGCTTAGCATCTTAGCTTCGTTAGCTCAGTGCCGCTAGCACCAGCTTAGCTTAGCATCCAACATCACTCTCCTAAAATGGCCCAGTCTCCTGTTGATCCGAGCGGCACAACACATCGCAACGTTACACAACCCCTGCTTTACCCCGTAACACAACTTTAATCCTATTTAGCCCCGTTCACAGAACATATATTTTTATCCTTATTCCAGCCCGCTCGCCCGATTGCCCCGGCCGGCTCCGTATTTTAAATCTAACGCTCCCGATCCAGCCCCGTATTTCAAATCTAACGCACCCCAAGCTCCGACGCTTCCAGTGACGTCATTAGCTCCAAAATCCCAGTTTCTTTGATCTTTACTACATTACTTTTAGACTTCCAGACCACCGTTATGAAAAATTTCAACGAACATGTCATTCATTCAATTCACTCGACAACGCAACACAGCGACCACACGCTAGTCCCGTCGCGCTCAGCTAATGCTGGCAGGACAGGGTGTGGTTTCTCCCCGCTGCAGCCTTGGCCACCTGGTTCATAATAATACAAAAAAATATCTTGGCATTCACTCAGAGCTCCTAACATTCATCCATTTAAACACTATACTTAGCAAAACAATGTCTCATTCATAAGCATACCATTCATTTCTGCACACATTCCTTCCAAACGCATTTCCTTGCTTTTTCACACAATATCCTCCTATGTTCTAATCCCCTGTGCAATATCTACTTCCAAAGTGCTTCATATATCTACTGAGTCCGACTTGCTATACCCCTGAGAAACCCACTCCATTCATGTATTGTAGCCCGTGAAAGTTTCAGCAGCGCCCTATGTTGGCTTGTATCGGAGTTGTTATATGGCCAAATCGTGTGTTCGACCGCACTCCCCGCCACCCGTAGAGCCCCTTGCATTCATCCACGCGGCTGATGTTCATCAGATATCGACCTTAGCCAATCTGAGCCTAAATGACGTCGGACTGAAGTGGTAATTCGCTTATTGGAACGTCTTCCAAAGTCCATTACTCGTCGCACCGATTCTAAGTGTGGTTTCTACAGCATTCTAGCCCGACCCTAACATCTCCCTGTTCTCTGTTTCTCTTCGCGTAACCAGGCTACCCTGAACTTCACCACGGTTCTCTATTCTACTCTACACTCCGTTTTCTGTTCTCTTCGTGGAACCAGGCTACCCCTGTGCTACACCACGGTTTTTAAACTCTTTACCTTACCCTCTAATGAACCACTCCGTCACTCACAGTCCCACTTCCCGCTATCTGTGACTAATCTCCATTCTACTGCTCCTACGCCGGTCCCCTCAAATATTTTACCTAATCCCTAGCCTATCCCCTAAGCTGATATAACTAAATACAGACATCTTTTTCCTCTCCTCACTTGGCCTTGTACCAACTATAGGCATCCTAACTGAACATCCCTATACGCTTCCTAAGTGCAACGCCGTGTGTGGCTGAGACCAGAGCCAGGTTGTGAAACCTGGACCCCGGTACTCCTCCAACACCAACATTATCCTGGTCCATTTACAACTCATTCCTACCTAATGCAATAGCAACCCCAAAATGCGAGACTGCTTCGACCATTTACCATTTTAAACACATAGTACTACTTACCTATCCCACTGGCCTCGGTCGAAATGGTGACGATCTCAGTCCTCAGTCGTAGAGAGCATCGATGAGGGGAGAGACCTCTCTGTGTCCTTGAGAAGTGGCTGCTGTCGTTTTCAACCGGTACTGGCCGAATGCAGGACGGGTCACGGACCAATTGAAGTGTCTTATCTTAGCTTCATTTATCTCTATTTGTAATCGTATAGTTTTCTATATCACCCTTTCCTCTGCATTGGTTTAGGTATTTTCTCAGATGTTCGGTTCAAGTAAGAGGAGACTGACGATATGGTCAAAATCAACGGGCGGCGGTTGTTTATTAATAAAACAGCTTAGGAATCAACCAGTACATCGTCAATCTAATTGTCTCTTTCATTCAGTCTAATCGTCTCTTTCATGTGGCTGTTGTCCATGATCTGATCAGCTAGGGCCGATCAGAGCCGTTTCTCCGGTGGTGGTGTTGTCTCAGGTTGTCCATGGCCAACACCGAGTCCTCTCTTAGTGGTTCGCTGGTCTGGTTGTCACGGCAACCTCGCTTTCGGATCCTTGGAGGTTTGGGAGCGCTTGGTTCTTTCATCTACCCTCGGTGGAGTCTGAATCCCCTGCTGCGAGGCGATTTCGTCCGTCATCGGGTCTCAGTCCCTCTGTGTCATCGGCTCTTCAGTAGCCGGTTTGGCGAGTCTCAGGCTCGGTTCTCGAGTTCTGTGTGTCTCTCTCTCCGTCGGTGGAGGTTCAGCGCTCAAGCAAGGAGCGCTCATCTCCAGGTTCCTTCGCTCAGCCGGTGGGTGTGGCGTGTCTCTCCAGGTTCCTTCTGGGTGTGAGTCGGCTCGCTCTCGAGAGATCCTCTCCTGTCTCCTCGCTCCCGTCACCGGGTGTGTGTCTCAGCGCTTCCCCAGGTCCCTTCTGGGTGTGCCGTCTCTAGTGTGTCGCCATCAGCCCTTTTTATCAGAGGAAGAGAGAGAGAGAGAGAGAGAGAGAGAGGGGGGAGAGAGAGAAAGAGCCCTGCCTGCCTATTCACGTTTCACATTCCAGCAGAAGCTTGTCTGCTGGTCTGGTTACAACATGTTACACAATTTCTTCTGCTGACACAACCGTTTTTACCATAGAACCTTGCCGGCCTGTTTAATCATTGATTAGTTTAATGCGTGCCATCTCTTCATGCTTCTTGTGACAAAATGTTTACCTAGTGTAGATAAGAAACAGACTACTTTGTGTCCTGACAACAAACCCTATATATCCGTCCTTTAATAGAACACCTTATTTACTGATTAAATAATGTGACCAATATTTGTATAGTTTTACCTTCTAATATTTAAGAGTTTTTATTCTTTACTGTGACTAAGTTATTCTAATAGTTTATGCCTACATGTAACCTATGAAATTGCTAAATCTTTTAGTATATCATTGCTTTGCATTGTTTCTTTCAACTAGTGGCAGTTCTCTGTGTAATGGGAGATTTCCAAATAGCCTGTGTCACCTTTCTGACCTCTGGGTTAGTCAGCAGCTGCCGTGTTGTAACCTGAAGTTCCTTCCTTAGGGTAGGGGTCAGTTTTATTGTCTTAAGGTCAGCCATCTGTTTCTGGGGAGTCAACCGCCTCTACCCTAGGGTCTCAGAAATAACTTCACATGGTGTTCTAAATGGCTTTTCTCAGCATTTTGTCTTTCTAATCATTTTCCTTGTACATTTCACTTGCATTTATTCATGTTTTCATTTAGAAATATACGACACAGGACATACTTGACTCCTATAAGACTGAAAAAAATGGGTCTTATACAAGACTCCAAATGCTCCTTATGTACAAATGGGGACGAGGGGACATTTATGCACATGTACTGGGACTGCCCACCAGTTAAGATATTCTGGAAAGAGGTGACCCAGCAACTATCAAATCTCTTAACTTGGAATATACCTGTACACCCCTCTGTACTACTGCTGAATGATGTTTTTGAGTGTGCAGTACATCCACAGCTAAAGAGATTGGTTTTATCGGGTATTACAGTGGCTAAAAAGCTGATAGCATCACGATGGTTCCAACCGGAAAAAATTTGCCGAAAGGTCTGGATATTACATATCTCGATGTGATCTATCAAGAAATATCTACAGCAAGAATTTTGGGTCTCAATGAATCCAAAATGACATTGTGGTTAGAAGTGGTGGAGAAAATAAAAGCTAGCATATAATGGTAATGTCTGGTTAGGAGCAAGGGAAAATGGATGGATTATCCAATGGGGGGTCCGGAAGGGGGGGGTACGAGCTGGAGCATATGTGTGTAGGTTTTTAGATAACAGGTATTAAAGGTATATCCTATATAAGACAATTAACTAAAATGTGATTTCATTGGATGTGCACTGACAACTAATGCTTGTATATCTTATCGTGTGTTGTCATGTTTGTTTATGTGTTTGTTTAAAAAATAATAAAAAAAAATAAAATACAAAAAAAAATAAGTTAGTTAAGGACCCGATCACCGTTGAATTGTGCGAACCGATGACACTTAAACAGCAACAACAACCAAAGTGCGTAAATATTAACGGGTCTCGAATGTCTCAGCGCAGACGTTAGACGCAGCCCGCTAGCTAGCCCGAGGCTAGCGCGTAAGCTAGTGATGAATCCGGATAGCACGTTAGAGTCTGTTATGTACATTGTTCAGCTAGCTTGTTAGCTTCCAAAGAGGCGATACACAAGTACGACCATGAGGTCAGCATTAGCAAGTAACAGAAGTCATTGGGAAGCCCCGCTAGTTGGATGGGCAGTGGACAGTTAGCATGTCTAGGCATGACAGCATGAATAGTCGGCCCTATCAATGTATTCAGGCCCACATCGCCAAGTCACTCACCCGTCATAGATATCAAGCTACAGTCTCGGCTATCCCCTCGAGATATTCCTTTGCTTTAGCCAACGACCAAAATGAACGCCGACCATCGACCTTATCCAACACAGATAATTTCGCGGGAGCGAATAGCGTGGGCCTCAGGCCTAGTTTCCATAGCTTGGACAGGACCACTTTGTATTCGCCTCTCTGTGCTTGAACCTCCGGCGTAAAGTCTTCGAAAATGGCCATTTTGTGATCGCCAAGCCTTAGATTACCCCTTCTGGCACGAGCCAACCGCATGATGAGTTCTCTCTGCTGTAGCCTGTTCAGCTTGACAATGATGGGCCTCGGTTCCTTGTTCACTCCAGGAGTGGTCCTGCCCGCTCTGTAGGCCGATTCACATACGGGAGGGGAGGGGAGGACATCATTCCCCAGTATTTCTTGCAGCAATTCCGGCATGGTCTCAGAGAGACGGCCTTCCCCGCTGCCCTCCGGTACTCCAACAATCCTGATGTTGTAGCGTCTCTCCCGGGACTGTATTTCCACAATTACCAACTGTAGTTTGGCAACTTCGGCCTGCCTAGCCAGCAGGGAGAGCTCCAGATCCGCCATCTTCTCGCCCTGTAATGAGGCCTCCGTCGTTAGCGCAGCTAGTTCGATAGCATTAGCCGAGGAGACAGCGTGCAGCGACTCCATCTTGTCTATCAACGGGACGACCGCCAACCTTATTTCCTCTGATATCTCTCGATGAAGGTTATCACAAAAATCCGCCAGCACTTTTCTTTGTGTTTCAGCGAAGCGTGTCTCAGATTCTGCATGGAGCTTGGTCATGACCGAGAGCACAGCTTCGCTTATCTCCCCGACACCGGGCGATGGTGCGGCCAGGCCCGGTGGTAGTTTGCTGGCTTGAGCGCTCATGGATCTGGTTTCCACCACCGACATCGCAGAAAGTCGAACAAATTTACGACAGTAGTTGAAACTCGACGACTTAACAAGCAGACAAAAAACAAATAAAAATTAAATAAAGACTAATGGGGAAAAACGTATATTCCGCACGGTAGAAGGGAGCTCACGTGAAACACGTCTACTCCATAATCGCCTAGCTCCGCCGCCTACAGTTTATTGTTAAAGGTTTCTACAGGTCATTAAGGAAGGGTACTGCTTTGGGGAGCGAAAACATTATTCATCTGCCATCAGGTGTGGGAGGGCTCAGGAAATATTGGGGGAAGTGGGGGTGTGTGGGGATTCTACTGCTGATCGCCCTGGAAGGCAAGAAGGTCCAGAGTACCATCCCTAGGTAAGTGAATCCTAGGCCCCATCCGCTCCTGCTGCTCGACATTCCTGGCCTACAGTCGGGGGTCCAGCTAGACTCAGCTCTGCTGCATCCCGCTACCAGGTGGCCGTGTACAACCACTCCCATAATGCAGGGATAATCCACCCTGCTACACATAGATTGCGACTCCCCTGCATTTCTCTAACAATGGTTTGATCTACTGCCTCACAAGTCCCACCCACAACAGTCCTGATCATGCAGCCAGGTGCTGTTGGCTGAGTGCGTGTGTATAAAGACGGTCTGTCATTGGTGGTGGCAGGCAGACCTTTTATGTAAGTTACAATGCTCAATACAATAAAACACATTTATAATCATCACCGTCTCTTAATTTTTGCTGCTTTGAATTACAGGTCACAGTCTTTATGTTAGCTAGCTGTTAGCTAACGGTGTTGTCAAGATCCACAGTCCTCAGGCCCCCTCCTCGCTCTCTGTCTCCGATGATCCTCTCTCTCTCTCTCTCTCTCTCTCTCTCTCTCTCTCTCTCTCTCTCTCTCTCTCTCTCTCTCTCTCTCTCTCTCTCTCGAATTTTCTTGATGCTCCCAGTTACCGTAGCTGGTGGTGAAAGATCATTTAGTAAGTTGAAACTTATCAAGAACTATTTAAGATCTACCATGTTGCAAGAGAGGTTGAACAGCCTTGCAATGTTATCGATTGAAAGCAAGCTGGCTCTATCACTTGATTTCAAAGAGCTCATAAAAGATTTTGCCACCAAGAAGGTCCGGCGATTGGCGTTTGGGATTTAGGGATACAAATCCAGTCTATGACAGGATTGTGGGATGTTTCCCTATAGTAAGCTGACAGGCTACAGCCCACATTGTGAACAATTACTATCTGATGCATAGTTCTCTAGCACTACATTTTTCATTGTTTGCTGTAAGTGTGTTCATGTCCTGAGAGTTTATTGTTTTATAATTGTGTTCAAATCTTCAGTTAATTTATACTTTTGTCCTTGTGTTGTTCAAATCTTAATTGAATAAGTCAAAGAATGTTGAGATTTTTTGTTTGTTCATTCCTGTATTGGGTGTCATTTTCAATTAAATAGACAGAAGATAAAGTTGATAGTCAGTGCATGTTGATTTCTTGCAGTCCATTACAGTTCATTAACTTCAACAGGGTTTTCAAGGTTGGGTATCATTGTGTCATTTAGGGGGTGGGCGCAAGGTCATGACCCCACCAGTATCCAAGAATCCTGAATTGTCCAATAGCTCAACACTTGTCACTTGCGCCTCCTTGAATTACTTGCACGTGTAACAGGTAGGGCTTTAGCACTCTGCTGAGAAAGGCAGCAACCCGGCCCCTACAGCAAAAAAGCTAGTAAGATAAGATAAGATATTCCTTTATTGATCCCCTTGGGGAAATTCAGGCATCATAGCAGCATGGGGGAAGGGGGGGGGGGTACAGGTAGTAAAAACAACACAAGCAGTGTAAACAAATAGGTCAATATAATTTACTATCTAACTAACTGAAAAATATATTCACAGTATTCACAGTGTCACATAAGGTGCAGTATGCATAAGGTAGTGTTATAATTTACTATCTACTTGTAGCACCCTGAATATTCGACTATTATTCAGAAGTGCTGACTTGCCTTTTATCTCCCCTTTGTGCACAAAGACATATTAGCTAGTTTCCATTGGTATTCTCCTGAACAATGACGCGGGTTTCTCCTTCTCTCACCGGCTGGAATATGGATTATAAACATTAAACTGAATCATATTCAATTCACCCAGTTCTTCCTGTGGGGCTAGTTGGCGGTACCAGCAGGGGGCGGCGGTGGCAGGCGGAGCGCACAAGAGAGGGATGGAGGAGAAGCAAGTCAACTGAAACGGAAGTGGAGAGAACCAGCCTCTTCGACGTTGGACTTGGACCTGAATGGTTGTGTCGTTGGAAGAGCCCCGTAGTGGACCACGCGGGTGAACGTATTGAACTTGAATATATTACTGGGTTATACTAGAAATATAAGCGTAGTAGCGTGTTGAATATCCCCACTGAATAACCCTAGTGATACAACGAGTTATCCTAGAAGAAAGCGGTATAGCCAAGTTGGCTTATGTTAACGTTATCCCCTCCAGCGAGGTAGCCGGCAAGCGTTGCCTGAAGAGAACTGGTGGTTAGAGGCACCGTGCGTTGTTGCATGTTTTGGCTAGCAGGAGGGCTGTCTAGGACCCACAGAGTAGCTTCAGTTAAGGTAGCCTCCAGATTATTAAAGCGTGTCAACCCAGCACCGGCAGCCAGCAGCCTGTCAGCGTCGGCAGTCTACATCTTCTCAGCACCGGCGGTCGGCAGCCTAGCACGGGAGTTCGTCCCGTCCAGCAGAGGTCACCATCACCCAGCACGCGCCTCCAGCCCCGCTACTGCCCCCTCTGCCTAACACAGCTTGCTAGCTCCTGGGACGGGAGCGTTCGACGCCATCTTACCACCCGGACGAGTGGTGGTGCGGCGAGGCCGCCATTTTGGTTGAGTACACTGGCGCTTCAGTGCTCAAGATCCTATTGCACAGTACACAGTGTGGCACGGCCTACGGCGAAGCTAATGTTGCTAACTACAGTTCATAGGGGTACCCCATAAACATTACATGCCGGCATTAGTATAGGACTTTTGTTTGGTAAAGTGGGCCCACCTTTTTCATTTTCTTTGAGTGTGATAACGTGTTTGTTCTTTGATATTACTTTCCCATCTACTTAACCATTTCCCTCTTGGAGGTAACCGACATGTCATTATATAAGTAAAGCCTTAGAGAGGTATTATCACTACTATATAAGTAAAGCCTGAGAGAGGTATTATCCCTGGTACTAACCCAGACGTGGGTGATGAGTCAAGCACATTGAAGTCTATTATATTTGGGTCGGCAATACCTGTTTCTATACGGTGTGGGTGTATTTTACAAGTGTTACAAGAGATGGAATTACAACTGAAGTAAACATAGAACCACCCTTTACTATTGACTATTTGTAGCTGAACAGTACAAATAACAGTAAAGAATGTAGATGGGAGTCTTGTGTGCGTGTCCATTCCTGAGTCTATTATTAACCCTTTTGGTGTGGGTAACGTTAACGCATTTAACCCCTTCCTACCCAACTTCCCCCTTTCCACTATTAAGGTTTCTAATGTCACCGAGGGAGGGTACTGCTTGCGGGAGGAACTAAGTTATTTATTTTTAATTCAGTCACTAGGTGTGGGAGGGTTAACGGAGGTATTGGGGGAAGTGAGAGCGAGTTGGGGAGTACTGCTGACCGCCCCGGAAAGGCGAGGAAGACCAGAGTACCAGACCAGGTTGGTAAATCCCGGGCCCCATCCACTCCCACTGCCGGCCTCCAGTTTGACGCTCCAGGCCCAAAGACGAAGGTGTCCACCCTGCTACATACTGAAATAGACATTATTCACAGTATCACAGTATCCACTGAAATATACATTATTCACAGTATCACAATATCCACTTAAGGTGCAGTATGCCTAAGGTAGTGTTATTGTCCTCCTTGGGTTCCTATTAGTCCTAGGTCAATGTCTGGCAGCAGTCGCTGCCCCCTGTTGTGGAGCCTGGAGGCCGCTAGTCGCTGCCCACTGTTGTGGAGCCTGATGGCCGCTGGTATGAAGGACTGTCCGAGGCGGTTAGTTGAGTGTCGGGGGGGTATGAGTCTGTGGCTGAACGTGCTTCTTATCTTGACTAGCTTGTCGTAGAGGGGGTGGTAGGGGTTCTCCATGATGGCAGCCAGCTTCCTTCTCATCCCCCTCTCTGCCATCACCTCTAGTCTAGGTAGCTGGATTTGCACCACGGAGCTAGCCTTCCTCACCAGCTTGTTGAGCTTGTTGGTGTCCCTTGAGTTGATGTAGCCTCCCCAGCATGCCACAGCATAGAAGAGGACACTGGCCACTACAGACTGGTAAAATGACCATTTTTATCTATTGCACACGTTGAAGGACCTGAGTCTCCTCAGGAAGAACAGCCTGCTCTGTCCCTTCCTGTAGAGGGCCTCTGTGTTATCCGACCAGTCCAGTTTATTGTTCAGGTGTACCCCAAGGAACTTATATGAGTCCACCACCTCCACCTCCACCCCTCGGATGGTGATGGGAATCGGGGGGGCCTCTTCTTGCCCATCCGGAAGTCCACCACCAGCTCCTTGGTCTTACTGGTGTTGAGTTGGAGGTGGTTGCTGTCGCTCCACCCCACAAAGCTCTCCACCAGGGCTCTGTACTCCTCCTCATCATCGTCGGTGATGTAGCTTACGATGGAGGAGTCGTCTGAGAACTTCTGCAGGTGGCACCCGCTTGAGTTGCGGCAGAAGTCTGAGGTATAGATGGTGAAGAGGAAAGGTGACAGCACAGTTCCTTGGGGGGCGCCGGTGTTGCTCACCAGTACGTCAGACTGACTGTCCTTTAGTCTGACGTACTGCGGTCTCTCAGTGAGGTAGTCCTTAATCCAGGCCACCAAGCCGTGCTCCAGCTGCATCGCAGAGAGCTTCTCCGCTAGCAGTGGCGGCTGGATGGTGTTGAAGGCGCTGGAGAAATCAAAGAACATAATCCTCACTGAGCTGCGCGGCTTCTCCAGGTGCGTGTACGCTCTATGGAGCATGTAGATGATGGCGTCCTCCACCCCAATGTTTGCTCCGCCTGCAACAGTTCAAAATCAAAATCTGCTTCGTAAAAGGTTTACTCAGTTTGAGTAAAATGTACTCAGTTTGAGTCAAATTTACTCTGCAAAATGTACTGTGTATATCGAAGCAGGGAGTGATTGTATACTACAGAGCACATCAAAATGTAAGTGTCTGTCAACCTAATAGTGTGCTTGAGTAGACTTTGTGTGGGAGATGGGATTATAGAGAGACAGGACAAGTAACAGCTTTTGTATGTTGAGTATCAGAAAACATTGTCACAAGAATAGGGGAAAATATGCCTAGCCTAGTGCGACTCAAGGTTCTTTGGTAGACTATTGCATTGGTTCATTCATTGAAGATGAACGCAATGCGACATCCTTTACTAGGCTCACCCACAAACAGTTCAGGTGCTGAACTGCTGATCCGAATGTATAGGTAAAAACCATATTATGCGTTTTCATCAATAAATAAATGGCCAAAAACGCGCGCTCGCAAGGATTAGGGGCCCACAAGTAAATTCTTTCATGGGGCCCAGAATCGACAGCTACGCCCCTGGGTATAGGCATTGGAGTTCAGAATTCCCTAGCCCCTGACCCTTGCCACTACACACCTAACCATAACCCAACCCTAAACATAACCCTAAAATGGCCTATTTTAAAGTGAGGATCATCTGACATTTTTTTAATGTTGTCCTGGTCTGAGCTCCTGTTCTCTAGCTCTCTCTACAGAGAGGTGCACCAGTGAGACACTTTGAGACCATCTGAGTCACATAAAAGCCTCTTCTTCTAAGGGGTCATTGGGTCTGCCCAGGCCTCATCTTCGGCTTTATATAATGAATATGTCTTAGTGCTGAGTGGTGACAGTGAGGCTTGATTTGGACACTTGTTTGAAGACCCTCAGTGTGTGAATGAGGTTTAGTGTGTGGAGCTGCAGGGCACACCTGCGCCTTTTGCATTCTCTCCATTTCCTGACAGCCAGTGATGATTTCTGCCCAGAGGGAATGAGGGGCGAGGAGATGTTTACTAACTTTACTAACCTCCCCTGCAGGGTGCAAACCATGGGGGAGCTGGGGGAGCCATGGCTCCCCTATATGAGACATCAGCCCCCCTGAAAACATGATTTGTGAATTTTTGGGGGGTCTCTAAAATACTGACAATAAATGCTATTTTTGCCATGCATTTCAAATTTTTCTGTAATTTTCTGTATTGTCATCATCGTGTATAATAATAAAATTAGGCTATTTTGATGTATGATTAATGATTTGCGCAATAATTCACCGTAATAGACAAGAGCATAAATCTATGGGGTTGCGGCTACTCGTAATATATGGCAACATGCATGCTATTCTTGCGTTTACCATTCGGAGCGTGGTGGCGCTGCAGCCTGCAGGCACAAATCAAAAAAAAATACAGGTATTCAGGATAACGTCGAAAGTTAAACGAAATATCAAAGAAGTAAGCCTTCTAATTCTAACCAATTTTGGTTTTACAAAGAAGGCGAAGCAGCCTGCTGCGGGGACTATACTAATGTGACATGCAGATTTTGAGAATTGGGCAGATCTTCACCATCAGGTGGGTGGCGATAATGTTGCATTTGCCTACTATAATAATGTTAGACTCGATGTGCTTATCGTGGACTTGTTGTTCGGTATTGGTTCATCCGTGTGTTTATGTGTAAATAGGACTGTTGTGTGTGAATTTGAGTGTTGGATCAGAGGGGTTAATCTGAGCATGTGTATTTCAATATGTGCGTCTTCATCATGCATGCAGACACCTGTGTGGTGTGGACTATGTGTGGTTCTGTAACATTACTCATACCTATAGCCTATGGGCTTGCATCCACCTACCGCATATTTTCAGCTGAAAAACGCTGGCGGAGCGCTGGTAGTGCTGGGATGAAGCGCTTTATTGTATATTAATTATATATATAGTTATTGCCTGACACCACAGTTCGCCCTTTGCTTTTTATTAGCTTTTTATTAGTGTATTCGTGTAGTTATTAGAAAAATAATTAGCTCCCGCGAAGACCATGGTATGGTTCGCACACTGCTCCCCTGACTCACACCTGGCTCTCACTTGGGCTACCAGTTGCCTTGATGACAAACGCCATTGGATGAGTTGTAACTCCCTGCAGCTCAATGGCAGTAAGACCGAAGCCATCCTCATCGGCACCCCCCATCAAACCAAACAGGCCGGTATCACCCATATCACCATTGACAATCACTCCATCCCCCTCTCCTCACTTGTCACCAGCCTGTGTGTAAAGTTGGACTCATCACTATCATTCGATGCGCACATAAAAACAGTCTGTCGAACCTCCTTCTACCACCTGAGGAACATCTCCAAACTCAGACCCTCACTCTCCCAGTCTGATGCCGAAAAACTGGTCCATGCATTTGTCAGTTCCTGCATCAACTACTGTAACTCTCTGCTGGCAAAACCATCCAGAGGTTACAGTACGTCCATAACAGAACCCGGTAAACACAACACATCACCATTCCCTTCACTGGCTGCCAATAAACCAGCGGATCAACTTCAAGGTTCTCCTGCTGGTCCGACCATAAACCACTCCGGCCCGACCTATCTCCAGGACCTCCTCTCCCCTCAACCTGCATCCAGGTCACTCAGGTCTGGCAGCCAAAACCTCCTCGCCATCCCACGCACTAGGCTGTCAACCATGGGGCACCGTGCTTTTTCCACACTGGGGCCGCGCCACATGTGGAATCAGCTGCCAGGGTCCATCAAGGCCTCAGTCTCCCTTGCTGCCTTCAAGGCCCGCCTTAAAACCCATTTATTTTACTCGGCCTTCCACTAGGGCCTGTTTTTTTATCTGATCCTATGTTTTATGTTTTTAATTTCATTCATTTTAAATGTTTTTATGTTTTAAACCTTGTTATTCTTATGTTTTTATTTTATTCATTTGAATGTTTTCATGTTTTAAACCTTTTATTTTATTTAAAATGTTATTTTCCTTCTGCTATGAAGCACCTTGAGAGCTCACTGAGTTTAAAGTGTGCTATATAAATGAAATCTATTATTATTATTATTATTATTATTAAGTGACCTGAATCCCGATATGACATTTCTTTCCCAAGGAGATGCATAAGAGGGGCTTGTGTGGTGCTGTTGTTGTTGATGTGTGTTCTTGTTCTTGTTCTTCTGTGTCTGTGTGTATGTATGTGTATTACAATGTTTGCCTTGTGTAGGCTGCAGCTGCCACTCTTGTGTCTGTGTGCACACAAGTGTGTGTGTGTGTGTGTGTGTGTGTGTGTGTGTGTGCGTGTGCGTGTGCGTGTGCATGTGTGTGTGTGTGTGCGTGCGTGCGTGTGTGTGCGCGTGTGTGTGTGTGTGTGTGCGTGCGTGCGTGCGTGTGTGTGTATATATATATGTGCATGTGTGTCCAATCAGGCCTCCATGTACAGTATATGTACCCTGAATGCATGCCTGCGGCTGTTTGGCTGTGGGCTGGGAGTGCTGGGTGTGATCAGGGCAGCAGCAGGGTCCCAGGGGCAGTGACTTACCTCCATCACTGCTTTGGTGTGCTCCCCCAGGCATGGAAGACCCCGCGTGGCCCCCAGACATCGCACCGCCCTGGGCAGGCTCTTCAGCAGCGAGGCAGCTCTTCTGAAGGCCAGGCATGGCCCCTCGTTCTCGCTGAACTCACAGCTCTCCGCCAGCACCTCAAACGCATCCTGGAGGATTTGGGGGTGGGGGTGGGTGGTGGGGGGCAGAGAGAGGAAAAGGGAAAGAGAGAGGGAGACGAGAGGAAGGGATGTCAGAGAGAAAGATGAGATGGAGAGAGAGAGAGAGACGTGTCAGGTGTGCACTCACACGTAAGAAGCACTGACCCGAGGTGGCAACCAGACAGGTATCAGAGCCCCCCAACCCCTCGAGCAACCCCCCACCTACCCTTCCCATCCACCCCCTCCCACTCTCACTCCTTGTCGTGGCATAGGCCCTCTTCCAGATGACTGCACAGCCAGATTTGGGTTGGCGAGCGCCAGAGAGGGAACCTGTCATCCTGCGCTTGTTCACAATTCCCCAGGGGGCAGCGGTGGACCTTCCCAAGTGGTAACATGGTGCGGGACAACTGTCTTGGCCTTTTGATATTTTCAATATGGCTTCGTAGGGTGCGTGCGTGTGCGTGTGTGTGTGTGTGTGTGTGCGCGCGTGCGTGTGTGTGGAGGGGGGGGGGGGGGGGGGTTCGGGGTCCCAGAGGAGGAGGTGGTGTTCAAAGGATGAACTCTTTACTGACTCACAGATCCCTAAACTGGTGGGAAGTTATTCCTACCTGGCTAATTTAGCAGGGATTTCTACAGAAATAGTATTCTTGCTCCTAATCTTAGCAGTTAATCTGAAGGGATTCTCAGAGTCCTACAGTTATAAAAAGAAAAGCTCCTAAATCTGGAAGATATGAGAGAAGTGGAGGGATTTAGTGGGGAAATGTACTGTACTTGAAAAGTACTATGTGGAAAATTATGATGCAGATATGCTGCAGGAAGTCTCTTACGTCAGTATCCTCATCACTATTCACGTCACTTGAACAATATTGAATATTGGGTCAGAGTCAATATTGAAACGAATGAATAACAATATTTTGATATCAAACCAATACACAAGGCCATATTAATCATTGACTACTCTGAGGAAATAGTTTGAGAATCGAGGATTCAGATGCAATGTTTTATTACCACATTGGCATCTCATGCTCTGCCCCCAGAGCAGTTGTAAGAATCAATCGCGGCACGTTCAAACAATACAAAGTGAAAAGTTTGTATTTTTGAAGTTCCACTGCACACGTTCCAGTGACAAAGTGCCGGTGCACATGGGGAACAGATGGCTGCGTGTGCAGCACCTGGAACGCTTCAGGGAGAGACTGCTGTTGCAGAACCAAGCTGATGCGGCTGCTGCTGCCAACAGCCAGTGTAGGACAATGTTGCTTTTTTTTTTTACCATTTAGACGTTTTCATTATGTTCCCGTCAAAACCGTTGAAAAATAGATCTGCGGTTTTCAAAGGATTACGCGAGTACATGAGATGAGCATTTATTTTGACACGCACGCTCGTGATTTCAAAGTCTACTAGAAGCCACGTGGTAATCCTGGTTGTTGAACTAGGATTCATTACTAAACTATGGCACCGGGGGAAATACCTTTACAAGGGAAATTAGTATTTTAGTACTGTGTAGAAGTATTGAATGTGGGTGCCGGATTATTTACTGTATTATTGTTACAAAATCACAATTTACCTTATGTCAAGCCAGGCCCACTTTTCTTGATCCCCGCTCACAACAATTGTGGTTGGAGGATCAAGAAAAGAGGGCGGGGTTTGACATAAGTCAATTCTGCTGAGCATTGATACACAGTGTCATGATGGGGCTGTATTTTTCCATGTTAAATACACAGCATGCACCTTGATTCCATACCTGTAGTGCATGAATCTGTTCTGCGACGATAGAGAGACGAGATGAACTCTAGAAATAGTACATTTCTCTACTCTCACACACACACACACACACACACACACACACACACACACACACACACACACACACACACACACACACACACACACACACACACACACACATACACACACACACACACACACACAGCTCTGGCCAGAAAGACACACCACCTCAGGCCAATGAGCTGGACCTCAGTTCAGCCCAGACACGAAACTCAATGACCCGTTCACAGCTGCACATGGTGCAGGGAGGGGGCTGACCTCTCTACTTCCAAGCCTGCACACTCAGAATACATAAACACGCACACATACACCCTGATACCACCACTCACACTGATACCCGCAAACTGCCATGATGGACGAAACACTCCCAGGCACACTAACACACGCTCACACACAAACACGCACGCACACACACGCGCTCACACACAAACACACACACACACACACACACACACACACAGAGCTGGGCTCCCTTCACAGCATGAGCTGACCAGAAGAAGTGAGACCTTAATTGGAGGGGTGAGAGGCCATGTTCGTGCTGCGCATGGCCACTCTTTAGTTTGCAGTGTCATTATGTGTGTGTGTGTGTGTGTGTGTGTGTGTGTGTGTGTGTGTGTGTGTGTGTGTGTGTGTGTGTGTGGTTTGCGTTATAAGTATAACCACATGAGCAAGGGTCTCTCTAATACCAATCACAGCACATCGTGCTGTACTTTTGCCACAGGTTATTAAGACTTAGGGCGGGATCCACAAAGGGTTTGCGCGGCTTTTTCCGACGCAAAGCCGGTGCATATCGCTCTGAAACTCTGTTTGGTATCCACAAAGGACGTGCAACGGGTGAAATGAGGTGGCAACTGCGTTCCGTCAGCGTTGCGTCGGGTGCAATTGGCGCATATTTAAATTAGGTAATATGGGCGGAACATGTCCCCTTTCTATGTAAATGAGCCTCGTCCAAATCTGCTCCATATCCACAAAGGCCACACCTACCGTCTTCACAGACATGGTGGTAAATAAGCGCAAATCCCTAAGCGCTATAAAGAGGCATCATGCCAGCATCACTGCCAGCGTCACAGGTGATCATGGCAGCAGTAATTGTTGCCAGACGCAGGCATCGTAATGCCAGGCGTGACCGCGAAAGAATATTTCGAAGGAGAATATCACTGTGGATCAAATCAAGGATGATATTGAGCCAGCCACCCCATGCCAACCAGAGATCCCATGCAATCGTATTTATCATTTAAATATTGTTATTTAACGTTGTCGGCTTTCCCAATGTTGTCGGCGTTATTGATTGATTGATTTAGATTTTGCATCATGATGCAACTTTTATTTGCTACTTGTTTTATTATGTATTCATTATATAAAGCACTTTGAACTGCAATCCGTGTATGAAAGGTGCTATATAAATAAGTTTATTATTATTATCATTATTGACTGCACTCACGTTCCAATTGTACCACCGCACACTTATGCTCCAGAATAAACTTTTCATTTATAACGTTTCATTGGGTCCATGAGGATTAGACACTGGAAGCAGGCCAATGAAACATTTATTCTGGAGTATATGATCATGCATGTTCTATTATCCTATCTAAACATTAAATACAACTCGCTCACTCAAAATATTCATCAATTATAAAATATCTTCTCTGGCACAGTGCCTAAATTGTCAAGAGGGGTGTGTTGCCGCGGGACTAGTTATAGTATAGTACAGTAGTATTATGCAATAAGGACGCTCCCTTACATTTCGTCCTGTATAGCCAGAATCTATTGACGAATTTTGTTGATTGAGGTTTCGTTGGAACACCAGAAAATAGATCTTATAAACGGTATATGATTTGTTCGAGAAATATGCAGCTCCAGGCCGAGATAGCCTTCGCAAAGTGGCGTGATTTGCTCCAAGTCTGGCAGTGAACGCTATAAGCGACTGACTATGCCACCTTACATTTCGTCCTGTACTAAGTTAAGCACAATAGAATAGAATATAATTATGAAATCAAATATAGGCCAGGGCTTTACAACTTAATAAAGAGATTGAATACAATGAAATGGGATATAAACTAAATTAAATATAGCACAATAGAATATAGTACAATTATAAGTGACAAATGTAATTGGAATACGACATTACAAACATATGCAATGACGAAAGATAGTGACAAAAACACAGGATGCAATGTGTCATGAAAATACTAATTAAGCAAGCTCTATACATTACGAAGTAAACGAAATACAATACGAAATGAGTATTCCATTCATTTCGTATTTTGTATTTCGCTTGCTTAATTTGTATTTTGTGTCTATGCCTCATTTCGGGCTTATTTTTCCCCTTCCTGATATCTGCCAACAGCGCTGTCAGGAGTGCAGACTGCTCCGCGAGCCAAATGCGCTGGAGCAGATCAGGAGCAAACTTCACACATAATAAGCGTGTCTGCGCTGGTATCTCATCCTCGCAATGTCCTTAGTGGATATAGTTTGCAAAGACGGAGCAGTTACCGGGCGCAAACCCTGCACAGTGAAGGGTGCAATTTCCACTGCGCAATCCATTCTTAGTGGATCCCGCCCTAACGGTTTACAATGCACCCCCATTCACTTAACTTTTTCTCTCTCATGCCTCTCTCTCTCCACCTCCCTCCCTCTTTCTCCACCTCCCTCTCTCTACCTCTCCCTCTCCACCACCTTCTCTCTCTCTCTCTCTCCCCCTCTACTTCTCTCTCTCTCCACCTCTCCCTCTCTCTACCTCTCTCTCTCCACCTCCCTCTCTCTACCTCTCCCTCTCCACCACCTTCTCTCTCTCTCTCTCCCCCTCTACTTCTCTCTCTCTCCACCTCTCCCTCTCTCTACCTCTCTCTCTCCACCTCCTTCCCTCTCTCTCCCCACCTCCCTCCCTCACTCTACATCTCCCTCTCTTTCTCTCCACCTCCCTCTCTCTCTCTCTACCCCCCCCCCCTCTCCTCTCTGAGTGTTCCTCTACCTATGGCCCTTATAAAAGCAGATGGCTGGGAGCACAGTGACCAGCTGAGGAATGTGCCTCTGACCATAATGCCATTCTCCACATGCAGGCGTAACAGTCCTGCCCATCGCCCTGCTCTGAGCTCCAGTCAGCCAGCTCACGTAGAGCTCCCATCGCCCTGCTCTGAGCTCCAGTCAGTCCACAGGGTGATGCTGGGAAATCAATAGGATGCTGTTAAAGATCAGTGAAGGTGGACCCTTCATGCAGCCGCCATCGATATGCTGGAGAGACACCAGAGGCCTAGTGATGAAGGAAAACAAATCCAAGACCTTTAGCCTTCTCTCTCTCTCTTGCTCTCTCTCTCTCTCCCTCGCTACTTCTTTATCTCACTCTCCTCATTAAGAGTCAAACCGTGTGTGTACATGTGTACGTTTTTACTGGGTGTGTGTTTGTATGTGTGTTTGTGTGTGCGTGCGTGCGTATCTGTGTGTGTGTGCGTGTGTGTGTGTGGGTGTGTGTGTGTGTGTGCGTGCGTTTGTGTGCACGTCTGTTTATTTCCATCAGAGCAAGAGCTTTTAATGCAGCGTGTCCATGAGCCGAGACACATATGTCAATATTTAGACCCATGTGTGGCAGACGGAGGGTTAAGTTATGACCAAAGAATACCAAGAGCTACATAGATGAAAGAGAGAAAGAGAGAGAGGGTGTGGCTTAATTTAATCGTGTGTGTGTGTGTGTGTGTGTGTGTATGTGTATGTGTATGTGTATGTGTGTGTGTGTGTGTGTGTGTGTGCGTGCGTGCGTGCGTGCGTGCGTGCGTGAATTAAAAGGCAGCAGGACCAAGGAAAGGAGGTTTGACTCAGAGACATGGGGCAAGGGGGGGCGGGGGGGATTCCAAGGCAGAAAGAAGAGAGGAGAGGGATGAATAAATCAATAGTTGTGGGAGGAATGAGGTGGGGGTCTGGAGGGTGGGTAGGTCGGGGGGGTGGGGGGGGGGGGGGGGGGGTTGCTGACAGTGTGTGATTGACAGCTCACTAGGGTGCTCATCTAGCCCAGATCTCCTGACACCTCCTGGTGCCTCGTATTTCCTCCTCCAGCTCTGACACTCTGCCCCACTGATGCTCTACAGTCTACACACACACACACACACACACACACACACACACACACACACACACACACACACACCTCCCCAAAGCGCCACGGGTCGCTTCCTCTCACACCTTCTTCTCTTGAACTGCCTGATCCCCATCTTATGAATATCGAGTGCACGACACACACACACACACACACACACGCACGCACGCACGCACGCACACACGCACACACACACACACACACGGGCAAGACATGCATGCATGTGCAAACATGTATGTTCTCTCTCTGTCTCTCTTTGACCAATAGACATGCATGCTGCTAGTCTGGCTCCTGCCACCGCTGTCCTTGACCAAGGTACTGGCATTACAGCCTGAGTCGGCTGCCGGGGCGCTGCACTGCTCACTGCTCATAAGACCCAGTGCACATTAATACAGAACTATTTTTAAAACAAGAATTATCTCCGTCCACAGTTAGCAATGGCGCTGCCCAGGTCAGTCGCCGTCGGTTTTGCACCACAGAGATTGTGCGAATTTTTTGTTATTGTGTTTATTTTTAATACCTATTTTATAAAAACTACGCTGGCATGGACGTCATACCGCCAGTCACTTATGGACGTAAACTCCGGACTGAGAGAGGAGTTTAACGACACTTTATGCCAAGATTGGCCACCGGAGATAAGACGTTCAAACAAAAGCACAGAGGATGGAGAAGTGGAATCAGAAATAGGCTAAAAAGTTCTGCTTACCGGCCGGCGATCCCATCGATTCTGTTGGCGCATGTTAGATCGCTGGAGAACAAGATGGATGATCTCAGAGCAAGGATTAGATTCCAACAGGACGTGAAGGACTGTACCATCCTATGTTTCACGGAGACATGGTTGAAGCCATCAACACCAGATCAAAATATCATCCCATCTGATTCCTTCTCTGTCTTCCGCGCTGATCGAACAGAAGAGTCAGGAATGTCTGTATGGTGTTGGCAGACTTGATCTTGAGAGGGAGCTTATTCCACAGTGTCGGCGCCATCACTGCAAAGGCCCGGAAACCCTTTGTCACCAGTTTGGCCCGCAGGACCCTCAGACACAGTTGGTCATTTGATCTGAGGGACCTGGAGCTGACGGGTTGGACCAAGAGTTCCTCAATGTAGGCCGGAGCAAGACCATTGATGGCTTTGTAGGTGAATAGCAGAATTTTTTTGTTGATTCTCTTTCTCAATGGGAGCCAGTGGAGAGAGACAAGGACTGGGAATATGTGGTCCCTCATTCTGGTGCCTGAGACCAGCCTGGCAGCAGCATTTTGAATGCGCTGGAGGCGAAGGATGGTTTTGTCTGGGAGACCAGAGTAGAGGGAATTGCAGTAGTCCAGTCGTGAGATAATGAGCATGATGATGACTTTATGAAGGTCGCTGGGGGAGAGGAAGGACTTGATTTTTTAAATGATGCGCAGTTGGAAGAAACAGGACTGTACTATTGATCTTACTTGCTTGTTGAAATTGAGTCAAATAAGACCCCAAGGTTTCTCACATTGGGTTTTACCAAGTGTGATGTACATGGGTACGTGGGTTGGTCATTACCATTATTACAGTATTTATGACACCATCTGAACATCAGGTTAGTATATGTAAATGTATTATGTTTTGTATGTGATGTGTGTGTGTGTCATGATAGCTAATGCTGTCCCTTTCTCTTTCTCTGTCAGGTGCCGCCCGTCCCTACACTGAAGAGTGCTGATTGCCTAATGAATGACAGCTGATGGCAATCACCTCGAGAGGGACGGGTGGACAAATACCTGACAGCACACACACATCCTGGCGCCTCATGCTGCGTCAGTTGCCAGTGACCAGAGCGTTTGGAGGTTGCCCTTGTTTTCCACTGTGTGTGGCTTTATATATATTGTTGGCCTCTGTGCCGTTTACCACTTTTAAGTGGATCTTCACATATATATTTATACTGCCCTTTGTTTCCACTTTGTGTGGGTTTGTATATGTAGTTGGCCTTTGTGCCTATTTTCTTCCCTGTTAAGGGATTGCTATCTATTTACATATTGTTGGCTTTTAGGCAATTTTTGCCACTGTTTCCCCAAGGGAACTTTATACTGTGTTGGCCCTTGCCAACACTTGTGTTTTACCTATATTACTTGTATGTTCTCCCCTTACCCTTCTCCCTGTTTGTTAATTGTTTGTGGGTTGTTTTTTCCCTTCTTTATATATACATATTGCATGTGGAGGTTTGAATTCCTGCCACAGATAATAAATATCATTTACCTTTTGAAAGCGCATTTGTGTTGTTTCCTACCTGCCCGGGACTGTGCTTTAAAAGCATCTACTGAGAGGGGCTGTTTTTTTCATGTGCAGCCTGCTCCAGTTTCTATTCTATGTGGTCATCAGACCTTTGTACATGACATGGGGGCTCGTTAGTTTGCACAATTGTATAGTTCCTTGTTGTTATGTGACATGTGGACTTGTCGATTGGAGCATGTCAGGTAGGTTGCGTCTTTTCATTTGGTAAGTTATATTATTATATATCCATATTTTTGTGCTGCACACTTGACTGTTGTAAACCGTTTTTGTAAGTTATGCTCTTAACCATTAAATTTTTTTCCACATAGGTAAAGGGTGGATCACCTGCTTGGTTAGGGGAGGGGGCACGCGTCGTCTATTCCGGTGGAGCGTGCAATGAAATTGGTAAGCGGCTGAAGATATGTGTAGTCCTCATCCCGCTAGGGGAGTAGTTTAGTCGGGGTAGTTAGTGTTACCCAGGTGATCCTAGTTAGGTGGTTAGAACCAACATTTATTATTTTCATGAATGTTAGATGTGGATATTAAATCGAATTGGTTAGGTTGTCATACTGCAGAATGTGGCTGTTAAGTGTTGCACAGGGACATTATTGAGTACTATAGGTGAGTGGCTATTTTGTAGGGCTTATTGAAGTCTGATTTGTTGGGTAGTATTGTGTGTTGCTACGGGAGTGTACTTTCTTTCATAACTGTATTCTGTGGTAGAGAGTAGAGCTATGGAGGTTTGTGATCAGGATGTTGGTGTGTCGGATCTTGATGGTGTTGACTCTGCACTAGGTTCAGAACATACTAGTGTTACTTCTGCTGGTGAGTTGAGCGCACTGAGCGCTGAGCTGCGTTTAGCCTGTCTAGAGGAGAGGGCGGCTTTGCGCATGGAGGATAGAGAAGAGAGGAAGGAGGAGAGAGACAGAGAAGAGAGAAAGGAGGAGAGAAACTGGGAAGAGAGAAAGGAGGAGAGAGACAGGCAGGACAGAAACAGAGAGAGAGACAGAGAGAGGGACAAAGAGGAGAAGGCGGCTGATAGGGAATTTCAATTGGCGATGAGGAAACTAGAGTTGGAGTGTGGTGACGCTAGACGTAGCGCCACTTCCTCTCCAGTACTTTCCGACTTCCAGGCACCCTTTGATATTAGCCAGCATATGTCCTTGGTTCCCCTTTTTCTGAAGTGGAGTTGTTTTTTACTGTGTTTGAACGCATCGCGCAGGCTCTGTGTTGGCCAGTGGGCATGTGGGCAATTATGTTGCAATGCAGGCTCACAGGGAAGGCACAAGAAGCACATGCCGCGTTGTCAGTGGATGACGGCTTGAACTATGAGCGTTTGTAAAGCGCTGTATTGCGTGTGTACGAACTAGTACCAGAAGCATACAGGCAGCATTTTCGCAACCGCCGTAAGTCTCCTTCCCAGTCCCATGTTGATTTCTCCCGGGAGGAGAGACTTAATTTTGCTCAGTGGTGTTCTGCGGGTGAGGTAAAGGACTTTGCATCATTGAGTGAATTGGTACTTATTGAGCCGTTCAAAGCCTACCTGCCAGACCGAACTGTGAACTATTTAAATGAGCAGAGGGTGTCAACACTCCGACAGGCTGCGATTTTGGCAGATGAGTTTGAATGGTCACACAAACATGTTTCTGTACGTCCTGATGTATGTGTTGGAGGCGGCTCATTCACTCCTCGTGAGTCAGCGTTCCAGCCACGCTCACCGCTGTCTAAGAGACCAGTGGTGTGTAATTATTGTAAAAAGACAGGCCATATGGTAAAAGGATGTCATACGCTGAGGAAGTGACAGGAGAAAAGAGGGTCAGCCCAGAAACCAAAGGTGTGGGGTTGATTGGTACAGTGTCATGTTCTGACCAGAGTAGCTCTCTGGAGAAAGAAAGTAATAGCTGTTTTAAACCCTTTATGTTTGATGGTTGTGTGTCACTGTCGGGTGACGTCTGTGACCAACAAAAGGTGAGAATACTCCGTGATACAGGAGGTTCTCAGTCATTCATCCTGGCTGATGTCTTACAGCTGAATGAAAACTCTTACTGTCAGTCTAGTGCGATGGTGAGAGGTATTGGAATGGGGTGTATGCGCGCACCGTTGCATAAGGTGCATGTACAGTCCGATCTGATCACAGGTTGTTTTCCTGTCGCCGTTCGCCCATGTTTCCCTGTGGAGGGGGTTGAGTTTATCATGGGGAACGATATTGCTGGGGAGAGTGTGATCCCTGTGTTGGAGGTTGAAAGCGCTCCATTGACTGACTTGTTGTGTGATGAATTGATAAAAAATCACCCCAATGTTTTTTCTACTTGTGCTGTCACCAGGGCACAGGAGAGGAAGCAAACTCAAGCTTTGACGTTGAGTGACTCTGTCTGTGGCGAGGCTCTCGCTGAGGACAGGGGGCCATCTATTGGAGAGATGGAAAAGGTTGCTGTAAGTAGCGTTCAGGGGAAGCTGGTAATTCCCAAGTTTGCTGACGTACCAGTGCCACTGACACGTCAAGCATTGATCACTACTAAGCACAGTGATTCCTCCCTATCAAGTTGTTTTGCGGCAGTGGCCAGTGCTACTGCTAGTAGGAAACAGACCTTTGTGATAGAGGAGGGGGTGTTGCACACCTAGACCGGGTGTTGCAGACTTGAGGTGTGGGGAAGACTGGAATACAAAGCGTCAAATTGTGTTGCCAATGGTATATAGACATCACGTGTTGGCACATGAACATGTTGGCACATGAACATGTTGGCACATGAACATGTGTGGTCTGGCCATTTAGGTATTGCTAAAACTTGTAATAGTGGGGACGCCAAATCAGGGGGTGCATCCAGCTCCCCTGCGCTCCATTCCGGACATGGGGCAACCTTTTGAACATGTCTCTGTCATCTGCCTAAAATAAGAGCAGGAAATCAATACATGTTAACAATTATGTGTGGTTCCACCCGTTTCCCAGAGGCGATACCTCTGAGGAAAATTACTGTTCCGGCCGTTACCAAAGTTCTAATTTGAGTGACACCATTTTGGGTCCTGTTGATGTTATTTTTACTGACACCATTTTGGATCCTGACCATGTTATTTTTGTGACGCCATTTTGAAAGGAGATGGGCGCTGTGATGGTACCAGGGAAATGTGCTGATTTTTGTTTCCCTGTTTGCTGTCCTGTTAAGCGCAATGAGATGATTTTTTATTCTTTATTTTTTGTTTGTTGTCTCCTGTTGACAGGTCGGTATCGGTGGAGCGGCCTGTCAAAGTGAAGTTTGTTGTCTCCTGTTGACAGGTCGGTATCGGTGGAGCGGCCTGTCAAAGTGAAGTTTGTTGTTGTTTTTTTCACAACATTCGGTAATCCACGTGTAGACCCTTAAAGGGCAACACAAAACAGTTTAAGAAGTATTTCCAATA